>NC_081422.1:58623216-58923216 GCF_949786415.1 Peromyscus eremicus
CTGGAATCAGATATCTCCCTTGGCCACTTTCAAGGACTAGCAGTAATAACAGTCCACATGCAAGTCTCCTGATTTAAGGTAAATTCCACAAGGAGATACCACCTAGGTCAGGTGGATGTTAAGTAATAGCTTTACACAATTCAGCTCAGACCCTCCTTTCTTACAGCCTTACTAACTTTATAGACTGCTAACTCCTTTCCTAACCACTTCTAGGAATATTTAGATAACCTTCTGCGCTGACAGCTATGCTCAGCCAGAACCCCAGTTCAAGCCTCCCTGTAATTATCATAATTGGCAGCATCCGGCCAGGTCATCACCGGATGGAGGAAAGTACCTTATCAGAGATACCTCTGTATTCTCTAAGAACAAACTTAACCATCCAGGCTACCTGTTTGAGAAGGCCTGGCGGATGTGCCAATTAAGCCTTACTTCCTCTTTTTCCAAACCTTACCCTCCAGTTCCAGATCTCCCTTTAACTATCACCAGAGGCATCTAGCTGTACACAGGTTGCCTAGCAACTGAGCACACTTTCCCCCACTCTGCAGAAAAAACGGCAGATAGCTTGGACAGATAGGAGCCACAGGAAAAAAGAAGACAGTTTTATTTTCTCCCATTGACCTAGCAACTTATAGATTCTTAACATTTTCTACTAATCATGTTTAAGAGTTTAATAGTTGAGCACATAAGATCCCTCTTCTTAGATATTACCCGAATTTAGCCTTTAGTTAATTCATTTCCCCATTGGTCACTTCCTTTAGGGTTGTAAATGATAATTAACGGTTATTGCCTCCCTGTGTAATTCTTATCACCCCTCCGTTTGACCCTGGAAGCCTGGCTTTGCACTGCCAAGGGAATACTGCTTGTAAGTGTATGTATACCGGGACTTCCAGGGCATGGAGTGACGGAGAAGAGAAAAGAGAACGGAAGAACTAGACGGGTAAGAACTTGAGAGGAACAAACTGAGATGGGGAAGAATTAGATGGAAGGGCTAGAGGAACGAGATGGAAGATGAGGAAGAGTCAGATGGGGAAGTACTAGCTGGGTAAGAATAAGATGAAAAGGACCTAGATGAGGCAGAGTTAAGACAAGAGAATTAAGATGGAACTTAGAGGAAGCACTAGATAAATATAGAGAGAAATCAGCCAAGAAAGGAGCTAGACATGAGAACAGAACTGAAGGATGTTATGCCAGAGGAATGAAAGCAAGTGGACTATAGAGCTCGGTGTGCTGAGATTCTATTTCCTGAAAATAGTCCTTGCCATTAGTAGTTCTCTCTCCTGAGCCCCTGGGATGTATAATATTAAGGCTGGTCCCTCTAATATTATACAAGAGCCCTCATTCCCACCCATCATACTGCGTACCCCTCTCCAGCTTTCCAGCCCCCTCAGACTCCAGCTGCTGGCAGGCTTGTGGAGGAGGACACAGGGGACCCAAGGGTGGTAAGAATGGAGGGGAGGGACTGCGATGGTGGTTAATTGTCAGTTTGATACAATCTAGAATCCCTTAGGAGAAGAGCCTCTGAGGATGCCTGTGAGGGGTTATTTTAGTTGCATTCATTGATGTGGGAAGACCTGCCCACTGTGGACGGCTCCATTCCCTGGGCTTGGGGTCCTGGACTACATGAGAAAAGTGAGCTGAGCAGTAACATGCATGCATGATTTCATTCCTCTCTGCTTCTTGGCTGCAGATGCAATGTGATCAACTGTCTTGAGCTCTTGCTGTTTTGACTTCCTGGCATTGGTAGACTATAATCTGGAAATGTGACCTAAAATAAACCCTTTCTCCCCCAAGTCACCTTTGTTGGAGTACTTTACCACAGCAACAGAAACAAAACTAAGCTCGGCACCCCTATGGGTCAGTCCTCTGTTCAGTCAGTTTTCTCTTGGTCGGGGAGCCGGTCCCGTTTGCCATCCATGGATCTGCCAGGGACCCTTGGAACTGGGAGGAGAGACCCTGAAGGACAGAGGTCATGTCTAAGAGGGCTCCTCTGAAAACTGAGCGGGTTCAACCCCGCTGACTCGGGCACCGGGATTAAGTACAGCAATCTGCGAAGGCTGTGGGACATCCACCCAGTCAGGCTGTGGGACATCCACCCGGTCAGGCTGTGGGACATCCACCCGGTCAGGCTGTGGGACATCCACCCGGTCAGGCTGTGGGACAGCCACCCGGTCAGGCTGTGGGACATCCACCCGGTCAGGCTGTGGGACATCCACCCGGTCAGGCTGTGGGACAGCCACCCGGTCAGGCTGTGGGACAGCCACCCGGTCAGGCTGTGGGACATCCACCCGGTCAGGCTGTGGGACAGCCACCCGGTCAGGCTGTGGGACATCCACCGGTCAGGGTCTCAGTTACTTGTTGCTGGAACAGAACCCCTGACAAGAGCAGTTTAGGAAAGGGCTTGTTCTGGCTCACAGTTCCGGGGTCCAGTCCCTCATGGGGAGGATGACAGAGCAGTAGGAGCAGAGGTAGGTGGCTGGCCACATCACCTCTGCAGGCCGGAAGCTGACAGAGGTGGCTGCTGGTACTCAGCTCATTTCTCTTTATTCAGTCAAGACCTCGGCCCATGGGATGGTCACGGTCACATCAGGCTGGGTCTTCCCACTTTAATCAACGCTGTCTAGATAACTCCTAACAGACATACCCAGAGATGTGTCTCCACAGTGACTCTAAATCCCATCAAGTTGACAAGATTAACCAGAACACGGCATTAGCCATTCTTAGGCATTGTACAACTTAGTTCTGTCCCACACTACTGAGTGCTCACTGCCCTGGCTCTAGGGATCTGGGGTGAAGGGGCAGGCATGCCTCTGTATCCCAGGGGAGTGGAGCTCTGAGGGGAGGCAGGGACAAATTCACAGATGACATGGGATTGCTGGAAGGCTGGGGCTGGGGAGGTCTAGGGACTCCCTGAAGGAGGAGGTGATGGCCTAGTGAATGCGTGGAGAACAGTTAGAGAAGAACCAACCACAAAGGGTAAGGTCTGCAGGCTGAGAGAGACACGTGCAGTGGAAGCAAGGGGGCTTCAGGCCGAGTGGAGCGAGGGGATGTTAGAGGGAGACTTTTGTTTTTTTTTTTTCAAGACAGGGTTTCTCTGTGCAGCCCTGGATCTCGCTCTGTAGACCAGGCTGGCCTTGAACTCACAGAGATCTGCCTGCCTCTGCCTCCCGAGTGCTTGGATTAAAGGCATGCGCCACCACGGCCCGGCCCTGGGGTGGGGGACTTTTTGGTGGATGCTCATTGCCAGGAGAATTGCCTTGGGATGGAAGCGGGTGGTAGAAGTCTCGATCCACATGTTTTCCCAGGCATCATCGATGGCAGAATGAGCAAACTAAGGAAAACATGAGGGGTCTGAGGACAGGGGACTTAGGTGAAAATCCAACATCACCTTCTTGAGAGATTTTGCCGTGACAGCAAGAAGGGTAAACTGAGGCATCATCAACCCAGCTGGTCCCAAGTACACACCCCCACTTCAGGATGCCCAGGACTGTGCTGAAGGTTGCATGTGAGGCCTGGAAGGAGCTGGGAGGACCAGGTCACCTCCCACCTCGCGGCCCTTCTCCTCTGGTAGGGAGCCAGCTGGATGCCCAGGGCCCAGCGCCCAGGCTATTGCTGACTCAGTCCCTTCCGACCAGCTCAGCACTCTGGCCTATGTCCTCCCTGTGGGATTACTGAAACTCTTTGTTGGGATCAGGCCACAGACCACACCCCCGACTAGAGGCTTCCATGTCTGTGGGCTCTGCTCTGGGGGAAGCAGGCTCCAGGAGTCATTCAGAGGGAGCTGTGGCTGACAACAGGGGCCCTGGGGTGTCAAGGGCTGAGGACCATCTTGGGTAAGACGGGGTCCCAGTGGGAAGAGGTCTTGTTAACAGCCAAGGACAGAGGGTCCTAGTTAGGGAGAGCACACCATACAGGCTACCCAGGAAGGACGCAGGAGGGCTGAGAGGACTCTGGGTTGTTGGGCTCCCCCAGCAGACTGGAACTTTCTGAGGCAGAGGTGGGTTCCCCATTAGATAAGAGCTACGTGAGATGTGTGGGCCCCAGCACTCCATCACACTGTGATCAGGGCAGGGGCTGGTTTGAAGTTTAGCACAGTAGACCAGCTTCTGCCCACTGTTTAACACAGGGTTCCCACCACTGCTGCTGTGTGCCCAGACAAATCACTCTGAGGCCTGTTTTCCTCACCTCCTGGCCTATGTCCCTGAGCCCTGACAGGGGCTCTTAGGCATGGAGGAGAGTGGGGTGTCATGAAGCCAGTGTGGGTCATCATCCTTGGGTGGATCCTGCTGGTGCCCAGGGTAGGGGCTGCCAGGAGAGGATCCCCAGAAGAGGCATCCTTCTACTATGGAACCTTTCCACCTGGTATGTCCATTCCTTCCCTATTCTTCTTAGACTGTCTGTCTATCCATTTGTTGGTCTCTGTTGGCTTCCTTACCTTGGCTGACTTGCCAAGGAATTGGGTGCTCTGGTCTGGTACAGTGGGAAACACCTCCAGGTGGATGTTCTAAAGAAAAACTTCCTGATAGGTAGGTGTATAGGTGTGTATGTGTATATGTGTGTGTGTGGGGTGTCTCGGTCCATCATTGTGTCTATGTGGTGCTGGAAATTGAATCCAATGTACAGCTTGTCCATGCTAGGCAAGCACTTTGGTACTGAGCTACATCCCTAACTCAAAGACATTTTAAAACTTACTAGAATTCATCAGTTAATAGTGCTTAGCTGGGTGGTGGTGGTGCACGCCTTTAATCCCAGCACTCGTGAGGCAGAGGCAGGCGGATCTCTGTGAGTTTGAGGCCAGCCTGGTCTACAGAGTGAGTTTCAGGACAGCCAAGGCTACACAAAGAAACCCTGTCTCGAAAAAACAAAAATAAAAACAAACAAACGAACAAACAAATAAAAGAGTGCTTACTGCTCTGTAGAGGACTGGAATTCAGCTCCCAGCACCCACATCCATGTGGTAACTCACAACTGCCTGGAATCCCAGCTCCAAGGGATCTAGACCCCTTTCTGGCCTCTTCAGACACCTGTTCTCACACACTTCTCAGCCTCCCAAACACAAATTGATAATAAAAAATAAAATAAAAATCTAAAACAAGATGTTAAAAATCTATAGACATTAGAGTTGTAATTGTACACAATTTTTTTTAATTAAAAAAATTTGCCTTTAATCCCAGCACTCAGGAGGCAGAGACAGGCAGACCTCTGTAGTTCAAGGCCAGCCTGGCCTACAGAGAGAGTTTCAGGACAGGCTCCAAAGCTACAGAGAACCCTGTCTCGGAAAAAAAAAAAAAATTTTTTTTTTTTTTAACGTTCATTCGTGTTTTGCCTGCATGTATGCCTGTATGAGGGTGATGGATCCTAGAACTGGAGTTACCAACAGCTGTGAGCTGCCAAGTGGATGGGGAATTGAACCCAGGTCCTTTGGAAGAGCAGCCGGTGCTCTTGACGGCGGAGGCATCTCTCCAGCCCTCACAAATGTTTTTGATTACTGTATCTTCTCTCTCCTTGCCCCCTACATTCCTATTCCGGGGAGACGGGGCAGGCCATAGGGTGGGTGCCCTGAGCCTGGGAAGCATGGTTGCAGTTCCCAGTGTAGGTGAAGCTGGAGTGGCCCAGGGCCTGGCGGGGTGGCCCAGGGCCTGGCGTGGGGGCCTCTCTCTGCAGGTTTCTCTTGGGGCGTGGGCAGTTCTGCCTACCAGACAGAAGGTGCGTGGGACCAGGACGGGAAAGGGCCCAGCATCTGGGATGCCTTCACGCACGGCAGGAAGGGGCAGGTGCTAGGGGACGATACAGCAGACACAGCCTGTGACAGCTACTATCAAGTTCAGGTGAGTGAAGGGGGCTGTGGCGCCATCCTGCCTGAGAGGTGGGGACATCTCACTGACAATGTCAACCTGATGTTCTGCTAATCACCCTGTACCCAGCCAAAGAGGGTGGGGCAGAGATGGCTAGGGCTGTGAGTGCCAGGAGGTAGGAAGGAGGAAAACGAGATGGGTCAGTACCTCAGTCCAAGCAACTGGGTGCCGAAAGGCCAGCGACTTGGCCCCGGAGCCTTCAGGAGGACGTGGGGCAGCTCACCTTCAGAACCCCTTTTCTCATTCAAGTTTATGGGAATCCTGCGTGGACTTCTCAAGTTTCTCCCAACCTTTTGTCCGTGAGCACATTGCCAGAATGGAGAGGGAATTCGTAGTATAGCCCTTATAGAGGACACCACTTGGAGCTACAGAGAGGTATGATTCTCTAGGCCCCCAAGACTTGTCTTCCCCTGTGTCCCCACCCTGTCTACACAGGAGGACATTGCCCTGGTGAAGGAGCTACATGTCAGTCACTACCGATTCTCCCTGTCTTGGCCACGGATCCTGCCCACAGGTGTCAGAGGTGAGTTACAATAGTCCCTCCCTAGGCTCTGCAGGGATCAATGTCAAGTGAGGGTGGCCAGCCCAGGAGCATGGGTTCAGCAGGTAACCGGACTCCAGGCATACCAACAGCATTCGTCTGTGGCTCAGGACATCATCGTGGGCTCCGGGTGCTTCAGCCTGCAGAAGGCCATGGGACCCGAGAACGCCGTAGGAAAGGCCAAGTTCTGTTTCACTTTCAGCTGAACAGGTGAACAACAGAGGAGTCCAATTCTACAGTGATTTCATTGATGCCCTGCTGAAGAGCAACATCACCCCCATTGTGACCTTGCACCACTGGGATCTGCCTCAGGTGAGGGCCAGGCAGGCTTAGAGGAGCTGGGTTCGGCAGGAGGGAGCTTGGTGTGAGGACCTAGAGTGACTGAGAAAGTGGGCATAGCCTGGGGTCTGGCTCTGGATAGGAAGATGTGAGGAACGACTGTCTTGGCTTACTTGTGCTGCTGCGGCAGAGTGCCAGACAGGTGAAGTTAAAAGCATCAGAAGTCTGTCTCAGTTCTGGAGGCTGAGAAGTTCAAGGGCAAATGCCAAAAGAATCAGTGAGGTGGGGGCTGGTCTGTGCTTCCAAGACCGGGTCTTGAACACTGTGTCCTCTAGGCGGCGCTGTGTCCCCGCAAGGCAGAGGAGGAAGGGTGACAGGAATGAACGTCATTTTGTAAGATACAGGATCCTGTTCATGAGGAGGTTTCATAACATCCACGGGGCGGGAGGGATGGATCCGTCGATAACACCCTGCTGTGCCAGCACGAGGGCTCGCTCGAGGACCATCCCCAGCACCCACAGAAAGAGCCGGGCGTGATGGGTGGCATGTGCTGGTAATCCTGGCTCTTGGTGAAGACTGCCACCCAGCCTAGCACAGTCAAATCCATGAGCTCCAGTCTCAAAAATAAGGTGGAGAGTGATTAAGGAAGACACCTGCCGTTGATTTCCGCCCCTCCAGCCTCGCCCCACCCTCACCCCCCCACCCACATACGTACATAAGCAGCATTAGCTGGGAGGCCATGCTGCTTGTAGTAAATGGAGAGGGTGGTCCTAACGTTTTACACAACATTTGGCATAAGGAAAAAATAATCAAAAAGAAAAAAAATCCCACCATCAAATTAAAACGGAGAGAAACTCAAAGTGATTCCACCCAAATCAGGAACAAGACAAGGCTGTCCACTCTCCCCATATTTATTCAATATAGTACTCCAAGTTCTAGCTAGAGCAATAAGACAACAAAAGGAGATCAAAAGGATACAAATTGGAAAGGAAGAAGTCAAACTTTCACTATTTGCAGATGATATGATAGTATACATAAGTGACCCCAAAAATTTTACCAGGGAACTACTACAGCTGATAAACTCCTTCAGTAAAGTGGCAGGATACAAGATCAACTCAAAAAAAAATCAGAAAAAATCCTTGTGTGTATGTACACTGCTGGGTACTGAACCCAGGACCCTGTGCTTGTTAGACAAGCACTCTACTACGGAGCTGAAAAAGCCTAGGCCCAAGCAAGAACTGTGGACTCAGGTTTGGTGACACGGTGTGTTCCACGGTCTGGTTCAGCCTTCTTTCCCCGTGTCTGAGGCAGTACCACTTGCCCTCATCAGTGACACCATGCCCAGCCACGTCCCAGCATGCCTGAGAGATTGCTCTTAACCATTAGGCAGTTTTTCCTTCCTTCACCTGGGCCCAACAGAGATCACAGCCACGCCAAGGATATGGCTGCCTGTGAGCTGTGCCAAATGGTGCTGGGTCCAACGTTTTAAGGAGGAATGGGGGAGAAGGTGGGGTGTAATCCACGCATTGAAGGGTAAAGGGAGGAGGTATGGGGGGGGGCTTCTGGGTGGGAGGGGCATGCTGTAGAGCATTATTGGAGACCGGAGGAGTGGCCTGAGGCCCCCGGCTCCAAGCTGACCGGAAATTAGGTTGGGGAACTAGTAAAGGCTGGGGCAGAGGGCACATCAGGTTTGGAGCTTCTACTGACTTGTCCGGGGAGCATCTCTTCGAGCATACCGGGAGGGCACTAGGTAACCAGATGGATGACAAGTCCTGTGCACAGGCAGTGGACAGCAGGCTTCTGCCACTGAGGTAACCTCACACTAACAGCTTGGGTTCCAGGGCGTGCCCTCAAAATTCTCACCAGGGCTCTCCTACCAGTGCCAGCCTTCTACACTAACAATGGATGTCCCAGACATTTCCCCAGGATCATAGCTCACCCAGCACCCACCTAGGCAGACTTTGAGCTTGCTAAGTACCCGAGGAGGACCCTGAACTTCTGATCCTCCCGAGTGCTGGGATGAGAGGCATGTGCCCCTATGCCCAGTTTACGTCTTAACTATCCAGCGTGTCAGCTTCTTCCTGAGCAGGCGCTTCCAGCTGCCTCTGCTGCCTCCGGTTTCCGGCTCGCTCACAGGATGTGCTCCTTTGCCATAGAGGCCCTGTGCCTCACCCTGCGTCTTTGCTCCCGCTCTTGTAGCAGTCCTCCACGCTTTCCCCAGGCATCCCACCAACCTCCTCCAATCTCCCCAGGGTACCAGCTTCTCTCTCTGTTGGCAGATGCTCCAGGCCACATACGGTGGGTGGCAGAATGCGAGCATGACCCGATACTTCAGGGACTACGCTGACCTGTGTTTTGAGGTCTTTGGGGACCGAGTAAAGCACTGGCTCACATTCAGTGATCCCCGGGTAAGTAGGGGGTCTTCCTCAGATGGGGAGACAGGGATGGCCCCTGTCGTCCCTCATGGCACTGGGGTTCCCACTGCTGTCTCTGCAGACCATGGTAGAAAAAGGCTATGAGACCGGTCTCCACGCACCAGGCCTGAGGCTCCAGGGCACTGGTCTGTATGTGGCGGCACACCATATCATTAAGGTAAGCCAGATCCTTCTGGGGCGAGGGTTGGGCTCCAGGTGGAGTCACGGCCTCAGGGGTCACGTTGATCCTCTGCCACATCAGTATGTGCCATGGGCCCTTCTACTCTGAGGATATGCAGAGGGCACATCCTACATCCTATCGCCTCACAGTCACTCCACTACGTAGAGGTACTACAGCCGCTACTGTTTGTCTTCCCCAGAGGATAGAGACAGGCATCTGGAAATCTGTGTGTGTAGGTGTAAACTTGATGAAGAATGGTGATGGGAAGAAGACGGTATGTGACGGTAAATAAGGGACAAAATATGCAGGAATAATAGAAGGAAGAAACCAGAGGTCGCAAAGACCAGCGGAAAGGAGTCAGAGTGAGCACTGGTCATGACCTGGGGTTTGGGAAGGAAGGGGGAGGAACAGTTTGGAAGCATCATGAGAGATCAAGGCAGACACATCCTTTTCCAGTTTAAGTTCTAGTGGAAGTTTTCCGGGCAGCCAGCTGGTTATCTGCAGGAACGGGAAGGAGGCGTTCAGAGTAGGTGCCTAGCATCACTGAAAGCTGAGGAAGGGCAGAGACAGTGGGCTGCTTACAAGACATGAGTGAAAATACAGGAACGATGTTGGGGACACAAAGCTGAACTCTCCCCGGGGACGCCTGGCTGGAAGGATAGACCACTGGTGACACATCAACCTGAGTTCATGTCACGGAAACGACTCTCACAGTTCTCTTACTTTTTACAAAACTGACTTTTTGTTTTGTTTTGAGACAGAGTTTCTCTGTGTAACCCTGGCTGTCCTGGAACTCACTCTGTAGACCAGGCTGGCCTCGAATTCATAGAGATTCACTTGCCTCTGCCTCCTGAGTGCTGGGATTAAAGGCGTGCAACACCACTGCTTGGCAACTTGAGCTTTTTACAAAGATCTATTTTTTTTTTTTTTTTTGAGACAGGGTTTCTCTGTGTAGTTTTGTGCCTTTCCGGGATCTCGCTCTGTAGACCAGGCTGGCCTCAAACTCACAAAGATCCACCTGCCTCTGCCTCCCGTGTGCTGGGACTAAAGGCATGCGCCACCATCGCCCGGCGTTCAAAGATCTATTTTTAATTCATGTGTATGAGTATTCTGCCTGTATGTAGATAGGTGCACCATGTGCAATGCGGTGTTCTGGTAGGCCGAGAAAAGGGATTGGCTCTCCTGGGACTAGAGTTATAAGTGGTTGTGAGCTGCCATGTCGGTGCTGGGAACTAAACAAGGGTCCTCTGCAAGAGCAGCTAGTGCTCTTAACTACTAAGTCACTGCTCTAGCCTGACTTAAGAGTTCTTTAACTTAACAGTTAAAGGGCAGAGCAATCTATGAAAGAGTGATATGAACAGTTAGGACTGTGATACTGTCTTGGCGATGTTCCACATCACCAGACAGTTCCAGGGTTCATCCTGTTTTTCTACTTACATACTAGCTAGTAAAATAACAAGCACAGGGACTGGAAAGATGGCCCAGTCTATGAGTGTTTGCCATGCAAGCATGAGGAACTGAGTTCAAGCCCCAGGACCTAGGGAAAAAAGCTGGGTTAGGGTTACTAACCCTAATGAGGGTCTTAGTTGGGGTTACTAATGCTGTGATGACCATGGCACATTTTTCTTTTTCTTTCTTTCTTTTTGTTCTTCATGACAGGGTTTCTCTGTGTAGCTCTGACTGTCCTAGAACTCACTCTGTAGACCAGGCTGGCCTCGAACTCAGAGAGATCCACCTGCCTCTGCTTCCTAAATGTCAGGATTAAAGGTGTGCACCACCACTGCCTGGCTGATCACACAACTCTTTTTTTTATTAATTAAAAATTTTCATTTATTTTATATACTGATCAGTTTCCCTTCCCTCCTCTCCTCCCCTTCCCTCCCCCTAGCCTCCCATCTACCTTTGTCCCCATTCACTCCTCCTCCACCTCCATTCAGAAAGGTGCAGACCTCCCATGGGCATCGACAAAGCATGGCACATCAAGTTGAGGCAGAACCAAGCTCCTCCCCCTGCATCAAGGTGGAACAAGGCAACTTAGCATGGGGAATAGATTCCCAAAAGCCAGCTCAAGCACCAGGGACAGGTCCTGAGGGCACTGCTAGGTGCCCCACAAACAGACCAAGCTACACAACTGTCACACACATGCAGACATGGGTCTCATGCAGGGTCTCGAGCTGTTGGTCCAGAGTCCGTGAGCTCCCATGAGCGCAGGTCAGCTGCCTCTGCCACACAGCTCTTATAAAGAAAAATATTTAACTGTGGGCTGGTTTAAAGTTTCAGAGGTTTAGTCCATTACTGTCACGGTAGGGAGCATAATAGCGGGGACGGTGCTGGAGAAGGAGCTGAGAGCTACATCCTGATCTGCAGGCGGAGAGAGACAGACAGACAGGCTGGGCTTGGCAGCGGCTTTTGAAACCTCAAAGGCCACCCCCTGTGACATACTTCCTCCAACAAGGCCACATCCCCTAATCCTTCTAACCTTATCAGAGTTCCACTCTATGGTGACTCAGCATTCAGATGGGGGGGCATTCTTACTCAAAGGACCTCTCTGTCACTGTGCTCAACAGCAGCATGAAGAAAGGGTTTATTTTACTCACAGATATGTATGCATGTA
Source organism: Peromyscus eremicus (assembly GCF_949786415.1). Taxonomy (NCBI): domain Eukaryota; kingdom Metazoa; phylum Chordata; class Mammalia; order Rodentia; family Cricetidae; genus Peromyscus; species Peromyscus eremicus. The sequence continues at coordinate 58,635,098 of NC_081422.1, forward strand.
TGTGTGTACACTATACATACACTTATCCATCACCAAAAACAGTGAGGGCAGGAACTCCAGCAGGGCGGAGCCTGGAGGCAGGAGCTGATGCAGCGGCCTTTGACGAGTACCTTACTGACTGCTCCCCATGGCTTGCTCAGCTTGCTTTCTTCTTTTTTTTTAAATTCTCTCATACAATACATCCCAACCACAATTTCCCCTTCCGACACTCCTCGGAGTTCCTCCCCTACCTCCTCCCTTCCCCAGATCCACTCCTCCTCAGGTTCCCTTCAGAAAAGAGCCTCCCAGGAATATCAACCCAACATGGCTTAACAAGTTACAATAAGACTAGGTACAAACCCTCATATCAAGGCTGGGTGAGGCAACCCAGTAGGAGAAAAAGGGTTCCACGAGCAGGCAGAAGAGTCGGAGACACCCTCACTCCCAGTTAGGGGTCCCACAAAAATACCAAGCTAACAAACCATAGCATATGCAGAGTACCTAGCACAGACCCATGCGGGCTCTGTGATTGCCACTTCAGTCTCCGTGAGCTCCTCTGTGGGCCATTTCTCCTGGTGTCCTGTAATTCTTCCTCCCCCTCTTCCACGGAGTTTCCTGAGCTCCAAGGGAAGGGACCTGATGGAGAACTCTAATTTGGGCTCTTTCTGACTAAAGTTTGGCTGTGGGTCTCTGCATCTGCTCCCATCAGCTGCTGGAGGAAGCCTCTCTGATGACAACTTTCTTAGAGCCCACTTTCTTATAGAACCCAGGTCCACCAGCCCAGGGGTGGCCCCACTCTCAAAGGTCTGGGCCCTCCCCATCAATCACAAATTAAGAAAACGCCCTACAGGCCTGCCTACACCCGATCTTACGGAGACGTTTTCTCACTTGAGGTTCCCTCCTCTCTGCTAGCTTGTGTCAAGTTGGCATAAAACCAGCCAGCTTGTATGGTAATGCATGTTGTAATCCAGCACTAGGAGGCTGAGACAAAGATTCTTGGAGCTTGCTGGCCACAACCCAGCCTACTGGAGCAAGCTTCATCCAGGTCCCAGTGAGAGACCCTGTTGCAAAAACTAAGGTGGATGGCTCATGAGGAACACCACCCAAGACTGACCTCTGACCTCCACATATATATATGCACATGTACCTGCATGCTTCGAGTGTGTGTACACACACGCTTACGTGTGCTTGCACGCGCACACACACACACACACACACACACACACACACACACACACACACACGATTGACCTCTGACCTCCACATACACATGTTCTGCATGCTGCATACATGGGTGCACACATATACATACACACACACATGTTCTGCATGCTGCATGCATGGGTGTACACACATACATACACACACACACACACACGCGCGCGCGCACGCACGCACACAAGCACACACAAAACAGAAAGAGGATGCTGAAATAAGGGCTTTTGGGGAACAACAAGTAACACTCGAAACCTCTGCAGCCTGAACCATTTGAGTTTTCACACGAATGAGTCTCAAACTTCAGCAAATGTCAGAAACCCATGGAGACCTTGTTTAAACAAAGATTGCAGGTGGGCTTGAGGCCACACCTGTAGTCCCAGCATCTGGGAGGTGGAGGCAGGAGGTGTATCGGGTCTTTCTTGTTGGACTTTCTTCAGACCACCAAGCCCCCAGAAGGTGACACGGAGATTTATTACTATGAAAGCTTGGCCTTAGCTCAGGCTTGCTCCCAACAAGCTCTTATAACTTAAACTAACCTGTTTCTATTAATCTATGTTCTGCCACATGGCTCTTTACCTCTCCTCTATTTTGTACACTTGACTCCCTCTGTGTCTCACTAGCTTAATACCACAGGCCTCAGAGTCTTCCTGAGTTCCTCTCTCTCCCTGGAAGTCCCGCCTATTCTCTCCTGACTAGCTATTGGCCAGTTAACTCTTTATTAAACCAATCAGGTGCCTTAGGCAGGTGAGGCAAAACACAGACGCATGTAAACAAATATCCTGCAACAAGGAGGGGTAAGAGTTCAAAACCAGCTGGGCGGTGGTGGCACACCCCTTTAATCCCAGCATTTGGGAGGCAGAGCCAGGCAGATCTCTGTGAGTTCGAGGCCAGCCTGGGCTACCAAGTGAGTCCCAGGAAAGGCACAAAGCTACACAGAGAAACCCTGTCTCGAAAAACCAAAAAAAAAAACCAAAAAAAAACCAAAAAAAAAAGAGTTCAAAGCCAGCTTTAACTACACAGCAAGTGTGAGGACAATCAGGGTTCCATGAGACCCTGCCTCAAAACAAAAAGAAACACACCACACAGGCTGCTGGGCCCTGCTCCCAGAGCTTGCTTCAGCAGGTCCTGGTGAGGAGCCTCAGGGACTTACACTTCCCCAAATTCTCGGAAGCACTGCTGCCTTTCTGGAGACCTACGCAAACAATTTAGAGACAATAAATGATGGGTTGAGGGTAGCTCAGTTGACAGAACACTTGTTTGGTGTCCCTGATGTGGGGGTGGGGTAGCAACAGCAGTGCACACAAAGTGGCTTCTGCCCCTTCTAGACTACGCTTCCTCCACAGTACAGAGGAAGTCAGAGGGAGGGCGTCTGTGGTATTTGAGCCTGGATTAGGAAACATGAGAAATCTGAAGTTGGAGCTCAAGTAGGGAAGGCAAGAAAGGCTACTCCCCAGCCGGCAAGATGGCTGTGGGTGGACACTTGCTCAGAACGACAGCCTGAGTTCAATTCCTGGAATGGTAGAAGGAGAGAATCAACTCCTGCAAGTTGTCCTCTGAACCCCCCACCTCCAAAGTAAACAAAAGAAGAGAAGGAAGAAATGGAGGGAGGAAGAAAGAAGACAGGCAGGCAGGGGAATGGAAGAGCCAGGTGCACGCATGACTTCTTTTTTTCAGGCACACGCCCAAGCCTGGCATTCTTACAACACGACATGGCGCAGCAAACAGCAAGGTGAGCTGGGACCCTCAGGCTCAGACACAGGCCCTGAGGAGCCAAGATCCTGCCTCTCTCTACCCTCATTTCCTTCCTTTAAGGCATGGTGGGAATTTCACTCAACTGTGACTGGGGGGAACCTGTGGACATCAACAACCCCAACGATATTGAGGCAGCTGAGAGATACCTACAGTTCTGTCTTGGTTGGTTTGCCAACCCTATTTATGCTGGTGACTACCCCCAAGTTATGAAGGACCACATTGGTGAGCCGAGTCATGTTTTTAACTCATCTGCTCATGTGTTCATGTGTGCAAGTATATGTGTTCAGGTGTGCATGCATATGCATGTGGGAGCCAGAGGACAATCTCCTTAGTTGGTCCTTAGTCATTATCCACCTTGTTTTTGAGACAGGGTCTCTCACTGTGGTGGAGCTTGCTGAGTTGGAGAAGCTAATAGGCCAGTGAGCTATAGGAATCCACCTAACTCTGCCTTTCCAGTGCTGGGATTCAAGCACATACCACCATGCTCAGTTAAGAAAAGTATTGTGTGTGTGTATGTGTTCATGCCAAGGCACAAGTGTGGAAGTCAGAAGACAACTCCAGAGTTGTTTTTTTTCCTACCAGGGGATCCAGGGAAGGAACTCAGGTCAACAGGTCTGCACACCAAACACCTTTATCTGCTGAGCCATCTCAACAGCCCGTACTCAGCCTTTTTTTTTTTTTTTTTTTTTTTAAACATGGGTTCTGACAATCAGGTCCTCATGCTTACAAGACAAGCACTTTACCAACTAAGCTATTTCCCCAGCTCTAAACTTTTTTTTTTTTCTGGAGCTGAGGACCGAACCCAGGGCCTTGCATTTGCTAGGCAAGCACTCTACCACTGAGCTAAATCCTCAACCCTGCTCTAAACTTTTTTTTAAAACTATACATATTCATTGGGCTGTGTGATGTTTCAGTATACATGTACACTGATGTTTACATCGGGTTAAACACGTGTTATTTATCATTGCTTTATGATAAAAACTGTTAAACCGCCGGGCGGTGGTGGCGCACGCCTTTAATCCCAGCACTCGGGAGGCAGAGGCAGGCGGATCTCTGTGAGTTCGAGGCCAGCCTGGGCTACCAACTGAGTCCCAGGAAAGGCGCAAAGCTACACAGAAAAACCCTGTCTTGAAAAACCAAAAAAAACAAAAAACAAAAAAACAAAAAAAAAAACTGTTAAACCTCTTTTTTCTACCTTTTTTTGCCTTTTTATTTATTTATTTTTTAATTAAGTCATGATATTCATGAATTACACTCATGATATTAATTACATTTGTGGTATTCATTGATTACATTCACAGTATTTCTTCAATAACTAAATTTAAGATATTCATTAATTACATTAATTGTATTGATTTATTACATTCATGATATTATGTCCTGATACTACTGTCTGTTTGTGGGGCTTTTCCATCACACAAAGCAGAGATTCTGTACTTAGGAAATCACTGCTCTATATTCCTTTCTTCTCCATCTTGAGATAGCGTCTAATCTTCTAATCTTTCTGTTTCTTTTGTTTTTGTTTTTGTTTTTGTTTTTCGAGACAGGGTTTCTCTGTGTAGCTTTGTGCCTTTCCTGGAACTCACTCTGTAGCCCAGGCCGGCCTTGAACTCACAGAGATCCGCCTGGCTCTGCCTCCCAAGTGCTGGGATTAAAGGCGTGCGCCACCACCGCCTGGCATCTTCCTGTTTCTATGAATTTGTATCTTCTATATATTTCATGTAATACAATTCTATAGTACTTGTCCTTGTTTTTGAATGTAAAGCCATTTTATGTACAACTGCAGGAGAAATAATATACAGATAGCTTACATAAAAACCTCTTTCTTCTAGCTTTCTGAGAGGCACAGTACACTGTTACCCACAGTGCTCTGCAGGCAGCTGCCCAGCCAGAGCTTTCTGCTCCTGTTACCGTGGCTTCATAGCCATGGGCGGGCCTCTGGGAGAGCTGCTGCCCTTTGGTGAGAGCAGCGGAGGTTGTCTATCTGTGTCTGGCTTCCGCCAGCATCCTTAGCCACTAGGAGATGCAATTAAAACCGCGTTGAGAGTTCATTTCACCCGAGCAGAATGGCTGTCAAGAAAACAAACCCTCGATAGGATTTGAGAAAGGAGAACTTTCATTTACTGCTGGTGGGAGTAAAAACTGGTGCAGCCACTATGGAAATCAGTGTGGTCTCCTCAGAAAACAAAACAAAATTTACAAACAACTAAAAATAGGAGCAGAGAGATGGCTCAGTGAGTAAAAGCACTTGCTACTAGACTTGCTGATCTAAAATAAATTCCATTTCCCAGGGCCTACAAGGTGGAAGGAGTGAAGAGACTCCTTCAAGTTGTCGGCTGACCTACACAGTGTTGCCACGGTAACCCCCAAATATAAGAACTACTAAATGACCTAGCTATGTATCACTAGACTACGTAACACAAACACACTGAAGACACTTAGATATTCATATTTATTGCCGAATTGTTCACCATAGCCAGGAAATGGAATCATCCTAGATACTCATCAACAGATGGGTGGATAATGAAAATACAGTATATAGACAAAACAGAAATCCCCCCTGCTTCCCCCCCACCCCAGGGTTTCTCTGTGTAACAGCCTTGGCTGTCCTGGAATTCACACTGTAGACCAGGCTGACCTCGAACTCACAGAGATCCATCTGCCTCTTTCATTCCCCCATCCCCCAAGTGCTGGGATTAAAGATGTGTGCCATCACTGCCTGGCTACACAAAGGAATTTTATGTGGGCATTAAAAAGAGAAACAATGACCTTTGTAGGAAATGGATGGAACTGGAAATTACATTAATCAAAATAAGTCAGAATTAGAAAGATAAACACTGAACGTTTTCTTCCAAATGAAGACTTTAAACTTTAGTGGTGTGTGTGTGTGTGTGTGTGTGTGTGTGTGTGTAGGGAGATAACCTGAAGAGAGGAAGAGATCATAAAGGAAGGGGGAATAAGGAAAAAGAGTACTGGAATACATATGGCAAGAGGGATCAACTGAGAAAGAGGGTGTGATAGAGTATTATTTTAAAATGTGTTACATTCACTTATGCTGTGGAACATTTGTTTAACGATGCAAAGATGTGTTGCATTCTTTTATGTTGCACTTGTTTAACTCTGTGAAGCTGTGTTACTGTGCCTGTCTGAAACACCTGATAGTCTAATAAAGAACTGAATGGCCAATAGCAAGGCAGGAGAAATAGGTGGGGCTGGCAGGCAGAGAGAATAAACAGAAGGAGAAGAACATTAGAGGATCAGAGGAAGAAGCAAGAGAACAAGGAGAGGAGGACACTGGGGGCCAGCCACCCAGCCACTCAGTCAGCCACAAAGTAAAAGAAGTAAGAAAAGGAAAAAACCCAGAGGCAAAAGATAAAAAGAATATTTTTTTTTCCCCCGAGACAGGGTTTCTCTGTGTAGCTCTGGAGCCTGTCCTGGATCTCACTCTGCAGACCAGGCTGGACTCAAAAACTCACAAAGATTCACCTGGCTCTGCCTCCTGAGTGCTGGGATTAAAGGCGTGCACCACCACCGCCTGGCAATAAACAGAATAATTTAAGTTAAAGAAAGTTGGCTAGAAACAAGCCAAGCTAAGGCCGGGCATTTTTAAGTAAGAATAAGACTCTGTGTGTATTTGGGAGCTGGGTGGCAGGCCACCCAAAAGAGCAAAGAGCCAAGGAGTAAAAAAAAACAAACAAACCAAAAACCCAATATTTAAGCACCCAACATGGGGTGCCAAATGTTTGTTTTTGTTTTTATTTTCATTAAATTAAACTAAGCAACTGCTGTCCTAATTGGCAATTGCAACTCCACAGCTCCCAGTAGCAGTTCAGCCACGTTGGCCATAGCCAGGCAGGAATTCTGTTCCCTCAGGCACTGGCTCTATCCTCTAAAGGGAACTTTACCTAGATCTCTATTCCTCTACAGAACTCAGGAGTCAAAGGTTCAGGTGAAATTCTGTTGGCTCAGAGGCTAAACAGAAAGTAGCTAACCTTCTCTCCTAAAATAGCATATCTTTCTGCTCCACCCCCACTTAAGAACCCTAGCTACACATGGTTCCTCCCTACCACTTCCTGTTAGCTAGTTGCTGACTCAGCCTCCTGACCCCTGGTTAACTTTATTTAATCAAACAAATATAACACATCTTTACATAATCAAACAAATATTCCATAGCATAAATGAATGTAACACATCTTAAATTAATATTCCACAAGAGGGCAAATAAGGACAAAGCATATGTCTTAGTTAGGTTTCTACTGCTGTGAAGAGACACCACGACCACAGCAACTTTTATAAAGGAAAACATTTAATTGGGGCTGGCTTATAGTTCAGAGGTTTAGTCTATTATCATCATGGCAGGAAGCATGACTACACATAGGCAGATATGGTGCTGGAGAAGGAGCTGAGAATTCTACAACTGAATCTGTACACAGCAGGAAGAGAAAATGCCATACTGGGCATGGCTTGAGCATATGAGACCTCAAAGCCCACTCCCAGTGACACACTTCCTCCAACAAGGCCACACTTCCCCATAGTTTCTGTAGTTTTTGTTTTGTTTTGTTTCCTTTGGGGGCTCATCACCCAGCTCATAAATAAATACATGGAGACTTATTCTTACTCATGAATGCCTGGCCTTAGCTTGGCTTATTTCTAGCCAGCTTTTCTAACTTAAGTCAACCTGTTTCTCTTCTTCCACACTTTGCCTCTGGGCTTTTTACCCTTATTCTATGTATCTTTCTTCCCTTTTGACTCCGTGGCTAGTTGTGTGGCTGGCCCCTGGCATCCTCCTCTCCTTTTTCTTGTTCCTAGCTCCTCTCTCAAGCCTAGATTTCTCCTCCTATTTATTCTCTCTGCCTAGCAGCCCCACTTATCCCTCTATCCTGTCTAGCTATTAGTCGTTCAGCTCTTTATTCAACCAATTTGCCTGTTTTAGACAGGCAAAGTAACACAGCTTTACAGAGTCAAACAAATGCAACATAAAACAAATGCAAAAAAACTTTATGTCATTAAACAAATATTCCAGGGCATAAACAAATGTCACACATCTTAAACCAATGTTCCACAAGTGCCAGTCTCTATGAGCCTATGGGGCCACTTTCATTCAAACTACTATAGCATAATAGGACAACATATGAAAATGACATCATGAAACCCATTACTTTGTATGTTAACTTAAAAAAATTCAGACCTTCAGTATGGGACCTAGCCCTATTTAGTAGATACATATGGTAGTAGCTACTGTATGAGACAGTGCAGGGATAGTGCCTGGTGATTTTTCTAGTTACTAAATTTGACTGACAGCAATAACATGCTGATCCCCCCCCCCCCACACACACACAGGGTTTCTCTGTGTAGCTTTTGTAGCCTGTCCTGAAACTTACTTTGTAGACCAGGCTGGCCTCGAATTCACAGAGATTCACCTGCCTCTGCCTCCTGAGTGTTGGAATTAAAGGTGTGTGCCACCACTGCCTGGCCTTGATGATGTTTTAAGGATATTAATAACACACACCTTTCACTCTTGAATCAAAGTCAATAGTCTCCCTGCAAATGATCTTATTGTCCTATTAGATCATTGTTTGCCAGAGTATATAATGTTATAATCAGTGATTTGCATCTTTTCTTCCATGAACATGTATCTAGGGAATCTTTCTATGTTGGCATAGAAAATGTTGCCTTGCTTATTCTAATGGCTACACACTGTGGTACGGATGGCCATTCAACAATAATTATTATTTTAGGAGGGGTTTAGATCTTATGTTTTGTCAATATGCATGTCTATATACCATATGTACGCATGGTATCCATGGAGGCAACAAGAGGGTATTGGATCCTCTGGAATTGGAGTTACAGATGGCTGTGAGCCACCTGTGGGTGGTGGGAACTGAACCTAGGTCCTCTGGCAGCAAGTGTTAGCTGCTGAGCCCTCTCTCCAGCCCCTATTAGTACTGTGGTACTGGGGATCAGAACCAAGGCCTTGTGCATACCACATCCTCAGTTTTCCACCATTTATTTAGCCATCCCTTAGCAATAAAAATGTAAGCTGTTTCCAGCCCTTTGCTACTTACTTTACAGTGAAGACACCTGAACACAGATGCTTTTCCACGTGCGGGCCGAGGACAGGATAAAGAGGTTTGGAGCTTGGTAGTTAAAAGACGTACCTTTTCGCCGTGCGGTGGTGGCACACGCCTTTAATCCCAGCACTCGGGAGGCAGAGCCAGGCGGATCTCTGTGAGTTCGAGGCCAGCCTGGGCTACCAAGTGAGTCCCAGGAAAGGCGCAAAGCTACACAGAGAAACCTTGTCTCGAAAAACCAAAAAAAAAAAAAAAAAAGACGTACCTTCTCAATCCTAGAATAGGGTAAAATTTCCCAGCGCAGAACCTGTCACATCCTACACTGTCAACAATGTAGGAAAACATCCATGACTCTCCTACCACCAATGGCCTTCCAGTTTCCTTCTAGAAGGAACCCACATTACCAGTGCTTCAATGTATGGAACAATACAACCCTGCTTTTTTCAGATAGTTAAGGAGCTGTCCATATACCACTCACCATTAGTGAGTGAAAATATTCCATTCTTTGCCTGCTAGGGGTCCAATCCAGGGCCCTGTACATGCCTGTCAAGTACTCTACTACTAAGCTATACTCCTAGCTACAAATAGTTAGCAGTATTACATTTTGAAACTTTTTTGATAGAGCCTGGGGAGATAACTCAGCAGTTAAGAGAACTTGCTGCTCTTCCAGAGGACCAGGGTTCAGTTCCTAGCATCCACAACTCATGTTAACTCCAGCTCCAGAGGAGCCAACATCTGCTTCTGATCTCAGCAGGCACTGTACTCATGTGGACACACACATAAACATACATATAATAAAAGCAAAATAAATCTTTAAAAGATAAATTCTTTAGATGATGTTCCAATGTCACAATTCCAGTTTGAAAGGCCAAGGGTGTATTTTCTATGCAGCTAGATTTTTTCTTTTTTGTTTTTGTTTTTTCCGGAGTTGAGGACCGAACTCAGGGCCTTGATCTAAATCCCCAACCCCTCTTTTTTTTTTTTTTTTTTTTTGAGACAGGGTTTCTCTGTGTAATAGCCCTGGCTGGCCTGGAACTCACAGAGACCCACCTGCCTCTGCCTCCCTAGTGCTGGGATTAAAGGCATGCACCACACCCAGCTGCAGCTGGATTCTTTAAAGCTCAGCTTTTTAAAACAGATTTTAATTTTGTATGAATGCTTGCCTGCTTGTATGTATGTGCACCATGCACGTACCTTGTGCCTTTGGATGTCAGAAGAGGGTATTAGACCTCCTAGAATTGGAGTTATGGCCAGTTGTGAGCTGCCATGTGGGTGCTGAGAATGGACCCTGGGTCCTCAGCAAGAACAGTAAATGCTCTTACGCACCGAGTCACTGCTCCAGCACCAAAGCCCAGCTTATACACCACCGTTTCAGCAGGACTGTGTGGGACAACGCAAAATGACTGTGACAAATAAGACCTAGTTAATTCTCACATTCTCTCCTGCCAGGAACAAAGAGTGCAGAGCAAGGTCTGGAGATGTCGAGGTTGCCCACGTTCTCCCTTCAGGAGAAGAGCTACATTAAAGGCACATCTGACTTCCTGGGACTGGGCCACTTCACCACTCGATACATCACTCAAAGGAAATACCCCTCCCACCAGGGGCCCAGCTACCAGAATGACCGTGACTTAGTAGAACTTGTGGACCCTAACTGGCCAGATATGGGGTCTTCATGGCTCTATTCTGTGCCATGGGGATTCAGGAGGCTTCTCAACTTTGCCCAGGTACTTATCCCATCAAGCTGTGTAAGACTTTCAGACCTGAGTTTTGTCTCTTCCAGCAAACACTCAGGTGACTCGATAGGAAACTGATCAAACACTAGGTATGGAGGCACACGACTACAAGCCCAGCCCTTGGGAGGCTGGCTGCAGGAAGATCAGGAATTTAGTCAGCCTCTACTCAATGCATATTCAATGAGCTCAAGGCCAGTCTGAACTGCATGAGACTCTACCTCCAGCAAAGAAAAACAGCTCAAAACAACAATAAAAAAGTTAGTAAGCCAATAAATCCAGTCCCCTGCACTTCACAATCTCTACACACAGGCCTTGCAGACTGATGCTTATGTAAACAACCACTTCCAATTACAGGTGAAAATCTGACATTTAATTTATGTGCACCACAAGGGGAGCTGGTACCCACAGCGGTTAGAAGAGGGAACTAGTTACAGAAAGTTGTGAGCTGCCATGTTTGTGCTGGGAACTAAACCTGATCCTCTGGAAAACAGCTTTGAGTCATCTCTATAGTCTCTTAGCCTAATTTTTTTTTTTATAATTTATTTAATTTTATTTTATGTGCATTGGTGTGAGGATGTCAGATCTCCTGTAATTAGAGTTACAGACAGTTATGAGCTGCCATGTAGGTGCTGGGATTGAACCTGGGTCCTCTGGAGGAGCCAGTGCTCTTAACCACTGAGCCATCTCTCCGGCCCCCTAAATTTTTTAATTTACCCTTCAACAATTTCATACATGTATGTGATGTATTTTGATCACATCCACCTTCCATTAACTCTTCTCCCCACCCCCACTTTCGCTTAACCCACTTCTTCCCAACAAATTTGCCTCCTACTTTTACGTCTTTGTGTCTGTGTGTGTGACCACTGAGTTCAACTGGGGTTGCTTACATGCACATGGGTAAGAGGCTATTTACTGGAGTATTTACTCTCACAGAGGACAAATAACCAGTAAACACCACTGAAGAAAATGACTGCTCCTCTTTCAGGTGCATTTAGTCCTTTTAAGGCCCACCTAATCTGAAATAGAATTTATGGGAAAGAATAAGACTTGAAGTGCATTTTCCCAAACAAGGTCCATTTACTGAGAACTATATTCTTCCATATCAACTCACCTGCCCACACTCATCTCTCAATAAATGTTACTTGACACCAATTAAGTGTGTGATACCTACTAAGAGCTAACAGGCACTTCATTACAAAATGGCAGCCATGTGACCCTGACCACTTGTACGTCAGATGTTTGGTACTCATTCTTGCCTCACTTTCAGACTCAATATGGCGACCCTCCCATTTACGTAACAGAAAACGGAGCATCTCAAAAGTTACACTGCACTCAATTCTGTGATGAGTGGAGAATTCAATACCTCAAAGGGTACATAAATGAAATGTTAAAAGGTAAGATAAAACAGATTTGTCTTATTATGTTTTTCTATTTAGACAAAATTCAAACTATCATCTACTATCAACTAAAACTTGCTTCTAAATCTCAGAAACAACTCAATACTATGTACGTACTTCTAAGCAAATGAAATGTATTAAAAACGGAATCATGTCTTCACAGCTATAAATGATGGTGTGAATATAAAAGGGTATACTTCCTGGTCTCTGTTGGATAAGTTTGAATGGGAGAAAGGCTATGCAGATAGATATGGATTCTACTATGTTGAATTCAATGTGAGAAACAAGCCTCGCTATCCCAAGGCTTCAGTTCAGTATTACAAGGAGATCATCACAGCCAACGGGTTTCCAAACCCACGAGAGGTAGGGCTAACTTCCCATGACATTTGTTCTGTTCTTACAAGAACTAATAACTGAGACACACCACACCTCTCCTCCTCCTTCTAAGGAAGCGGATGGGGAACATGGCCTCCCCTGCCTCTCACCACCCCTGCTTAGGATGGAGTAAGCACACCTCAAGATTTTGTCCCTTGCAGCCAGAGCATCAGGGTGACAAGAGTCCTGTCTGTAGTAGGTTCTAACAGAGCAAATCAATAAAGGTTTCAGTTGTTTCCTGGGTTGCTGGACCAGGGATTGGCCCTGGCTTTACATATGACGGGCAAGGCTTCTACCACTGAGCTCCAGCTCCAACGCTGCCTTTCCCTTAGCTACCCCTTCGGGTTTTTATTTGTGTCTAGAACATTCAAACAGGAAGACAAAAAAAAAAAAAAAAAAAAAAAAAAAAAGATGATCAGATGGGAATTCTGATGATTTAAAAATGTTACCCTGATGCAAACAAATACTACCCACTCTTCAATATGTAACAAGTCCTGTAAATCAAATGTAGGACTATATCTTTTCCCACCAATGGCAGAGATGCACTGCCTCCAAGGCAAGACTAAACAGAAACAAACTTTGAGATTTTAAAACCTATCAAACAGGGAGTCTTGTTCAGCTGTCAGCACGACTGCTGCACCTCCTAGGTCCAGGGGATCCAACACCCTCTTCTGGCCTCCAAGGGCAGACACAGGCACATTACAAAAAAATTAAAATCTTAGAACAAACAAACTACCAAATAGTTCTAATAACCTACAAATTTCCCATCAGCTCTACCTTGTCTGTAACTGCATCTATAAGCATGGACTGTAAGTTACGTTTTAATAAAAAAATTAGGGGTTGGGGATTTAGCTCAGTGGTAGAACACTTGCCTAGCAAGCACAACGCCCTGGGTTTGGTCCTTAGCTCCAAAAAAAAAAAAGAGAGGAAAAAAAAAATCTGACTTCCTTGCTAGAATTGCTTCAAAGTCAGTGACTACTGCCCTGAGCTCTTCACTCTGTCAGTACTAGAGTCAATACACCTGAAGCTGGGGTGTATCTCAAGGTCAGCTTCAGCTACATAGCCAGTTTGTGGCCAGTCTACAATGAGATCTTCTCAAAAAAATTAATAAAATCCAAACTGTGTTTGTCTTGGTGAGACTGAAGAGCTGTTAAAGGCTCTTGCTGCCAAGCCTGACAACCTAAGTTTGATCCCTTGGACCCAAGCGTTAAGGAAGAACTGACTTCTGCAAGTTGTCCTCTGACTTCCACTTGTATATACATGCACACACACACATAAATGCATATTACTTAAAAAATTCCTTCATTTATCCTAAAAACAATTTCAAACATATAAAAACATAAGGCATCCTTGCTTATCAAGTGGGTTTTTATTAGGTGGAAAGCTGGCGTCTCAACGCTTTGGAAACTTGCTCCATCAACAACCAGATGCTTGCCACAGGTGAGGACATTCTTTTCTTTGATAACTATGTAATTTTACATGTGATGGCATTACCAAAAGTCTCAAAATTATCTACCTAATATTAATATTCCCAACCATTTATGACTAAAAATGTCTTTTTCTTTAATGTTAATTTTTGTCTTACAAGCATTTTTAAAGTTTTATTTTTGGGTGCTAGGGCTACTAGAAGGCAGGCTTTTGTACATACTAAGCAAGCTAAACTCCCAGCCTCTACCTCCCTCCCTCCCTATCTACCTACCCACCCTCCTACCACTCACCTAGATATACATATTGAAGCAAACATGGGCTACATGAATTCCAGACTAATGTGGGCTGGAGACTCTACCTAAAACAAACAAACAAACAAACAAACAAACAAACAAAGCAAAACAAACAATGTGAGAGAAGGAGAAAGCATGCAGGCATATGAGAACTGGGGGAGGGCAGACTTCTTCTGTGCGTGGACCTTTGTGTGCAGGCCAGAGGACAGCCTAGTGTTACACACAGGAACTTCAATCACCTCTTGGAGAATAAGTTTCTCACTGGCCTGGAGCTCATCAATTAGTCTACTGGCTAGCCAGCTAGCTCTGGTCTCTTCCTGTCTCTACTTCCCTGTCTCTGGGGATTCCAAGTACACTGCATTTTATCACTTTTTATGTGGGTTCTAGAGGTCAAACAAGGCAAGCACTTTACTGACTGAGCCATTCCCCAATCCCAAAAACGATTTCAAGAACTCTAGTCATTCTTTTTGAATTATACTGTAAATTTATGTGCTTACCAGTTTTGCTAAAATGAGATTGTGGAAGAAGAGGAAAACCCAGCCATTATCAACTGGAATGAAGAAAAGCAAAACACAGGTCTTATATTAATTAAGCAAGTAATTTTTGTGTGTGGCATTGCTAGGGATTGAACGTAGACCTTCAAAAACACTAAGTGCTCTACTACTGAGCTATATCCCTATCCTTTTTACTTTGTCTTTTTAAACGTCAATGGTATTTATTGCTAGTGTGTGTGTGTGTGTGTGTGTGTGTATGTATGTGGTGTGTAAGAGCATGTGAGGCACTCAGAGGACAACAGTGTGGTGTTCTCTCCTTCCATCCCTACATGGGTTATAGGGATTGAACTCGGGTGGTCAGGCTTGGGTGTATGTATGTATGTGTGTGTGTATGTATGTATGTATGTATGTATGTATGTATGTATGTATGTCAGGCTTGGGTGGCCTGGCCTTTACTCACTAAGTTATCTCATCAGCCCTACTTTTTTTTCAGCCAAGCGGTGGTGGTGGTGCACACCTTTGATCCCAGCAGAGCCAGGTGGATCTCTGTGAGTTCGAGGCCAGCCTGGTCTGCAGAGTGAGATCCAGGACAGGCACCAAAACTACACAGAGAAACCCTGTCTTGAAATTTTTTTCTTTTTAATGTGAATGGGTGTTTTGTCTGCATGTACGTCTGTGTATCACGTGCATGTCTGACACCCAAGGAGGATAGAAGATGGTGTCAGGTCCCCTGGAACTAGTGACAGTGATGAGCTGTCATGTGCAAGCAAGGAATCAAACCCGGGTCCTCTGGGAGAGCTGCCAGTACTCTTAACCACTGGGCCATCTCTCCAGCCCTGCCCTACTTTTGAGACAAAGTCTCACTAACTTGCCTCGGATGACTTTTTTTTTTCCTTTGTTTGGCTGGCCTCGAACTCACAGAGATCTGCCTGCCTCTGCCTCCCCAGTGTTGGGATTAAAGGCGTGTGCCACCACCGCCAGCTGCAGGATGACTTTAGACTCAGTAGTCAAGACAGGCCTTGAACTTGTGATCCTCCTACTCTTGCTTCCCAAAGATTACAGGCTTGCAAGAGATCTTCAACAAATAATTAGTCAGTACCCTCTAATATGTGAGGGTTATTTTAAGCCTCGGAGATAACAACAATGAACAAAGTACTGTCCCTACTTTAAAAGGCATCATTTCCTTTTTTCTTTTTCTTTTTCTTTTTTTTTTTTTAAAGTTTTTTGAGACAGGGCTTTTCTGTGTAGCCTTGGTTCTCCTGGAACTCACTCTGTAGACCAGACTGGCCTTGAACTTACAGATCTCAGATCTGCCTGCCTCTGTCTCCTGGGGACTGGGATTAAAGGAGTGAGCCAAAAGGTATCATTTCTTATGCAATGAGATCTAAAAGGATTCAAAATACAGAATACCACCAATGTTTCTGAAATCCATTTTTCTGCATAAGGGCAATCAAAAAATACACTTCCTATTTTAATATCATCCTTTAATGTGGGATCAAAGCAGATGGTGCAGAAATCCTCTCAACGAACTAGTATATGACCATGCACCCCCATTAGCATCCCCACTCCTAAATAACCAGGCCATGCAAATGGATGGAACTAGAAAAAATCATCCTGAGTGAGGTAACCCAAACCCAGAAGGACAAACATGGTATGTACTCACTCATAAGTGGATTCTAGATATAAAGCAAAGAACAATCAGACTGCAACCCACAGAACCAGGGAGGTTATATATATAGAAGGGGGGACCCTAGGATGACTGTGGCTTATAATAAGTTTTGGTTTTACTCAATTACTGAGCAAGCCTCAATGAAACATTTCACTATTAAGGTAAGAATTTATACTGTATCAAGCTGATAATAGAAAAATAAATTAATTAAAAAAATTAACCAGGCCATGTAAACCATAGTCCACCAAATCAAAGTAAGTGTAACACGTTATAATGCAGGACTTGCTGACGAGACTGAGAACTTACCCACGCCTGTTTATTTCAGTCACCAGGGTGCTCAGTAGACAAATCAAAGCGAGTTGCATGAAGGTCTCCTACTGGATTGGTGCACATACCTCTTAGCTCTTTAAACCACACAAGAACTGTCAAATAATTGTTTAAGTTTTTAATGAATTTTTGTGTCAACAAAGAAAATGAGTTTAAGAATAATCACTAGAAATTGTAATATAGACATTCCTACATCTCTTAAGGGTATATAAGATATAAGTATATCAAGAATAACAAACTCAAAAAGTTAGAAATGATTCCAGTGGATTCTTTATTTTTTTCTTTTGAGACAGGGTTTCTCTTTGTAGCCTTGGCTGTCCTGGAACTCCCTCTGTAGACCATGCTTGCTTCTGCCTCTCCAGTGCTGAACTAAAGGCATGCACCACCACACCCAGCCAAAAGGGTTCTTTTACAAGTTACTCAGTAAAAATCTAGAGGATCCATGGAATAAGGGTGCTAATATTTTCAAATTAATGCCAGCATAAATATTATCTATATTTAGGCTCACAGAAGTTCCAGTGAAAGAACCAAATCTAGGCATTCTCAGATTTTCTGTGACACTTCCAGCTCTCATGTAAGTTTTGTGTGATGGTAGGGATTCCCCAGGGCTCTGCACGCCAAGTGAATGTTCCACCTTGGCACTATGCCCCCAGAACACCATTTCAAAATAGGTTTGATTTACTAGCTTGGTTCCTTTTTTAAAAAAAAATGTGGACAATTAGATACCACAGTGGTAAACTGGGTGGTGGTGGTGCACACCTTTAGTCCCAGCACTTGGGAGGCAGAAGCAGGCAGATCTTCGAGCTGGAGGTCAGTCTGGTCTACAGAGTTCCTCCCCCCAAAAAATATAAAAACAAAAACAAAAAAATCCACAGTGGTACCTCTTCTCTAGTTTTTGCTTCAAAACCAAGTTCACTTCTGGAGGAATGTTCTCTGTCCGTTTCAGAGCCCTTGCTTAGGCACATGCATGTGGCTTCGGAGATTGTGGTAC
Organism: Peromyscus eremicus; assembly: GCF_949786415.1. Classification (NCBI taxonomy): domain Eukaryota; kingdom Metazoa; phylum Chordata; class Mammalia; order Rodentia; family Cricetidae; genus Peromyscus; species Peromyscus eremicus. The sequence continues at coordinate 58,652,825 of NC_081422.1, forward strand.
CCACAGTCTGTGCCCTCTCCATCCTCATTGCTGCCCTGATGCTAACACTCCTCCTCAGAAGCCACAGCTGAGACGGGATCTCATCTCCACCTTCATCTGTCAGAGAATCTTCAGGAGCACACTTCTTTTCTGCTTCAAAAACTTATGTAATGTCTATTTTTTAGGCTCTGAAGATTATCTTTCTCCCCGCTTCTTTTTTGGTTTGTGCTGGAATTTAAGAATCAGAAAATAAAAATAAGCAAAAATAAAATGAAAGTGACCTGTAATCTCAACTGTATTGAAGTCAGAGTTAATATTTTGCTATAAATCATGCACATATTTCATTTTTCAAAATTAGGAATATAGTGTATAGTTTTGTAACTTGGATTATTTTTCATTTATCTGGAAAGATTACATCTTACTGTCACCCAAGCACTGCCCTATACGTCAATCTAAAATCCTTTCAGGCTGTAGATTATTATTAGCTAAGCAGGTAGGTAGCAAGTGAACGGGAACATGTCTGTGCCGAGGGAGACTATGCATGCCAGTCACTGCCACAGCCAGAAAGAGACACTGAAATATCAAACTGTGATGGCAAACCAAACATCCCCTGGGGAATAAATGTTTCTGTTTTTGTTTTTCTCTTTAATTTAAATCAAAGCCAGGCAAGATAGTACACACCTTTAATATCAGCACTCAGGAGACAGAGGCAGGCAGATGTCTCTGAGTTTGAGGACAGCCTGGTCTACACAAGTGAGCTCCAGGACAGACAGAACTACACAGAAAAACCCCATCTTAAAGTCCCTTTATTTTATTTATTTATTTTTTATGACAGACAAGTCCCTTTATTTTTAACTATGATAAAAATTAATCTCCATTTATTAGAGGGCAAATGGGGCTTAAGAGGGAATGGTAACATCAGGCATTTTACTCATTATTTAATTCTATTTATTTTTGTTTCTGAAACAAAAAAAAAGAGGTCTGATGGGCAAGGTACTGCACACCTTTAATCTCAGCACTTTAATCCCAGGATCTGTGTGTTTCAGGTCAGCCTGGTCTATACCATAAATTCCACGTCAGCTAGGGCTACACAGTGAGATCGTCTCAAACACACACACACACAAATAACAAAAATAAACAAGCAAACAAAACAAAAACAAAAAACAAAAGAGGACTTTCCTTAACCCTTTTAGCTAATACCATCTCAAAGGAAAATGATTTTATCTTTTAGGTTTACCAAGACAGGGTTTCTCTGTGTAGCCCAGGCTGGCCTTGAATTCAGAACTTCTCCTACCTCTGCCCACCAAGGGCTAAGACTAAAGGTGTGCCCCACCACAGCCTGGTGGTGCTTACTTTTTGATTTTAAAAATCAATGTACGATTTTTTTAAAAGGTGTTTATATTTGGGGCTTAATGAGATTGAGCTGAGGAAAACTGTTTATTAACAAAACTGCTTTTAATATCCATTGGGGTCGATTTATGATTTTTCTCTTTTATCAATGATTTTGAAATTGAACTCTTCAGATTTAAAATGCAAAGATATTACCACTCAAAAATCATTTTCATTTCTGACTCTAGAGTTAGGCAGACACATTAAGTGGCCAACGAAAGGTACAAAGGAATTAGAGACTTTCAAAGTCAAGTAATAACTGGTAGGCCACTCAGGGCACGACAGGTAAACAACTGTATTCCCGATGTGTAGATGCAATATTGACAATGTAAAAATAGCTAAAACAGCCGGGCGGTGGTGGCGCACACCTTTAATCCCAGCACTCGGAAGGCAGAGCCAGGTGGATCTCTGTGAGGCCGGCCTGGGCTACCAAGTGAGTTCCAGGAAAAGGCGCAAAGCTACACAGAGAAACCCTGTCTCGAAAAACCAAAAAAAAAAAAGCTAAAACACAGGCACTCAACACATCACGACATATGTGAGAGAACACAGATACCTCGCAGGGACCCTCAGCACGTGTTACTTGAAGTGCACCTGGCTGCAGGTAACCATATTAATGAAAGCGGCCCTTTCTTCCAGACTACCATTCAGTGTCAACTCAGACAAATCTGTAAGCAGAAAGACAAGGAGGTCAGTCAGAACAGCTTCACTCATGTACAGTGCTGACTTCACTACAACATGGCAGGTGAGAAGAAGCGTGGAGGGCACCTGTCTTCCACCGGAAAAGAATCTAAGAATCTGTGTGCAAAACTAAGCCAGGGCAATTGTTTCTACAGTACACCCTCCTTTTAAGTCATGATTAAACAACCTAACATTTAAAACAGAGCTAAAAATAGAATGAAAAAAAAAAAACAAAAAAAAAAACAAAGAAAGAAGGAAGGAGGGAGGGAGGAAGGAAGAAAAAAGAAAGAAAAAGAGAGAGAGGGAGGGAAGGAGGAAGGAAGAAAAAAAAAAGAGAGGAAGGGAGGGAGGAAGGGAGGGAGGGAGGAAGAACTATCCTCCCCTGGGAAGCAATTACATTAATTTCTGTGTCACCACTTAAGGCTCAAGTGGATTTTCTGAATCCTGCTATAACAGAATTTCAGAGAAGAAATTCTTAGGATTTACACTCTTTTTTTTGTTTTATTTTGTTTTTAAGATAGGGTTTCTCTGCATAGCTCTGGCTGTCCTGGTCACTCTGTAGACAAGGTTGGCCTTGAACTCACAGAGATCCACCTGCCTCTGCCTCCTGAGTGCTGGGATTAAAGGTGTGTGCCACCACTGTCCAGCACCTTAAGTTGCTTTTATTAGGGTATTTTATGACAGCAAAATAAAGAAACTAAGACAGTATCAACCAGAAAGATAAAACTATTTGTATTCTTACCAGTGGCTGATTAAGGCAGCTGAAATCTTCTATTCTGTCAGGAAACTGTCAGATTTATTTTCAGATAATCTTTGTAATATTAGAATGTGACCACTGAAGGCCCACATGAGTAAAAGATAACATCACAATCAGTCTGCATGGAGATAAGGGTTTCAAAGGGCTTACTGAAGAAGCTAGAGGGCCAGCCAACTAGACAAAGAGCTAACAGACTGACATGGGCAGTGCCTGACAGAACACCAGAAATGGCAACCCTGTTCTAGCTGCAGAGAATGCACTAGGGAAGAAGCATCACCATGGTTACAGTATAAAGCGTGAGCTAATATTTCCATCTCATCACTGTCCCTACTTCCTGCTCTCATTCAAATAAAGGCTCTTTTTATCCAGGATAATAAGGACAAGCACTTGTTAGGGATTACTAGGCTCACACTGGCACAGTCAGATTTTCCTTTAAAGTATGTTTTGTACCTACAGTTCAGGAAAAGACCTGTACAATGATTCCTCCCAAAAAGACTTAACTGACTACAAGTCATCTTTACCAGGCTTGTGAAAACTGGAATGATCTAGAGGAGAGCTTTCACTCAGCTGCCACACTGTTTTCACCTTCTTCTGACTACTGCTTATTTCCACTCTCCATTTCTGTGGCTTCTCACTAAAGAAAAAAAACAAAACAAAACAAAAATAAATAAACCACCAGTGACCAACTAACAGCTATTACCTTCCTTCCCTCTAGTCACTTGTGAAATCCTCATGTGACAACCACATATAGGACACAATGCGTGCCCCGGAGAAGTACAGTCAAGAGACTGGGAGAGACAAGAACAGACACACATTTCAAAGAAAAACAATTTTGTTGTTGCTGTTGATGATTTGTTTTTTTCAAGACAGGGTTTCTCTATGTAGCCCTGGCTGTCCCGGAACTTGATCTGTAGATCAGGCTGGTCTCGAACTCAGAGAATTGCCTATCTCTGCCTCTCTAGTGCTGAGAGGCACGCACCACTACTGCCCAGTAGAGAAACAAGTCTTTAAAAAAGCAGTAATAGACTGGAGCTAGAGAGATGGCTCAGCAGTTAAGAACACTGGCTGCTCCTTCCAGAGGACCCGGGGTTCAATTCCCAGCACCACAAGGCAGCTCACAACTGTCTAACTCCAGTTCCAGGGCTTCTGACACCCTCACATAGGTATACATGCAGGCCAAACACTAATGAACATAAAATAGAAGTAAGTTATATTTTATATATAAATATAAAGCAGTAATAGAGAAACACTGTGTAAGCCAAGTATTGTGTTATATGCAGTAATTCTAGCATGTGAGAGGCTGAGGCAGGAGAATCACAAGTTTAAGGCCAGCATGAGCTACAGTGAGACCCTACTTCTATCTCCCTATTTTCCTCCAAAGAAATAACAGTGTGTGTGTGTGTGTGGGGGGGGGGGGGGCGTTAACTCAAGATTGGTAACTATTTAAAAGACAAAGTGAGGAAAAAGAGTCAACAGAGGGTGGTTTGGGCATTAGGTGATTAATGACGTTCATTTGAAAGATAAACACAAGAGGAGAAAAAAGTATTACAAAGAAGGTAGAATTTTTAGAATTTTAATGAATGAATTAAATTTTAAAAAGATTATCATGGTAGGAGAGATGGTTCAGAAGGTACAGGCCTGGTAACTTGGGTTTCATGATGGAAGGGGAGAACTGACTCTTGTGAGTTGTCCTCTGACTTCCACATGTGTGCCATAGCTTACAGGACCCAATCACATCATACACACACACACACACACACACACACATACACACACACACACACACAAGTAAATAAAGAAATAAATGGAATGAAAATTAACATTCATTTGAGGCCATTTAGATGGCTCAGTGAGTAAAGGTGCTTGCTGCCAGATGACGGAAGGCTGGTGACCTACGTCTGATCCCCAGAGCCATAGGAAAGGTGAAAGGAGAGTGGACTCTACAAAGCTGCCCTCTGACACATGCCACAGCCTGCACGCTCCTACATGTAGCATACATAAACACATATAATAATAATACATATTTTAGCTAGGTGGTAATGACGCACACCTTTAATCCCAGCACTTGGGAGGCAGAGGCAGGTGGATCTCTGTGAGTTCGAGGTCAACCTGGTCTACAAAGTGAGTTCTAGGACAGCCAGGGCTACACAGAGAAACCCTGTACTCAAAAAACCAAATAAATAAATAAATGTGTATTTTTTAAACTTTTAAAGATTTAGTGTGTGAGTGCAGACAGGCATGTTCCACAGCACATGTGAAGGTCAGAGGACCACTTTTAAAGAGTCAGTTTTCTGTTTCTGAGGCAGAGTTCTCATTATTTCTGCTGTACACTAATAAGTACTAGGGGTCCCAGTGGTTTTTCCTGTCTCTGTCTCCCATCTAGCCACAGATGGAATTACGTAATGCAAGCCACTACAATGCTCCCCTGCCCCCAAGTCAAGGTTTCTCTCTGTAGCTCTGGCTGTCCTGGAACTCACTTTGTAGACCAGGCTGGCCTTGAACTCACAGAGATCTTCCTGACTCTGCCTTCCAAGTGCTGGGATTAAAGGTGTGCACCACCATGCCTGGCCATTACAATGGCTTTTACATGAGTTCCAAAGAGCAAAAACCTCAGGTCATCAAGAGCTGTGCAGTGAGTGATTTTCTTACCAGCTGAGTCATCTCTCAAACCCATCCCTTTTTAAACATTTATTCATTTATTTATTAATTATTTAGTTAGTTAGTTAGTTAGTTAGTTAGTTAGTTAGTTAGTACATGTGTGAGAGTGTCCATGTATGGGCGTGTGTATGCCATGGTAGGCATGCGGAGTACATATGTGGATGTCAAAGGACAACTTGTGGAAGTCATTTAACCATGTGAGCTCCAAGGGTTGAACTCAGGTCATAAGGCTTAGTGACTTTTACCAAGGAAGTTATCTTGCCCACCCCTTTTTGAGGCACTGTCTCAATTTGTAGTTCTGTCTGTCGTAGAACTTGCTATGTAGACCAGGCTGGCCTTGGAACTCATGAGCACCTGCTAGAATTAAAGGCAAAAACATTCTTTCTATAACATGTCCATTTAATTTGGCAAATTAAGAGGCCATTAGTAATTGGACATAGTGTTGCATGGCTGTAATTCCAGTACTTTGGAAGTTGAAACAGGACAACGAAGTTTAAAGCCAGCCTAGGCAACATAGTAAGATCCCATCTCAAAACCAACTAATCACTGAGCATGACAGTGCATACTTTTAGTATGACAGAAGCTTCAAGAAGCTGCTATGAGGAAGGAAAAGACAGGGAGATGAGCACTTCCAGCAGGTCAGAGAGAACAGCCACAATTCTCTCAATCCCACAGCCACATCCTTGACTGCTGTCTCTGTTTATCCCCAGCTTTCCCCCTTCGTCTATTATTTCTCCCTTGATTTGGTGACAGAGCCAAGACTAGAGGCTCAGAAGTCTTAAGTGACACGAAGTCTGGGAGAAGAAATAGGGAAAGACTAAAGTCCAGAGGTCAAGCCATGCTGGGTCATGAAATCCCATGGAAACTGGGTACCAAACTGCCCACGAGGTACAATGTCATTATGAAGTTTCTCACCTTTGATACAGATTCTTTACAGCAGCTGGTCTGACTGGCAACTGAAAAACATGTTGCTCATCCAGAGGATTTTGTTTGTAGTATTTTATGCAGGATCTAAAAAGATAAAGCAATCTCTTTAAGGAATAAGAGCAATCAGAAAAATAAAGGCTTTATAGTCTAGAATAACATTTTACTGAGTATCACTAACCGGAAATCAACAGAAGGAATGAATTCAGAGCCATAATAGTAACAAACAACCCCCACCCCCACTGCCTATAAAACTTAGATTATGTTTTCTTTATGTCCAAGAAAATCTCATTCACTTAAAAAAAATATAGTAGACAGATTTCTTATACAAAAACATACTGGGCTAAGAATGTAACTAAGTGGTAGAGAGCTTGTCTTTCACAGGTAAGGCCCTAGGTTCAGTTCCCAACTGAGCACAAATACAGACTTAAATAGGAAGAAGGAAGTATCTGAAAGAGAAAAATTAGTACAGGAGAGACAAAAATAGACTCCATTGCTTTCAGAATCCTGGGAGTTTAAACAATTAAATTTATTTACTGTGTGTATATGTGTGTATGCTACCATTTCAAAGTATATCTGTAGAGATCTGAGAACAATTCTGAGGTGTTGGTTTTCTCTTCTACTATGTGGGTCCCAGGGACTGAACCCAGGTCCTCGGACTTGGCACCATCTGCTGAACCAACTCTCCTGTCCAGAATCCAGGGAATTAAAAAACTAGTTCATTTATACTACTGATCTTTTCTTTTTTCATTTATCCCTCCATCTCTTCCTTCCCCTCTTCCCCTCTAGTGTTAGGGAATGAACCCAGGGCCTCATGCATGTTAGGCAAATGCTCTACCACTGTGCTACACCGCCAGCATGTCTATAGTACTGATCTTCAACAATGGAAAAAACCTTTTAGATTGGATAAGCAATAACGATTTCAAACTTTCCTCTCTTGTATAATATTATATAATATTAGAGGGGCCAGCCTTAATATTATACATCCCAGGGGCTCAGGAGAGAAAACTATGAATGTCAAGGATTATTTTCAGGAAACAGAATCTCAGCACACAGAGCTCTTAGTCCAGTCATTTATTCTTCCAAATCTTCTTCTTCCTCTTGTGCCCTGGGAGTCCCGGTATATATACACTTACAAGCAGTAATCCCTTGGCAGTGCAAAGCCGGGCTTCCAGGGTCAAATGGAGGGATGATAAGAATCACATAGAGGGGCAGTAGTTGTTAATTATCACTTGCAATCCAAAAGGGAAGTGACTAATGGGGAAATGAATTAACTAAAGGCTAAATTCGGGTAATAGCTAAGAAGAGGGATCTTATGTGCTCAACTATAATCTTAAATGTGATTGGTAGGAAATATTAAGAATCTATAAGCTGCTAGATCAATGGGAGAAAATAAAACTGCCTTTTTTCCCCCTGTGTCTCTTATTTGTTCAAGCTATCTGCCGTTTTTCTTCAGGATGGAGGAAAGTGTGCTCGGTAGCTAGGCAACCTGTGTATAGCTAGATGCCTCTGGTGATAGTTAAAGGGAGATCTGGAACTAGAGATAAGATTTGGGAAAGGAGGAAGTTAAGCTTAATTGGCACATCCGCCAGGCCTTCTCAAATGGGTAGTCTGGATGCTTAAGTCTGTTCTTAGAGAGTACAGAGGTATCTCTGATAAGGTACTTTACTCCGTCTGGGGATGGACCTGGCCCGATGCTGCCAATGACGATAATTACAGGGAGGCTTGAACTGGGGTTCTGGCTGTGTGTAGCTGTCAGCACAGAAAGTTATCGAAATATTCCTTTAGTAGAGGGGAAATGGTGCCCAATGATGGAAAAGCTACAATAGCACACAAGAAACTCACAGCAGGAAACGGCTGATAATCAAAAGCCAAATATCACCAAGGCTCTTTGAACCTCAGCTTGACCTCTGGAAGGCCCTTGGCTTCTTCCAGGTATTAGCTTTGTCATAATCAGCTGAAATCCTACTTTATTGTATATTTTTTTGGCTTGTAGCATTTCTCTTTACACCTTCATAACTGATGCAAATTCTAAATTTGGATAATGTGATTTGGGGAGATGGCTTAACAGTTAAAAGTGTTTGCTGTGGAATATGAGGCCCAGAGTTCAGATCCCAGAACCCATGTAACAAGCTGGACATCCCATACATGTCTGCAATGCCAACTCAGCTGGGAGGCAGCGGGAGGAGGATTGTTGGGGCTTGCTGGCTTCCAGCCTATATGAGAAAATGCAAAGCCTCAGGTTGTGGGGAGACTCTGCCTCAGAAAGAAGTGGAGCATGGGGGGCAGTGAGATGATTCCATTGGTAAAGGTGTTTGCTGCAAATCTGACAACCTGAGCTCACTGCAGGACTCACACTGTCGGACAGATTGTCCTTATAACTGCCACATATACACCTTGGCATGCATGTGTATATACACTAAATAAATATAAAAAATTATTTTTGGACAGGGTCTCACTATGTAGTCCTGCCTAGCCTTGAACTTGCCTATGTAGAACTTAGAACTCAGAGATCAGTTGCCTCTGCCTCCTGAAAACTAAGATTAAAAGCATGTGTCATCATACCCAGCCAAAAATTTTTAAAAAAATAAGTAAAAAAGGGAATGCATGGAGAATGATAGAGAAGAACACCAGAGGCCCTTTTCTGGCCTCTGTGCCCATGCACAGGAGTGTACACAAGCACATACACTCACATGCATATCAATAAATAAATCTTTAAAAATATTGGGAAAAGATAAATGATTCTCCAATTCCCAGTAAGACCCAGCATCTTCACCTACAAGGGTTGTTCTAAACTGCCTGTAGTCAAACTGACCAGCTCTAAGAACAGCCATGATACTGACAGGCCTGGGGATCTCCTTCAGCCATCACAGATGGCTGGCAGTGCTTAGTCTGATCCAGATTTACAGGAGTGTAGAACTTGTTTTCTAAAATAAGAATACAACAGTATTTACTAAGTATCAGATACCATATATAGGATACATCATTTAATCCTTCAGCAGTCAAATGAATTAGTATATCCTTTTTACAGAAGAAATACGATTCATTGAGAGGAAACTTCCTAATGAAACCAGGGGTGAGAAAAAGTCAATTCTGATTATTTTACAATCCAAAGCCATTCCTTCATATAACATTGACCTAAAGCGGCACTATAGTAAAGACAAGGCAAATAGGTTCTAGTCTAACTAGCAATAAAAACTGTGAATATTAAAAACAAAAACAAAAACAAAAAGACCAAGACTTATTTTATGTGTATATGTGTGTGCCTGAGTGTATCTATGTGTACCATACCACATGCAAGCAGGAGCCTAAGGAGAACAGAAGAGGGTGTCAGATCCCGCTAGAACTGGAGCTGGAGATGGTTTGTGAGCTTCCATGTGGGTGCTGGGAATAGAACCTGGTTATCTGTAAGAGCAGCCAGTGCTCTTAACTCTTAACTACACTTTTTAGAAGAAGACATTAGAAGAGGATAGATCTTAAGTAAGCAAACAATAGAGCAATACTTACTGTGAGCTGCTGTGGTGCTCATATCTGTAATCCCAGCACTTGGGAAACTGAGGCAAGGAGAACTACATTGAGGCTGAGGCCATCCTGGGCTACAAATGAGACAATGCCTCAAAGCAAAAAGAAAAAATACTTACTGTGTTAAAGCAAAGAGAAGCTCATGCTGAGGTTTAATGAAAAGCATACAGATGGCTAGTATTTCTAGAATATGGTGGAGTTTCTGAACACGATAAACCTGTTCCTGTGTAGCTACTGACGGAGAAATGAAGTATTCCTGGAAAGAAAGAAGTATAAAGAGAGTAAGGAGGTAAAGTCTAAGCAGAAGCTCTGGGAAGAAATGGCCATTCCCTCTACCTCTAAATTTGGATGCTTGACACCAGGGTTGGGAGGAGAGGCAACGACACAGACTACCCTTTAATCTCAGGTCTTCACACTGGGGGGTGGTGGCTCATGCTTTTAATCCTAGCACTTAGGAAGCCGAGGCAGGTGGATCTCTGAGTTCCAGGCCAGCCTCATCTACAATGCGAGTTCCAGGACATCCAGAGCTGTTACACAGAGAAACCCTGTCTCGAAAAACCAAAACCAAACAAACAAACTCAGGTTTTTACTAAGAACGACTTAGGCAAACAATGGTACACAGTCTCCCACAGCAGCTAATCCCAGGGCTGCCTCACTAAGGGGGCACATTACTGGGGTGGCATGAAGGACTAACTAATAAGACAGACCACTCTTCAATCTCTCCATACCTGGTGAATCGAAGTTCGAGAAACTAACCAAGTGCTTGACAATCTTCCCCTAGCACATATTACTGGTACACCAGCACAGCTTTTGCAGAAGAAATTTGGCAAGCTAAGCCAGTATCATAAAATGTTCATCTTTTATTTCATCCTATTTCTGAGACCCAACCTAATAATCCATAGTGGAAATGATAAGCAGACTTTGACAATAGCCTTCAAGACTAGTCTCCTGAAGTGTACACTCTGTATAATTCCTTCTCCTTGACAAAGCCTAGAACTTGCAAACATGATGTGGTTTTATTGCAATAACTAGATCACTAATAGACTATTTGTTAATCAAAGGGAGATTATCACCGGGTCCTTATAAAAACCTGCCCAGACAAGCCTTTTAGAAGACTGAGAGGCACAGGAGATGCTCTTCCACTCACTCTCATTCTGAAAGAATAAACTGTCAGGCTGCAGGGAAGGCTACATGATAAATGCTGAGAGCAACCTACAAGACCTGAGACTGGTCCTGAGCCAATACACTAACAAATGCCATACATTTTTTTTTTGTTGTTGTTGTTTTTTGTTTTTTTTTTTGAGACAGGACTTCACTGTGTAATCCTGGCTGTCCTGGAACTCTTTCTGTAGACCAGGCTGGCCTCAAACTCAGATTCACCTGCCTCTGCCTCCAGAGTGCTGAGATTAAAGGTGTGTGCCCAGCTGGAATGTCGTAACTTCTTTAGCAAATAATCCTTAAAATGTAAAACAAGCCTGACGGTGGTGGTGAACGCCTTTAATCCATCAGGAGGCAGAGGCAGGTGGATCTCTTTGAGTTTGAGGCCAGCCTGACCTACAAAGCGAGATGCAGGACAGGCACCAAAACTATACAGAGAAACCCTGTCTCGAAAACCCCACGCCCCAAAAATGTAAAACAAATGAGTCAAAAGGGCATAAATACAGGCTGGAGAGATGGCTCAGAGGTTAAGAGCACTGGCTACTCTTCCAGAAGTCCTGAGTTCAATTCCCAGCAACCACATGAAGACTCACAACCATCTATAATGGGATATGGTGCCCTCTTCTGGTGTGTGTATACATAATAAATAAAATTAAAAAAAAAGGACATAAATACTTCTTCATAGGTCTAATGGCTTCCCTAACCATCAGAACCTTGGCTTCAACAAAAGAAAACTACATGTCAGTTGCATAAATACAAGGAGAAAAGGAATTTCTCCTTGTAACAGAACGAGCTACTTTGAAATGTACTTTAGGAACTAGTAATAACTGACATCAGTTGGCTTCCTGATCTTCCTAGGACCCAGGACAGAGGCTGGCACACTCCCGACACTTAACACTGGGTGCAGAATGACAACATAAGAGAAAGAAACTCACCAAATGATTCAAAGATGCAAGTTCCTGACCTATCAAGAAAAACATATAAATAAGCTTTAGGAATTTTCCAATAAAATTTTAAAAATTAAAAAAAAAAAAAAAAAAAGAACCTAAGAAAACGTTTCACAGTTCATATATTGAAGAGGTGATTAAATAGTTCCTCAATTACATCATAAATACATACTAATACTTATTCTAAAACTGATCATAGCTTGTCCCTAATAAATAAAGTATCAAGTGTTAAGTAGTGAAAAAGTCTTTGAACTAGGGACAATAAGATGGCTCCGCAGGTAAAGGTACCTGCCACCAAATGTTCCCATCTGAGCTAGATCCTGGGATTCACATGGTGGAAGGGAGAACTCATACCTCCACATGTACACCGTGGCCCAGGTGCCCTACCATACCACATTAAAAAACAAAACATACAAACAAAAACCACACACCTAAAAGCAAAAAATGAACACTATAGCTCTATTTAACCTATTATATTCATCATGTGGGAAATAGGCTCAGAAGACAAAGGCTTGTCTCACAGCCAACAGGGCAAAGCCAGACCTACAGTGACTAGGAAGGTACACATCTGAGAGTATTTATGAGTGGCAACTGACAGGTTTTCAAGTTGGAAAAAGGACTCACTGACGAAAAAGCTGATATAATCTTTCTTTAGTTTGTCCAAACCAATTTCCAGAAGCATTTGAAGTGGAGTAGTTCCAGAGAGAGGGACACTGTCCATGGCTCCATGGTAAGACTGATGAATGAGCTTACTTAGTAAACTGTTACTCCCACTATGCAACTAGAAATAGAAAAAAGTTTATCAATTCTTAAATTCAAGTATAAATAAACGTAACAAGCAAAAGAAGACTAGGAGCTCAAAATTATAATTTTACATTTTCAGCCTCCTAACACTATAAATTGTTTTACTAAAAGCCCCCAAGTTAACCTGAGTTTCTTTCTTTCTTTTTTTTTTTTTTAATGGTTTTTTGAGACAGGGTTTCTCTGTGTAGCTTTGGAGCCTGTCCTGGAACCCACTCTGTAGGCCAGGCTGGCCTCGAACTCACAGAGATCCACCTGCTTCTGCCTCCCGAGTGCTGGGATTAAAGGCAATCGCCACCACTGCCCGGCTCAGATTTTGTCTTTTTCAAAATTTACATTTTGTACAGTTAAGTGTATTTTGCATCCTTTGCTGTCAACCCTGTTTTAGCAGCTGTTACACATAACATTATGTGGCTATAGTATTGCTACTTAGTCATCTCATCGGCAAGGGAAATGTACATTATTTACTGTTTTGGGCGTCTAGAAACAAAACTATATAAGTATTCTGATGGACAAAAATCTTTTTTGTTTTGTTTTTGAGACAGGGTCTCATGACAGCCCAAGCTGACCTCCATGTGTGATCATCCTGCCTCTGCTTCCCAAATGCTGGGATTACAGGAATGTGTTAACACACACAGCCTTGGTATGTATTTTTGTGCATGAGTGTCGGGTAGATCTAATACAAGTATTAGTTGTTCAAATGTCACATTTAGAGAATCTCAAGTCACCATCAAAACTGCCGTGAAAAAGAACATCCTAGTTTGTAAGTCTCATCAGGGGCTTATGAAAACATTCATTCCCAGAACAGTTAACAGTAATCAGCAGCTTCTATGTGCCAGGCACTAGGTACTGTGTATACATTAGATCAGTTCCCCACTACACAACACTATGATGCAGGTAGATCCAGCCCTCACACTGCAGATGAGAGCAGTGAGGTTCAGAGAAATAAGAGCCCAAGTTCACACAGCTAGAAAGTAGCAGAGTTGGGAGTTCAACTCAGACTGATCAGAGTTTAATCAAACATGCTCTTTTTGTTTGGTTTGATTTGGTTTGTATATGGCACTGAGAAAAACATTCTAGTCATACCATTCAACCTACCCAAGGCTGTATATCACCACGCTGCAGACTCTGCAGGATCAACGTGAAACACTTCACCAAGTCTTGATATGAAACCACACCTTGAAAATCAAGTCACACAGAAATCATTTCCACATCTCTACTGATCACAAGTGTCATTTTAATGACACACACATGACACAAGCAAAAATCTGCACTTTAGTAGTGAAAGGGGGAATTTAAAATTGAGAGGGAAAAAACAAAAAAGCTCAGACTGGCAAATAACATTTGGTAGAAACATTTATTTTTTAAAAATTTTATTCAGGTATGGGGAGTGGTTTCAAGACAGGGTTTCTCTATGTAACAGCTCTGGTTGTCCTGGAACTTGCTCTGTAGACCAGGCTGGCCTTGAATTCACAGGTCTGCCCACCTCTGCTTCTCAAGTGCTGAGACTAAAGGCGTGCACCACCGTCAGCTAACAAGTTTCTATATTTTAAAAGGCAAGAGAAGCTGGGTGTGGTGACACAAATCTTTTTGTTGTTGTTGCTGTTTCTGAGACAGGGTTTTCCTGTGAATGGCTGTCCTGGAACTCACTCTGTAGCCCAGTCTGGCCTCGAATTCAGAGATTCAGCTGTCTCTGCCTCCACAGTGCTGGGATTCAATTCCCAGCACCTACATGGTGGCTCACAACCATCTATAACTAGTTCCAGAGGATTTGAAGCTGACTTCTGGCCTGTGCAAGCAGGCTGACTTTATGTAGTATGCACACAAAACATCGATATACATAAAATTTAAAAAAAAAGAGAGAACCTTAACCAAACAAACAAAAGCCCACTTAAACTATGATGGATACGTACTGCTGCTCATTTTGCACCAAAGCTGTTCAGCAAAATCAAGATCCTCTCGCACTGTGATAAGCACAGATCTGTCAACTGCAGCTGCATCATGGTTCACTGTCTGAAAAAGAAGCAAACTTCAGAGAACACCAGTTTATTTAAAGTGAAGTAGTTGAAGCTTTAAACACTATTCTGAGAGCTGTGAAGACGTGAACAAATCAAAGAATGATATAAATGTTACTATCCACACAACTTCCTCTACTAACAAGGAGACACACTTGAACAGAGTGAAGTAATAGTCCTGAACTGTTTGAAGGCTACAGTCCCGAGCAGACACAGTGGCAGTGCACTCTCATGAAGGCCAGCACTCAGGAGGCTGAAGCACATGTGAAAGGAGTTTGAAGCTGGCCTGAGGTACACGGCAAAACCCCGGCTCAAAACAAAACCAGCCAAACAACAGCCAAACTATACTGCTTAGAAGCAAGCTCTCGGTTTTCTTTCCACATGGAAACATTATCTTGTTTTGTCTCCATTTCCTTTTCAGCACAATGCCAGTGTTTTATGCTGTATTCATATATTGTATTCACATACTACAGCAGTGCTCTCTACAGGGTGTTATTAACATACCTGTTTTTACTCTCTGCAGCTGAGTAACAAAAACAAATACAGAATTGAAGGAGCTGAGAGGCTACAAAACAAAAGGTAAAACTTCAAAAGCAGGGTAAGTTTCTTTTTTTTTTAAACAATTTTTAATGATTTATTTAATTCTTACTTTATGTTCATTGGTATTTTGCCTGTATGTATGTCTGTGTGAGGGTGTCAGATCCCCTAGAACTGGAGTTATAGGTAGTTGTGAGCTGCTGTGTGGGTGCTGGTAATTAAACCCAGGTCCTCTAGAAGAGCAGTCAGTGCTCTTAACCGCTGAGACTTCTCGCCAGCCCACAGGCTACGTTTCTAACTGATAGTAACTGCTTACCTCTTTTTGTGTATCTTTTTTTGTAGAATCATCAAATTCATCTAGTTTATTTAAGTCTAGAAAGTAGAAAAAGCTCATTAATTTGATTTCATTTTTCTGTTTTCCATATTATTTCCATCCAAATCCTGTTTTCAGGTAGCAAATGGGAATAGCAGGACTTTAGTAAACTACCACTATGGTAGCTATCCTTCAAGCAGGAAGCAACAAATGATAGGCACGTGGAAGACACTCAGACACGGTTTGATCACTCTTCTCCTACAATCTCAAACCCACCTATGCTACATGAATTTCCATGCAAATGGTCTCTGTCTTTGCAGTCCTGAAGGCTGATCAGACCTAGGGACTCAAGTACAGTTGGCAAGTGCTCTACTACCGAGCTACATCCCCAGCCCTTTTGACTCTTGTGTTTATTTTGTGACAAAGTCTCACTAAGTTGTCTAGCTTGGCACTGAACTCACTCTGTAGCTCTGGCTAACAATTCTGCTTCAGCCTCTCAACTAGCTAGGATTACAAACCTGTGCTGCCAGGCTTGGCCAAACTAAATTTTATAATTTTAATAATAACATCTATCTTTGATACTTTAGAACCAAAGCTGTCCCCTCCAACTAGATCAGATCACAGCTAACTCAAAGCTATATAAAGCCACGAGACAACTGTTATTTAAATACAGTAAGCAAATGTACTCAATTAAAAGCAAGCAACAAACAAGAACAGATTATGAAAATAAACACCATTCAGAAATTCTTGCACAACTTCAACAGCAGATCTTGTTTCCAGAGGTTCAAGCCATTCAGTTACACCAGTCCTCAAGCCATCAGCCAAAACCTGTAGAACAGTTTAACAGCCAGAAAACACATTAGCGGAAATCATAGCTTAATTACCAGGGATGTATTTGACAGTATCAGTTAAGGTAGCAGTTCTTTAAAACAATTTTTTTAGATTTACTTATTTCATTGCTTGTACTGAGTTCTTTGCCTACATGTATGTCTGTGTACCACATAAGTGCCCGGTGCCTGCAAAGTTCAAAAGAGGGCCTTGGATAAGCTGGGAATGGAGTTACAGGTGGTTATGAGGCACCATACAGCCACTAGGAATCACACCCAGGTCCACTGGAAGAGTAACAAGTGCTCTTAACTGATGAGTCCTCTCTCCAGCCCTACGGTAATGGTTCTTGACTAATGACCACTCACTAGGCATTGTCATAGGATTTTGTATGTAGTGTGCTATTTAATCCCAACAAAACTTTGAGACAAATACTACTACTAACCTCATTTTACTGAGGCTAACTAACTGAGAGTCACACAGTTACTAACAATAGTACAGGATGCACATCCAGCAGGCTGACTCCAAGAATGGTATTCTCAATAATGCCGTGCACACAGGAACAACGTGTGACCCGGGTAAAGAGAGATACTTACAGGTGAAGGAACAACAAAAGCACGTTTATCCCAACACAATACAATTACACATGCATGCACACACCAAAATCTAAGCAGAGTCTACAGAAGGAAGGAGGAGGGGAAGATCATGAGGGATGACTCCAATCAGAGTGAACAAACAGCAGGAAACAGAAGGAGCAGGCAAATTCACCAAAAGCTGAGAAACTTCTCATGTCTTTTTGCTTCATATGAGAGATGATATCCACCATTCCCTGACTTTGTAACAATAAAATGACAGGATCAACAGTCAGCAATTTCTTTATTCCCAGAGAAAAGAAAAGCGTTTTCAACAGAAAAGAGAACATTTCCTACCTCCAGAGGGTCTATGGAAAAGATGAAGATAATTTTTTTTCCCCTTAGTTTTTCGAGACAGGGTTTCTCTGTGTAGCTTTGCGCCTTTCCTGGAACTCACTCTGTAGCCCAGGCTGGCCTCGAACTCACAGAGATCCACCTGCCTCTGCCTCCCGAGTGCTGGGATTAATTTTTTATGTGTCAAAATAACTTGGTGGAAGTCATATTGCTATGTGTAGGATGGTCCAAGTCACAAAGAATGGGGCAGTGGGAAATGCCCACAGTGTCTCTATTGAGAAACAATGCATGATTTTGAGAGTGTGTCGGATGGAGCTGAAAGGGCTGTAACTGACTGGCACAACAAATAAATAAAATATAATCTTAAAAGGAAACAGGAGGGGGCAGTCAAAAGGACAAAAAGATGAGAACAAGGGCAAGAGGGCAGATGTGCACAAGAGTACAAATTCCTATCTGTTTATAAAATACAAGAGTTGACTTTGAAAAGACTTTACACACACACACACACACACACACACACACACACACACTCCTACACATCTGTGATTCTGTGTGGTGTGTCAGGGGAAAGAATGATTTAAACATAGTTGCCAATCTCACCAGAGATGCAGAAAACACATGTTCCCACAAAAATTTCTATAAATGTTCATAGCAATATTATTCCTAATAGCCAAAAGTTAAAAAAGTAATTGAAACGTTTATCAGCTGATGAAAGGATGAATAAAATGGAGTATAACCATACAATGAGATGCTATTTGACAATCAAAGGGAACAAACGGTGTAAGTAGATTGGTGGTTGCCAGAGGCGGGCAAGGTTGTGAAGTGAGTGCTAAACTGTACTATGGATACAAGGTTTCGTTTAGGAGTGATGAAAATGTTTTAAAAGTAATTGTGAGGAGATGGCTCAGTGGTTAAGAACACTGGCTGCTCTTTCAGAGGACCCAGGTTCAATTCCCAGCACCCACATGACAGCTCACAATTGTCTGTAATTCTAGTTCCAGGGGATCTGACACCCTCACACAGACATATGTGCAGATGAGACACTATGCACATAAAATAAAAATAAACCTTAAAAAAATAAATAAAATAGCTGGGTGGTGGTGGCGCACACCTTTAATCCCAGCACTCGGGGAGGCAGAGGCAGGTGTATTTCTGTGAGTTCGAGGCCAGCCTGGGCTACAGAGCAAGTTCCAGGACAGGCTCCAAAGCTGCACAGAGAAAAAACCTAAATAAATAAATAAATAGATAGATAGATAGATAGATAGATAGATAAATAAATAAATAAACAAAACAAATTAAAAACAAACAAACAAACAAAACCCAAAAAAAATCTAATTGTGGAACTGGCTTGTACAACTCTGCCAGTCAAGTAGAAAGGTGAAGAGTGTAGGGAGCTATTATCTAAGGAGTTCCCTTTCATTTTGAGGACAACTGCCACATAAGTAACTGTCCAAGTTGTCCAGGGTATAATGAAATGTAACATTTTAGAACAGATTTTAAAGAAAATCAAAGTTATAATGTGAAACATTTTCATGAAGGAAATTTCAATGACAGAAATTCCAGAAGGATACTCACCAGGAGAAATTTCAGCTCCCTGTGGAGATGATTCAAACAACTTCTGGGCTCTCCTGATTGTACTCTGATATTCTAAAAAGTATCAAAGACCATCAGTTTTCACTGGCAACCCCACCTTCTCTGTCCAGGAGTCACTATGACTTGCACTTCAATCATATGTTTTATAAAGCACCAATAAATTAAATTAGGCCCATACCATGCTGAGAATACCGTACCCTGAGATCTTACAGATCCAGCCATCCTGATACACACCCTGAATCAGGCCACTGCCCTCTTCTGTACCATGAAGATGGAACAACTGCCTCCCTCACATGCTTTTCTGCTTTTCCTCAGGGAATTTCCAAGAGCACAGGTGCAAGAAATTTAAATAAATAGCTCAAAACTCATTGATTATTAGCATTATGACACACTGAAAATGAAGTCACAGTAGTCACTGTATTAGACTCCTAACTAAATTAACACACTAGTCTAGCCAGAAGCTATAGCTTTACAACCTTAAGTGCTAAAAAACAAGTAAGTAAATCCCTACTACAGGAGAAGGAAAACACAAATATAATTACCCACAATCCTACCCTCTAAGAGAACCATTGTTAATGCTATGTAGGCTTCTTGGTTATACATTTTTTTTTTTTAACAAAACATACTTGACATCCACAGTTGTACGTGTTACTCTATATACTTGTAACTTTTGCTTAATAGCATTTCCTGTTCTTTTTAAATACCTATCCCTACACCATGCAGTCTAGGGATTGGATCTAGGCAAGCACTTTACATTTAAAACATAAAATCACCCCCCACCCCCCAAGACTGAGTTTCTTTGTGTAGACTTGACTGTCCTAGAACTATTTGTGTTGACCAGGCTGGCCTCAAACTCACAAAGCTCCACCTGCCTCTGCCACCCAAGTACTGGGATTAAAGGCATGCTTCACCACCACCTGGCAAGACAGGGTTTCTCTGTGTAGCCTTGGTTGTCCTGGAACTTGCTCTGTAGACCAAGCTGGTCTGGAACTCTGCCTCCGTGTTGGTGGGATTAAAGATATGTATCACCACCACTGGGCTTAAAACATGATTTTTAAAGCCTGTAGAAGAGCCAAACCTAGTGATACAGGTCTATAATCCCAGTTACTCTGGATGCTAAGGCAAGAAGTCACAAGTTCAAGGCCAGCCTAGATTAACAAGCAAGTTTAAGGCCAACCTTAGGAAACTTAACAGGACCTTTGGTCTTATTATGTATCCTTAACTGGCCCGAAACTCCCAGAGAACAGCCTGTTTGATACTGGCATTAGTTCAAAGGCATGTGCCACCTGGCCTGCCTCATTTTAAAAAAAAGGGCTTGGCTTGGGCACGGGGTATTGTCCTGGAGATATGGTTCGGTAGTTAGGAGCACATACTACTCATGCAGAGGTCCTAAGTTAGATTTCCAGCGCCAATTTTGGGAAGGCCACAATCACCTTTAACTCCAGAACCAGGAGAATCTAACACCTCTGGCCTCTGCAGGCACCTGTACTCACATGCACATACTCATAATTAAAAAACATTGAAATAAATAAATCTTAAAAAGGAGGTAAGCTGGGGACATAGGTCACTGGGAGAATTTGCCTATTATGTTATACACAAGACTTAAGAGTCAATCTCCAATACCAAAAAGAGATCTAATTTTAAAAGCATATATAGCATCTCATCATAAAAACTCATTTTCACCATTTTTTAAACTGCATGTTCAGCAGGTTCTGTTCTTAATATTTTGACAACTCAGCTATATAACACCAAGTATCTTATATATAAACTTTTGGGTTTTATTAGCAATTTTCAGTTCTTTTCTTTCTTTCTTTCTTATTTTTTTTTTTTTTCTTTTTGAGACAGGGTCTCACTATGTTGCTCTGGCTGTCTGGGAACTTACTATGTAGACCAGGCTGGCCTTGAACTCACGAGATCCTCCTGCCTCGTCCTCCTGAGTGTTAGGATTAAAAGTGTGTGTCACTGTGCCCAGGAACAGAAAGAAGTCAACTACCCTTGAGTGCCCACACAAAAGACCTTAATCATCTTTTTTTTTTTTTTTTTTTGGTTTTTCGAGACAGGGTTTCTCTGTGTAGCTTTGCGCCTTTCCTGGAACTCGCTTTGGAGACCAGGCTGGCCTCGAACTCACAGAGATCCGCCTGCCTCTGCCTCCCGAGTGCTGGGATTAAAGGCGTGCGCCACCACCGCCCGGCTTTAATCATCTTTTGAAAGTAAAATTCCACAGTAACAGGATTACTATGAGCAACTGACATCTCAACTTACTGGGCAAAAGCTCAATTGGTTGTCTGCTGAGACCCCAGGAGCCAGCTAAGGCTTTCTAAGTGTACAGCCTAACCACCAGTGAATGGCATACAGCATTAGCAGTAAACAAGTAAAACACTCAGGAGCCTGAGCAACCCAAAGAGAAGACAGAGTCCACTCCTACCAGAGCTGCAGTTGAAGACAGGGGAGGGGTTTGAAGAATCTCCTCCACAGGACTCCAGGAAAGATCCAAAGTGACTGTAGTTTGTGATGGGGTGACAATATCATCCAAATCAGTGGACTTAAACAGCTCATATTGGGCAAATCCTCTGGCTGTTACCTGAAGACAGGTCACAGGAAGATCATTAGCAACAACTTCATACGACCAAACCATTATCAAAATCACATTGATTTCTGTCCCAACAGAAAAAAAGCACCATACATCACACTGTCATCCCAAATGAAAACAAAGGACAATTCTTTTCGCAACAACATTGCACATATAAACATGTGGGTACTGTATCTAAGGGGTCTACCAACCTTGAGTGTCAAGCACAACGATTTTAGTACTTTAGCATGATTCTAGAACCAACTCTGTAGATACCAAAGAATAGCTGTACTCTGGCTGATACAAAAATAAATACAAATACTCTGACACTACAGAGAAACATCTAGTCACAGTGAGAATGAGAAGAAAGGTGTTATGCTAGGAAGGCAGATCAATCAAGCTCTTTGTAAGTAAGCTAACAAGACAAATACTCACAGCAGACAAGTGATGTCGTTTCTTGTGTAAATTTTTTAGATTTTCCAGATCTTCAGAGTAATTTTTATCAGCTACAGGACATTAAAAAAAAAAAAAAAAAAAAAGATTTAATTCCAAATTATAAAGTTATGCTGGGCAGTGGTGGTACAGGCCTTTAATTCCAGCACTCAGGAGAAAGAGGCAGGTGGATCTCTTTCAGTTTGAGGCCAGCCTGGTCTACATAGTGAGTTCCAAGATAGCCAGAGCTACATAGTGAGATCTTGTCTCAAAAAAACTGAAATCAAACAAATAAAAGTGTTTAATAGAGAAAGAAAGGGGAGTTGGGTAGGGAGATGGGGGGGGGTCTGGGAGGAGCTGGGGAGGAACTGTGATCAAAAGAATGTAATTAGTTGGGCATGGTGACACATGCCTTTAATCCTAGCACTCAAGAGACAAAGGTTCAGCAGTTAAGAGCACTGGCTGCTCTTCCAGAGGACCCGGGTTCAATTCTCAGCACCCACATGACAGCTCATAACTGCCTGTAACTCCAGTTCCAGGGGATCTGACACCTTCACACAGACATACATGCAGGCCAAACATGAATGCACATAAAACAAAGATAAGTTATTTAAAAAAAAAAGAGAGACAGAAGCAGGTTGATGTCTGTGAGTTCCAAACCACTCTGGTCTATATACTGAGCACAGGCCCACCAGGGCTATACAGTGAGACCCTATCTCAAAAAAGAATATAATTACAGCCAAGCATGGAAATTCACATCTAAAATCTTAGCTACACTGGAGGCTGAGGCAGAAGGATACTGAATTTGAACTCAGATTGGGCTATAAGATACTCAATAAACAAACAACAAATATACACACTCACAATATATATGAAAAATAAATAGCTAGGCACTCTGGTATGGACTTGTAGTAGTCCCAACTGCTTGGCAGGCTGAAGTGGGAGACTCACTTGAGCCCACGAGTTTAAGACTAGCTTGCAAAGAATTCACACCAAAATATAAAGGAAGGAAGGAAGGGAGGGAGGGAGGGAGGGAGGGAGGGAGGGAGGGAGGGAAAAAGGGAGGGAGGGAAGAAGGGAGGGAGGGAGGGTCTGGGTGGTGGTACTCAGGTAGTAGATTCAGAGGCTAAAGCAGAAAATAATGAGTTCAAGGCCAACCTTGCCTAAACCCACCCCTTCTAAAAAGGTAAAAATAGGATTATATTCCAGTTAGAATCTGGTTTTTACTCTTTTAGATTAAAAAAAAAAAAGTACAAATTAAATTCAACCCAAACAAAGAGGGTATAACATGTCTAGATTTTCAGGAGTTTCTGCAATTCCTCCTCCCCGATTGATGCTAAGCACAAACTCAAGGTTCAATACTCTAGGTTACACTTCCCTCCTATAAGAAAGCTCAGGAGTACCACAAAACAACTATGCAAATAAATATACCAAGACTGAACACTCACCTTTACAAGTGACCACATGTAAGACAACTCCTGTAATGATGTCATTTGCTGTGATAAGCTCAGCTCCTAGCCAACAGGTACCTTCAGGATCTGAACTGTCACATCTCACCCAAAGAGGAGGAAGGGCAGTAACTGGCTGTTTAATCTTCAAATGGGTCATATTAGGATTGTGAGCCATGGTATAAAGCCCAATTAACTGCCTTGAAAACAATGGATAGGAGAACCAATTATAAAATACCAATCACATGTTACCTTTGAAGTTGAAAGTCTGGCTCAGTGGTAGAACCCATGTTTGGCATGTATGAAACCCTGAGTTCAATCCCCAGTACCACCCCACGCCCTATTTTAATACTTTTTTAATTTAAAAAAGATAATGAGAAGGGTCTCACAGTTAACAATCTGGAAGTGATAAAATGCATGAATACATGTATGTTTACATACTTCAGCAAGTTGAGGGTATACTATGTACTCTCACAGTTACAAGCCTAGAGAGATGGCTCAGCAGTTAAGAACATGTACTGCTCTTACAAAGGAGCAGAGTTCACTTCCCAGCACCCACACTTGGTCGCTTAGAACTGCCTGTAACTCCAGCACCAGAAGGATCCAATACATCTGGCATCTGCAGAGACCTAACATGTACATATCCCACACACCTGCATAATTAAAAAAATAATAATTTTAAAGTTATGTACATTGGGTATAAAAATATATTAACACATAATTCTGACAACATAACAGTGTATGTTATATGGTATACACATATACCATATACTGCCTTGCATATATAAATCTATATTTGTTGAAAGAGAAAAATGAAAATGTACACATATCAAAACATGAACTGGTATGCATTAAGGTAAAGAGAAGTCTCACTACCACTCAAAATTAAATGTATATATTTATCAAAATTAAAGGTCAACAAAAAAAAATGAAGCTTTAATTTCTATTTTTCAAGAGATAAAAACAATTTACTATCAGATACTCAAGAAGGGAATTTCTAAGGCATCGGACTTCAAAAAGTAAGCCCAGAAATCTTAAAACAGTATATGAAAGGCATAAAGAAAAAGAAAACCCATAAATGATAGGGCCGGGGGACAGCTCAGATGATAAAGGGCTTGCCTTGCAAGCATAAGGACCTGAGTTCCATCTCCAGAACCCATGTTAAAACGCAAGTACGCACACACGGGACTGGAGAGATAGCTTATGGGTTAAGAGCACTTGTTGCTCTGCCGGGGGTCTGAGTTTGATTCCCAGCAGCCTTGTCCCATGGTTCTAAACTGCCTGTAACTTCAGCTCCAGGGGAATCTGACTACCTCTTTGGAACTCCACAGGCACCCACATGCATGTGGCATATACACACATATACACATAAATTAAATACGTAATTAAGAACAAAAGTTGGGTGTAGGTGATTCATGCACTGGAGAAAGGAAGACAGGAGGATCCTGGAATTAAGTCAGCCCTCCTCGCCTACTTAGCAAGTTCTAGGCCACAAATGGCCCTGGACTACACCTAAGAACAACACCTGAGGTTGTCATCAGGCCTGCATAACCATGGGTATTTCTTCCCACATTAACATGCACACACTCATAAGTAACCCGAACATACTGGCAGAAGAAAACCAATTAATATTCAAGTCCCAGGGAACAGAGAAAAGAGGCCACATTATGATTATAGCCCAAGAAGCCATGAAAAAAAAAAACTTATTAACCAGTACAAAAAGCTTATAAACTTTTACTTTTCTTGCTCTTTTTTTGTTTTTGAGACAGGGTTCATTTCTCTGTGTAGCCTTGGCTTTGTAGACCAGGCTGGTTTCAAACTCACAGAGATTTGCCTGCCTCTGCCTCTCAAGTGCTGGAATTAAAACTGTGAGGTTATGAACTTCTATGTGGGGGTTGGAGGAGGGTAAAAACCAGTATAAAGGCGTATTACTACTGTGAACAGTTCCAGCACTTGTTGCTCCATAATGTCAGGATTCTTAGGGCTCTATCCTCCAGAACTCCTTGAAGGCAAAGACTTGGGTTTGCAGGTAGCAAGGGGCTGGATGGAGGCCACTACATATGTACACAGCAGGAAGGCAAAAAAGGAAGATTAAGATACAAATGTATATTCTGGAAGCATACTGACTTCTTGGGCATGGTAATTCATGTTGTGTAGGACAGCTGCCCACTATAAGCCCAGAGCTCAAGTCACTGTGACACCCCAAAACACTCCTGAGTAGTTGGAATGCCAACTTAGCAGTACCCCGGGTGGAGAACCTCTGGGGTTAGAAATAAAGGCTCCTATGCATCAAGAATGAAGACCTTGGATTTTACCATGAAGGCAATGAAAATCTGAAACAGGATTTTTAAGTATCGAAGCAACACAATTTAAAAACCATTACTCTGGTAGTAAGAGGAAGAGAGACTGGGCTAGATTCAAGGTAGACAATTAAGAACAACAGAAACAGACCAGCAGAGTAAGGTGGAAAGTGACTGCATTCTCAGGTCATGTTCAGGACACCTATGGGATGTCTAAACAGGGCCACCCTTAGAGGACTAGGCAGACAGATCACCTATGGGATGTCTAAACAGGGCCACCCTTAGAGGACCAGGCAGACAGATCACCTATGGGATGTCTAAACAGGGCCCCCCTTAGAGGACTAGGCAGACAGATCACCTATGGGATATCTAAACAGGTCCACCCTTAGAGGACTAGGCAGACAGATCACCTATCGGATGTCTAAACAGGGCTATCCTTAGAGGACTAGGCAGACAGATCACCTATCGGATGTCTAAACAGGGCTATCCTTAGAGGGGAAGGCAGATGCCTCAGGGCGAGGTGCAGTTTTTCAATGTCTGTAAGAATACTGAATGTTACAATTTTTTTTCCTTTTGAGTCAGGGTCTCATGCAGCCAAGTCTACTGAAAACTTTAGTAGTCAAGGATGACTTTGAACTTCTGATCTTCCTCCTCCAGTCTCCCAAGTGCTAGAATTAGAGGTGTGGGCCACGTGTGTGGTTTTATGCAGTGCTGGGGCTCAAATCCAGGGCTTCATGTATGCTAACCAAGCAGTCTACACACTGTGCTACATCCTCAGCCCCAGCAATGTTTCAATTCAAATCCATCCTCTCCCCTAAACTTATAAAAACAAAACAAACCAACAAAAAACTTACCTTGCTCTCCCAACTGGCAAGGCCAGTGGCCTAACATTTTCACCAGTAGAGATATCAGAAATAGCAGTTTCTTCAGATTGTGGTTCTTCAACATGACTTGTTTCTTCCTTCTCCAAAAACTTTAAAAATGTTATAAATAATTTAGTCAGATGCAAGAGCCAACTCTCTTCTGTGCTAGGAAATAACTACACAGGGGCAGGAGAGATGCCTCCACATTCAAGAGCACTGGCACTGGAACTGTAGACAGTAGTGAGCTGCAGACAATAGTGAGCTGCAGCCATGTGGATGGTGCAAACCAAACCCAGTTCCTCTGAAAGAGAAGCAAGTGCTCCTAATCACTGAGCCATCTCTCCAGCTTCCAAAGATACTGATTTTAGTTGCTACTCGTAAAGAAAGCATCTGATGACATTAGACAAATATTCTACCATGCACAGTATAATAAGCTAAAGGTAAAAACCACAGGAGATCCATGAGAGGTGCTCAAATATTTAGATATTTTCATTTCCCAACTGGAACAAACTGTGAGAGATGAGCTTAGAGCACACAGTCCTCAATTTTTACCTTTTATGTATTTGGACACAAGGTTCACATGCTGGGATCAAAGGTATACAGTACCACACCCAGCCATAGCCCTAAATTTTTTTGTTTTTCAATATATGGTTTCTCTTTGTAGCCCCGGCTGTCCTGGAACTCACTCTGTAGATCAGGCTGGCCTCAAACTCAGAGATTCACCTACCTCTGATTCCTGCTGGAGTTAAAGGTATGTCTGATACCACTGCCTGGCTTAGCTCTCATTTTTTTCTGATTTTTTGAGATAGGGTTTCTCTTTGGTTTTTTGTTTTGTTTTGTTTTTTTAAAGATTTATTTATTTATTATGCATACAGTATTCTGCCTTCATACCAGAAGAGGGCGCCAGATCTCATTACAGAGGGTTGTGAGCCACCATGTGGTTGCTGGGAATTGAACTCAGGACCTCTAGAAGAACAGTCAGTGCTCTTAACCACTGAGTTATCTCTCCAGCCCTAGGGTTTCTCTTTGTAGCTCTGGCTGTCCTGAACTCTATTTGTAGCCCAGGCTGGCCTCAAAATCACAAAGACAATCTGCCTCTGCCTCCCAGAGTGCTGGGATTAAAGGCACTTGCCACCACACCTGGTTTTGTTCTTTTTCTTAATTAATCTATTATAAAAGTCTGAATTATGTATGTATCGGTGGTTGGCATATTTCCAGGGGAGAGCACCATGCTTACTCATAAAAGAATTAGTGTCCACTTTCATTAATGCTGATAAGAAAACATGTAGTATGAGAATATTCTCAAAGAAACAAATTTAGCTACTAAGAACTAACCACAAAGCCCAATACTTACCACTTTTTCCACAAGAAACACAGAGTCGTCTTCATTTAGAATCGTTTTCAGAAGACTTGGTTGGCTTTTGCTGATCAGCTGCACTTGGACATCAGCCTGTTAAAGACAGACTACAGCGTTTTTTATATGTAATTTAAGTACTACAGACCAGCTGCAGGCTAATGACTCAAAAAAAGAACATGTTTCAAAATGTTTCCCTGCTGGTTGGTGGTGTCCCACACCTTTAATCCCAGCACTCAGGAGGCAGAGGTAGGTGAATCTCTGTGAGTTCAAGGCCAGCCTGGGCTACAGAGTGAGTTCCAGGACTGTTTCAGAGAAACGCTGTCTCAAAAACCAAAACAACAACAACAAAAAGGTTTCCCTTCTTTTGCCAGGTTTCTCATGTTAGAAAACCTAGCTTATGGTTTGGGAAAATATGTCAGTTTGTGAATTGTTTGTTGCTCAAGCATGGGGGCCTCAGTTCAATTCCCAGCACTCCTGTAAAGCTGAACACAAGGACATGTATCTACACTACAACTCCAGTGCTCTGTGCTCGGGAGGCAGAGACAGGAGAACCTCCGGGGCTTGCTGGCCATTCAGTACAGCCAAGTAAGGAGTTCTACACTGAGTAGGAGACCTACTTAGTCACAAAATAACTAAGGTGGACAGCAACTGAGGAAGACACCCACCATTGACCTCTGGCCTTGACAAGTACCTATAGGGACCGACATGTGCATGTACATACACAAGAAAATCTAGCTTTTTTTTTTTTTTTCTCTCCTCGAGACAGGGTTTCTCTGCGTAGCTTTGGAGCCTGTCCTAGAACTCGCTCTGTAGACCAGGCTGGCCTCGAACTCATAGAGATCCACCTGCCTCTGCCTCCCAAGTGCTGGGATTAAAGGCGTGTGCCACCGCCGCCTGGCCAAGAAACCATATATTTTATTTATTGACATTCTAGAAATGGCAAAACTACAGAGACAGAAAACAAATTAGCAGTGCAGGTACTAGAGACATATGAAACTGCTAATAATACAGGGACATGAGCACATTTTTAGACAGGAAATAGTCTACATTTTGATAATAGGGTCAGCTGTACTTCTGAAGGTATTTGTCAAAATTCATAGAACTATCTCTTAAAAGGGTAAAATTTAGCATATGTAAATTAATTTTTAAAAAACCTGATTAAAAACCCATGATTTTAGGATCATTATGTTTAAAACCAAATAAATTGCTCATACCTCATAGATGAACGGATCTTTACAGACTCCTTTCTTTTCGTCATTAAATTCCCTGAAATACAGAATGTGTGGAAAAGAGAGCTGTGGGATCGGCCTTGTTATTTAAGCTCAGAAATTAGCTGGTGCTTTATTTACGCATCAGCAGGAAACGCTTAGTCCTTACAACAGCTGTAAGGCTAGCTTCAGAAGGGAGAACAATTAAGAGAAGATTAAGGAAGGTTAGGGTTGGTGGGGCATGCCTACAATCCCAGCAGAGGCAGGCAGAGTTCTGTGAGTTCCAGGTTGGCCAGGGACACAGATGAGACTCCATCTCACAACAATTTTTTTTGGTGGGGAGTGGGGAGTAGGCGTGGGGAAGATGGCTAGAGAGATGGCTCAGGGGTTAAAGCACTACTGCTCCTGCAGAGGGTCTGGGTTCAGACCCCAGCACCCACATGATGGCTCACAACAGTATCTGTAATTCCAGTTCCAAGGGATCTGACATCCTTTTCTGACCTCTGCAGCCACCAGGCACGAACCAGTGCACATACATACATGCAGATAAAACATACATATAAAATAAATAAATATAAAAATTTTTTGATTATGTGTGTATGTAAGGGGAATGGGTAATGTATGTGTGAGTACAGGTGCCCAAGAAGGCACTCACGGGGTTGGGGATTTAGCTCAGTGGTACAGTGCTTGCCTAGCAAGCACAAGGCCCTGGGTTTGGTACTCAGCTCCGAGAGAGAGAGAGAGAGAGAGAGAGAGAGAGAGAGAGAGAGAGAGAGAGAGAGAAAGGCACTCACTGGAGCTGAAGTTACAGGAGACTGTGAGCTGCCTGCTGTGGACTCTGGAAACCAAATTCTGGTCCTCTAGAAGAGTAGTAAGTGCTCTTAGCTCCTGAGCCATCCCTCCAGATTCAGTAAATTAAAACAAAACAAAACAAAACAAAAAACAAAAACGGGGGCTGAAGAGATGGCTCAGAGGTTAAGAGCACTGACTGCTCTTCCAGAGGTCCTTAGTTCAATTCCCAGCAACCACATAATAGCTCACCACCATTTATAATGAGATCTAGTGCCCTTTTCTGGTGTGCAGACATACATGCAGGTGGAACACTGTGTACGTAATAAATAAATAAATCTTTATTTAAGAGCTGGAGAGATGGCTCAGAGGTTAAGAGCACTGGCTGCTGTTCCAGAGGTCCTCAGTTCAATTCCCAGCAACCACACGGTGGCTCACAACCATCTGTAATGTGATCGCGTGCAGGCAGAACACTGTGTACATAATAAAGAAATAACTCTTAAAAAAAATGTTTATTTAAAAAAAAAATGTCAAAAGTCTGCTAGGGATGGTGAGATAAACCTGTAATTCCAGCACTTGCAAATGCTGAAGCAGGAAGGTGACAAGTACCAGGGCAACTTGGGTTGTATAGTGAGAGCCTATTTAAAAAACAAAACCAGGGCCTGGCAGCACTCTGGAGGCAGAGGAAGGCGGATCTCTGTAAGTTCGAGGACAGCTAGGACTACACAGAGAAACCCTGTTGTGAAAAAAAAAAAAAAAAAAAAAAGTGGGGAGGGAGGGAGAGAGGGAGAGAGAGAGTGTGAGTTAGTTTTAGATATTTGTGGGGCTGGAGAGATGGCTTGGCACCTGAGAAGTTGAGAGCACTGGCTGCTCTTTCAGAGGTCCTGAGTTCAATTCCCAGCAACCACAGCTGTCCTAGAACTTGCTTTGTAGACCAGGCTGGCCTCCAACTCACAAATATCTGTCTGCCTTTGCCTCCCGAGAGCTGGTTATTAAAGGCGTGTCCCACCACAAACAGCTGTTTTTTTATTTATTATACTTATTTACACAAGTATATGTGAGTGTGTGTAGGGGGGGTGTGTGAAGTCAGAGGACAACTTGTGGGATATTCCCCTCTCATGATGTGGGTCCCCTGCCATGAGTCCTGCTGAACCATCTCTCTGGCCCAAGAATGTGCATTTTTCCTGCTGAACCATCTCTCTGGCCCAAAAATGTGCATTTTTCATAAAAATGATTGTCCTTTACATATAATTCAAGGATACTGCTTGGTCATTCAACATCTGTTTCTCAAACATTCTTGCTAGATACTGGGAATAGCAAACAAACCAGTTGTGACAGGAATCCAAAAAGTGAACTGTCAGTTATGGGGTACCGGAAACTCTGGGAGGAGAATAACTGTGAATGACTTGCAGCTTTTCAGAATCGTGAGAAAGGCCCCAAGTATCACAGGGGAGATGGGCAGGAACAAGGAGACTGGGACCAACCCACCTCCAATCCTCAGCAAAGAAACAAAACAACCCAAGTGGTGGGGAGTCTGGGAAAGGTGAAAAGGAGGAAGTTGGAGTCTTAGATTTACAACTCTTAACTTGAAAGAATTCTGCAGTTAAATGACACATTGAGAAGAAAACACCCAGGAAATAATGAGTAAGCATAATAGATCTAAGTAAATTTTTATCATAAAACAACCATTGAGACTAGGGACACAATTCAGTTTTAAGAATGCTTGCTTTGCATGGATTCTTTTCCTAGAACCTCAAAAATTGGGCATGCCTATAACGACAGCACAGAGATGGAGATGGAGGCAGGATGGTTAACTTATGCTTGGCTTGGAGGCCAGCCTGGGCTACATGAGACCTTGGGTTTAAAACAACAAAGTACACCATGGCAGAAATATCACAGAAGTTAAAAAGAACTAAAGTGTCTGAGCTCAAAGACATCATTAGCTTCTCTAAGAACACTAGCTCTTAGCTGGGCAGTGGTGGCACACGCCTTTAATCCCAGTACTTGGGAGGCAGAGACAGGTGGATCTCTGATTTGGAGGCCAGTCTCCTCTACAGAGTGTTCCAGGACAGCCAGGGCTACAGAGAGAAACTCTGTCTTGAAAAACAAAAACAAAACAAAAAACAGACTAGTTCTTCTCGTATAATGTTAAAGAGAGTTTTACAAGTATTACTGCTTTTGTAACAGGAAGAGCAATAATGGCGGTTAAACATTATAAAAAATTATAAGCATTTAAAAAATAACTGTGCTATACCCAGCCAGCAACACCCTGAGCCTAGAATTTAGAAAGGAAACTTTTTGGTCTCACTTCAGACCTACTAATCAAAAACCTTGGTGGTAGAGCCCGTAAATCGGTATTTTGACAATTCTCCGGGGTGGTTCTGATGCAGGGTCAGATGTGAGTCACTGTCCTCGATTTTCATAAACGATGTAGAATTGACAGAATCCTCTTGTAGCAATATTTCACTAAAGAAACAGTATGAATTCTGGCATGGGGGCTCACGCCTCTAATCTGAGGATCAGGAGTCTGGCCAGGAGTGTCGCTGCGACACGCTGCGAGGTGAGTTTCTGTCTAGTTTAGGCTAGAGTTGGGACCCCATCTCAAGAAAATCACCTTGCTTTTAAGGCCAGCTCACGGTCAAATGTAGCTCGTACGGTAACTCAAGAGACTAGACAACTATACATTTCTTTTTCAGGAGTCAAAGCGTAAGGCAGGAGAAGGATGACATCTAGTTCTCCGTACCCCGGGAGCCTCTACTTAAGAAGTGGGTGCATCACTAAGATGAGTAAATTGACCTGTCGGCTTGCCCCTCTTGCTCAAGTACTCATGTGTTCTGGGGAGCCGAGCAGCGCCCGAGGCCTCAGCAGAGCCAAACGCGCTGCACAGCCGAGACCCGCCCCTTGCACTCCCAGACCCCAGCAGAGGCGGCAGGCCGCGAAGCCTTCAGCAGTGGCAGGACTCGAGCGGGGATACCAAGGCCGGGAGGGACAAGATGCCATTGCATTCCTCAACCACAACTCACTGCAGAAGACGAGCATAAAACTCCTCCGCCGCGCGGTTCGTACGCGCCCACATCCCACACCGGCCACGGCCCTGTCCGGGGCAGCTGAAACTAAACTGCGCGCCCAGACTCTGACGTCAGAGGCCGTGACCCCGCCCCGCCGGAACTACTTCGCGACATTAAGTTTGTTTGTACTCAGCGCTAACACATCGTTTTAGTTTATTAGACTATCCAGCTACATTTACTATTCCCATAGACTCCCATGTCTATCGGGGGGAAAAGAAAGTTAAAATAGGTACTGTGATTGGTGGGGCCGGGGGGGGGGCGGCAAGAAACATCTCGCGAGAGTTGGTATCGAGTAACGAATTCTTCCGCAAAAAGGAGTCCCTCTTTTCTAACCACTCTTTTTAAGTTTAGGGGAAAAAATGATACCAATTTTAACACATGTAAAATAATAATATGGTGTTCTGAAATTTTTCAGCGCAGTAGAGAGATATTTTGGCTCTCCGACGTGGTTTTGAGGAGGGGCAGGATGCCGGAGTCAAGTGGAAGGATATATGTGGAGGGTAAGCGGTTAGTCTTTCCTTTTCCTGTGGGAGCCGCCGGGTAGAGAGGAGCGTGGCCTTCTCCTCTCCCCGCCATGGTGAGTGGAGGTCTTCCTCGCTGGACTTCCCACTGGTTTCTGGGGCCTGTGAGGGAGACTGAAGGGAGCAGGACATGATCAGCAGGAGAGGAGGAGATGGGAACGGGATCCAACCCGGGTTTTTTTGGGGCCAGGGAACTGGGTTGTGGGCGCTGCGGCAGCCATCTTAGAGGCAACGTGGGAGACAGCGCAGGGTGGACGACAGAGGGGCTTGGGGACCCTCGCTTTCCGTAGTTCTAGGGCGAAAAGGCTTCTGGGAGCCTACCCCTTGGGTGCGGGAGACATGCCGGGTGGCAACGCGGCGTGGGCCTGGGCCGCGTCATGTGCTTGCCGTCCGGTCAATGTGTGTATCCATCCCCTAAGGAAAGCGCCGAGGGAAGTTATTTTAATGCTTGTCTCTGCCTCTTTGAAATCGTTTCTAGAGAAGCAAGGTCTTCGTCCCTTCAAAAGTAATGTTTTTATTTGATGTAACCTAGATGATGATTTGAGCCCTAACTGAACTCTTAAGCTCGATCACATACAGCAGTAATAGTATTTTTCCTCAGATACCTTGTGCTGTACTTAATGGATGGATTAAGGTTTGTCTTACTATCGAAAGTTAGGATTTGGAGACGTGGCTGAGGTTCATCTTTAATAGGTTTGCCTATGAATTGAGAACTCAAGTGAGAAAGCAAAGATAGTCCTGAGTCTATGACAGAAACGTAGAGGAGCATCTAGGAAACAAGGTCAGAGAAGTGGGCAGGTGGTGTGGGCCAGCTTCTGATGAGAGTTGAACACTGAAAGTGTGACTTGTATTTTTCTGAGTAGGAAGAGAGGACTGGGATATTGCACAAACGGAGGCAAGGTTTTCTGAAGTGTGGGGGTTGGTAGAGTTTTACAGGGTCTCATTGAGAGGTATCTTCAAACTTTTGATTGAGTTTTGCCTTTGAAGTTTTTTGTTTTTCTTTTTAAAAATAGCATCTTCATTGTGAGTGTTCTTTGGCTGTAAAACTATTGAAATGATAGCCCCATTGGTAGTATTTTAGTCTTGTGTTTCTTGAATTATGGTTTTGGTTCATGGTCTCCTTCAAGCCATTACTGACCTTGAACTCCTGCCAACACCTCTGGAGGGCTAAGGCTCTAACCCAGACCTCCCATACATGCTAGACAAGCACAAACTGACGTGTATATAACAGCCTGTGACATTGTCGTTTAATTCGGATTTTAAGTGCTATTGGAAATCTTAGAGTGTGTATTTAAAGTCTGGATTCCACATACAGGAGCTGATGCTTGCTCTAAGTTAGCTTTTTCTTCCCTCCAAGGCTTGTGCCCGTCCCCTCATATCGGTGTACTCTGAAAAGGGGGAGTCATCTGGCAAAAATGTCACTTTGCCAGCTGTGTTCAAAGCTCCCATTCGACCGGATATCGTGAACTTTGTTCACACCAACCTGAGGAAAAACAACAGACAGCCCTATGCCGTCAGTGAATTAGCAGGTATGGATTTCCATTTACCATGGGTAGGGCTGCTTTGCAGTGGGTGATGAAATGCCATTGGTCCGTGTTTCTGAACCATGTGATTTTCCTTGGCTATTCTGATACTGCCTTTACCATGCATAAAGTAAGTCATCTATTGTTAGGACTTAACTACCTAAAACTTATTTCTTCTCAATTTTAGGTCATCAGACCAGTGCTGAGTCTTGGGGTACTGGCAGAGCTGTGGCTCGAATTCCCAGAGTTCGAGGTGGTGGGACCCACCGTTCTGGCCAGGGTGCCTTTGGAAATGTATCCTGTTTCTCTGATGGCATTCTTGGCAATCACCCAACTGGACTTAGACTTGATTTATTAACATTTAATAATATTTTGAATCATGTCTAAAACTACTAGTGTCCCTAATAAACATACCCTCTAGACAACAGTCTGGAGATGTTTTATGGGGGGTTCCTTGCTGTGATGTCGTAATTTGCGTCTTATTCTGTTCATGGCGACAGTTGCCTGCTGTCAGTAAGCTGGTTCAGAAGGTTGACGAAAATTGTTACTGAGCAAGTCATAACCTTGCTAATACTCCAGACCTGAAAATGATATAATTCTTGACAAAGAAAACAGATGTGTCGGGGAGGCCGCATGTTTGCACCAACCAAAACCTGGCGTCGTTGGCACCGCAGAGTGAACACAACCCAAAAGCGATATGCCATCTGTTCTGCCCTGGCTGCCTCAGCCTTACCAGCATTGGTGATGTCTAAAGGTCTGTGATGCTTTGATAGAGGACATTTAATTTCTACCTTTCATGAAAACCTGTTAGATGATAAGCTTGAGTGAATTCTATTCCTTAGTGCCTACTAAAATCAGTTCTGCTTGCTTCAATCTGTAACCTTGATTGTAGTTCCCAACAAATTCCTACCATATTATTAACTGTCAAAATGATGAAACTCCACTTAATTGGTCCGTGTTTCTGAAACACATGATATTAGTGGAAATTCTGATTTGACAGTGCATGCCATTTTGCTTTGGTGTGTGTGTGTGTGTGTGTGTGTGTGTGTGTAAGTGTGTAAAGAGTTGACTTTCGCTGAGCGGTGGTGGTGCACGCCTTTAATCCCAGCACTCGGGAGGCAGAGCCAGGCGGATCTCTGTGAGTTCAAGGCCAGCCTGGGCTACTAAGTGAGTCCCAGGAGAGGCGCAAAGCTACACAGAGAAACCCTGTCTCGAAAAACAAAAAAAAAAAAAAAAAAGAGTTGGCTTTCCTGTTAAGTATTGAATTGACTTTCTTAGGTCATCGTATTGAGGAAGTTCCTGAACTCCCTTTGGTAGTTGAAGATAAGGTTGAAGGTTACAAGAAGACCAAGGAGGCTGTTCAACTGCTTAAAAAACTTAAAGCTTGGAATGACATCAAAAAGGTAGGTTCAACATGAACATCTACCATTCAATGCTATCAGATTTTGGTTTGAAAGGATAAGTTGAGGTTTAAAGGGTGTGGGTAGTAGGCTTTCAGTTCTGATTGGATATGGATTACAGAAATCTTTGAAAGATCCGTAGATAAAGGTAATTGTGTTAATCAAGTTCTCTGTAGGTAACCTCATCTCTCTAGTATAGTGTAGATTTGATTGTGGTAATAGAAAATAAGAAAGGTATTTACATGAGCATTACTGTATCACATCATTTGTGTATGTGTGAGAGAACAGCTTGGGAGGAGTTATCTCTGTTACCATTTTCTTAGAGGGCTTGATACAGTATGGTTTTGCTTGCAATGATGTTGTAATTTGCGTCCTACTCTGTTTTCAGTGACAGTTGCCTGCTGTCAGTAAGCTGATTCAGAAGGTTGACGAAAATTGTTACTGAGCAAGTCATAACCCTTTAGTAACTGAGATGTGGAGTACTAACAGAGAATTGTGAATCCCAGGGATCAAACAGATTATCAGGCTTGGCTGAAAGTGCCTTTAGCTGCTAGAGAGGTTGTGTCTTGATCAGAATCCTAAAGCTCCTCTCTCTCTAGGTCTACGCCTCTCAGAGAATGAGAGCTGGCAAGGGCAAAATGAGAAACCGACGGCGTATCCAGCGCAGGGGACCTTGCATCATCTATAATGAAGATAATGGTATCATCAAGGCCTTCAGAAACATCCCTGGTAAATTCTTGGAATGTTTTCACTGCCTGTCCTGTGCACACTCACTCAGTTTTCAGTTATGATGAAATTCCACTTCATGGTCCGTGTTTCTGAAATAACATGATTTTGTGGAAGTTCTGATTCCTAGTGAGTGAGTTCCGCCATGATGGCTTGAACAGTTCATTCATCTTTTTTTTAAAGTGCCTTGTGTATAAGCCATACAAATTGTATTTTCTCTGTTGGTTGAATACAAGCTCTCTGATTCTTCCTTGCCTTTAAAGGTATTACTCTGCTTAATGTAAGCAAGCTGAACATTTTGAAACTTGCTCCTGGTGGGCATGTGGGGCGTTTCTGCATTTGGACTGAAAGTGCTTTCCGGAAGTTGGATGAGTTGTATGGCACTTGGCGGAAGGCTGCTTCCCTCAAGAGTAACTATAAGTGAGTTTCCCATGTTCCTTTACCCATAGGTACCTAAAGTGTACATTTACATTCGGACTTGATTTCTGTTCTTCCTAAATTATTCGTTGAATTTTTACATTTCCCATTGTGTGGAGGGGTAATGCTCTGTCTCTGATCCATGATTATAAAAGTTACGAGGTCGGAAATTCTGTACCTGGAGAGTTAATACATTGAAATACAGTTCTTAAATGTTCAGTTAGAAGATAACAATTTGCACTGCTTGTCTTTTTTCCCAGCCTTCCTATGCACAAGATGTTGAACACAGACCTTAGCAGAATCTTGAAAAGCCCAGAGATCCAAAGAGCCCTCCGAGCACCACGGTAAAGTTTTGGTGCTTAACTCTTGCTATAGCCTGATACTTTGACTTTTAAAGGCATACATGTTGATTGATGAGTGCCACCTCTTTACAGCAAGAAGATTCATCGCAGAGTCTTGAAGAAGAATCCACTGAAGAACCTGAGAATCATGTTGAAGCTGAACCCTTACGCAAAGACTATGCGCAGGAATACCATTCTTCGCCAGGCCAGAAATGTAAGCCATGCTTTGCAATGTTGAGTATTGCTGATCTTTTTAGAAGATTAGGTACTCTTCCTCTCCCCCTCCCCCTCCCCCCCTTCCCAGGGGCTCCATTTCTCTAGCTATGTAGACCAGGCTGTCCTTGAACTGACAGATTCACATGCTTCTGCCTCTCAAGTGCTGGATTAAAGATGTTTTAATCCCAACACCACTGATCCAGATTGAAGACTCCATTCTTAGTTTCCTACTTGTTTGTTTCTGTTGCAGCACAAACTCCGCGTGAAGAAGCTGGAGGCAGCAGCAGCAGCTCTGGCAACCAAATCGGAGAAGGGGACTGCAGACAAGAAGCCTGCAGAAAGTAAGAAGGAAAAGAAGCCTGTGGGTGTCAAGAAGCTGAAGAAGCCTGTAGGAAAAAAGGCTGCAGCAACCAAGAAACCAGCTGAGAAGAAGCCAGCAGAGAAGAAACCTACCACAGAAGAGAAAAAGCCTGCTGCTTAAACTATGAAAATCTGTTTCATTCCATAGAGTAAATAGAGACAGAGCCTATTTGAATAAAAACCTGATCAAAGATGCAGTGAGAAACAGTTGTGTGAATCTTTATTGTGGATGCTTCCAAAACCCTCCTCCCCCTTGGTGGGATGAGTGGTATGACACTTGGATATAAGGGGGTCATCAGGATTGTAGAACAAGGACATTTTTAATATTTATTCTCCTGTTTAGGCTGTAATTTGTTCCACGTTCTAGTCTGGTATAAAATGAACTTGAGGTTTTCCCAGACCTGCAGTGAAGTCCATTCTATTAGCATTTCTCATTGACAGTGTTTTAGAAGACTTGTTTGAGAAGCCTGTGGGTTATTAAATCAGGAAGTGGGGGAAGGTTCCACCGATAGACTCAAGTAGATGTGGTAGCCTTGGGAGCTAAGTACTTAAACATGGCTAGTTGTATTACTAAATATAAATTACGTCAATCTGGTCATCCTAGAATTAGGCTCATTTCCTGTTGCCTTCATGGCATTTGATCAAAAGCATTAGCAGGCTGGACAAACTCAAGTAAAATAATTCTCTTAGAACTTAGCTTTTTGTTTCCCTGGTAAATGGGAGCTCCTTAAGTTTAATAGGGTTCATGTCCCACACTTGAGATTTGAGCTAGAGCCAGGCGATGGTGGCGGTGCATGCCTTTAATGCCAGGACTGCCTTTAATCTCAGCACTCTGGAGGCAGAGGCAGGAGGATGGATCTCTTGAGTTCCAGGCCAGCCTGGTCTACAGAGCAAGATCCAGGACAGGCACTAGAAATTGGTATTCTGGTTTCTGCCTGCAAGTGTCTCCAGCCTTTATGGAGTAAAGCCATTTGGCATAAATGACACGTTAAAAGTGCTGCGGTGAGAACTGATTTCCTGAGGACTTTGAAACTAGTATATCCAGTTTTACTTTGAGGAACCAGCAACGGAAGTGAAGGATCTCCAAGCACCTTGCGGTTCCTTTAGCCCGTGCTTTCAGACTCCTGGTAGCTACCAGACCCATAGTAAGCTGCAGGAGGATAATAAACCGGCGGCCCGTGGCTGCTTCCGGGAGTAGGAAGTGGCGTCATCACTGGGCGCCCGGCAGAAGGCCTCAGTCTAACGAGGTGAAAGAGGATGCTAAGCCGGCTGCAGGAGCTCCGCAAGGAGGAGGAAACGCTGCTGCGTCTAAAGGCGGCCCTACACGACCAACTGAACCGCCTCAAGGTGAGCCAGCCGCACGCCCTCCAGCCGCATCCCCTCGCGGGCGTCCAGCGCGTGCAGTAGAGTTCCGGGCAACTTGCTCCCCACCGCTCCGGTTCTCTTGGTGTTCGGCGGGCTTAGCCCCCTAAGCCCACCTCTGGCCCGCCGGCTCACGCCCCAGCTGCTCGTTACTAGTGTTTATGCACTGGAAAGGGCTTTAGTGCTACAAAACTAGAAGGGAATTTAGATCCTCCTGCGGTACGAATAAGGTCTGGGAGAGAGACTTGTCCCCTAGAGTTCTCAGTAATTCTTAGGGTAGCAGATACTGACTTGGAGGAACTCTGATTTACATCTCCCTTGATCACTCTCTAGACCTAGGAGTAATTTAGCCCCTGTCAAACGATCATGGTAATCCCAGCTCCGCACTTGTATGCAAGATCTTTAAATATACATGACATGAGGATTACAGAAACCCTTTATAAACTGAACTTGTATACCTGTGGTATAGAAAATGATAAGCAGTTTTCCTCAGGGCAGTTATAAACGGCCCTACACTTACTGCAACAGTACCCTACAAAAACTTGATGATTGTGTGTTGCAGATGACTCCCCAAACGCAGATACCCTGATGCTCCAGGAAAGACATGC
The DNA here is from genome assembly GCF_949786415.1 of Peromyscus eremicus. NCBI lineage: Eukaryota > Metazoa > Chordata > Mammalia > Rodentia > Cricetidae > Peromyscus > Peromyscus eremicus. The sequence goes on from NC_081422.1 coordinate 58,693,355, forward strand.
TTTTCTGATATTCTGCCTTCACTTTTTCCTTAATGACATCCATCTGTGTCTGTAGAGCCAGCTGACTCCTGGCGCGCGTGAGAGAGAGAAACAGAGACAGGCAGAGACAGAGAAATGCCCTCCTTATGTAACCCAAGCTGGTCTTAAACTTTCTATGTAGCCTAGGTTGTCCTCAAACTTGTGATCCTTTTACCTCCTCCAGCGCTGGGATTACAGGGATGCAATTGCACACCCATCTACACCTGACTGTTTATATATATATAAAGAAATAGATGTGTATATATATATATATATATACATCTATTTCTTTATCTCTATGTATCTTTTGTTGGTTTGTTTAAATTTTATATCTATTGGTGTATATAATTTTGTATCTATTGCATGTATGTCTGGGGAGGGCAGAAGGGGGTGTTGGATTGCCTGGGACTGGAGTTAGAGATGGTTGTGAGCCACTATATTGGTTCTGGGAATAGAACCCAGACTCTCTGGAAGAGCAGCCACTGGTTGCTCTGGTTCTAGCCATTTGGAAGTATTCTTAACCACTGATTCATCTCTCCGGCCCCTACACCTGGCTTTTTAATGGTGCACCTGCATTTCCTCACTGAACTGCTTGGTCTTGAGGTGTGGAAGCTTGCAGCTTATCTGAACACCTATAACGCCCCCCTCTTTAAAAAACAGGGGGTTAAAGAGATGGCTCAGTGGTTAAGAGCACTGACTGCTCTTCCAGAGGACCCAAATTCAATTTTCAGCACCCACATGGCAGCTAACAACTGTCTGTAACTTCAAGATCTGACACCCTCACACAGACATGCATGCAGGCAAAACAGCAATAAAAAATAAATAAATTTAAAAAGCAAGTAAACAGAAGCAGTGCATCGCTATAAGTTCAGGGCCAGCCTGGTCTACAAAATGAGTTCCAGGACAGCCAGGGCTACACAGAGAAACCCTGTCTCAAAAAATCAGGTAAGGCTGTGTAGGGAACCTCAAAGTTGGCTCAAGACACCCCAAGACCAAGTTCTTAGCACAGAGGAGATTTATTTGCCCCAGAGGGACAGAGGAAAGAGAATAAGAGACCAAGGCAGGAGAATAGAGGATGAGGGGCAACAGAAGGTAACAAGGGAAAGGAGGCAGGGGTATTTGTCCCAGAAGAAGGACCGCCTCTGGATAGAGAAGAGACAGTCGTGGCCCATAGGAAAATGGCGGTTTGTAAAGGTACAAGGGCAAACCTCATCTTAGGATGTGGTGTTTAACTTTAATTGAACATGTTAATTAGATGAGCCAAAGGAGGCTTTTGATTGCTAGACCTTTGATAGCTGGGCCTTAGTAGTCAGCTTGAAGAGGAGGGATTGACCAAATAAGGGAATGGACCGTGGGGGCTAGCTTCAAGAATGTAATCTAATGGGTTTTAGGAAGGCAGAGGGAATGGGGAGAAGGGCAAGGCCTGCCAGAGCCACATGCTCCAGCTAGTGTCCCTTCAAGCCTGGTGCAGTGGCCCATGCCTTTACTCCCAGCACTTGGGAGGCAGAGGCAGGCGGATCTCTGTGGATTCAAGGCCAGCCTGGTCTACATATGGAGTTCTGGGACAACCAGGATTACATAGTGATACCCTGCCCGGGGGGGGGGGGGGGGGGGGGGGGGGCAGGTAAAGCTTAAGAGCTCCCTCTGCCCTTCTGGAGCAGTCCTGGGATTAGAAGTAGTTCCCTCTCATGATGTCACCCTCAACAGCATCCACAGAATTTACAGAATTCTCTCACTTTGGTAACCCAGCAGAATACTCAGTAAAATGCCCTCAACTCTTCTTTCCTAGGTGGAAGAACTGGCCCTCCAATCCATGATAAGTTCTCGAAGAGGGACTGAGACGCTCTCTTCTCAGCCTGCACCTGAACAGCTGTGTGATGTAAGTTTAGTCAAGTATAGGCTTCCGGATAGTGTGGGGTTCCATTTTTCCCTTGCTGCATGGGTAGACGAATGGTGGCTGTAGAGCACATTACCAAGTCCAAAGCACCGTGGAAGTGACAGTCAGATACATGGGGTGTGAGGGGGTTAACTGTGGATTGAACCTGGGACCTCACACATGGGGAGCCAGCACCCTACCAGTGAGCCACAGCTCCAGCCTCTCCTAATTTGTACTTCACTAACGAGCTCACCAACATTCATGTTTCAGGCAGTAGATACCCTGTTTACTTTGTCAGATTTAAGCGGCCTCTTCTCTCTCAGTGTAGACCACTACACACCTGGCCTTCCCAGTTACTCAAATTACCCCATTATTTCCAGTTATTCAGGTGAACCCCAAGAAACTGGTAGTGAATGTTGTGGGAGGGTTCACGGTGAGTTTTGTTTTGAAGCAGTGTCTTCTGTACCCAGGCTGGCCGCCTTCTGATCCTTCTTCCCTGTCTGGGGTGACAGGCATGTGCCCCACATCCTGTTTAGAAACTTGGCTCTTTTAGGAATGTGTCCTAGTTGCTGTCCTGTGTGAGTGTGGCTTCAAGGACAAAGCAGGGGCCAAAGGATGAGTAGTGGGTGTTACCCTGCTCACTCTTACAAGTACCTTCAAAAAGGCCCACACAGTGGTGGCGCACACCTTTAATCCCAGCACTCTGGAGGCAGAGGAAAGTGGATCTTTGTGAGTTCAAGGCCAGCCTGGGCTACAGTGTGAGTTCCAGGATAGCCAGGGCTACAATGAATAAAAAAATAAAAAAGAAGGCAGTACAGTCATAGTCTACACAATGATTTTGCTAATGGTTTCTAGAAGACCTTTGAAGACCAGTTAACATTTTAGAAAATATGAAGCATTTATTCTTACCCCTTTTCAGTAATAGGAGAAATGAGAAATAGAAAAATGCTCTTTCCTCTCAGTAATAAAAATGTGATGGAGCCGGGCGGTGGTGGCGCACGCCTTTAATCCCAGCACTCGGGAGGCAGAGCCAGGTGAATCTTTGTGAGTTCAAGGCCAGCCTGGGCTACAGAGTAGTGAGTTCCAGGAAAGGCACAAAGCTAAAAAGAGAAACCCTGCCTCAAAAAAACAAAAACAAAAACAAAAAAAGGGAAAATAAAGGATTTCTCTGTGTAGCCCTGGCAGTCCTGAACTTGCTCTGTAAACCAGGCTGGCCTCGAACTCACAGAGATCCGCCTGCCTCTGCCTCCTGAGTGCTGGAATTAAAGGCGTGTGCCACCACTGTCCTCAGGCAACAACTACTCTTAACTGCTGTTCATCTCTCCAACCCCACAAATGAGATTTGCTTTTGAAGAATTTGCTGTTTCCATGGGGGGGGGGGAAGGAGAAGAATTTGCCGTTTTGATGCTCAGCTCCTTCCTAGTAATGCCAGGGTTCTTGTTTTCCACAGATGGCAGTGCATGTAGACAATGAAGCGTCCATCAACCAAACCACACTGAAGCTGAGTACGAGGAGCCCTATGGAGGAAGAGGAGGAGGAGGAAGAGGAAGAAGAATCTGATTCCTAAAGGGGAACAAGAGCTAGGGTTAGTTTTTTTTGTTTGTTTGTTTGTTTTGGGATTTTTGTTTGTTTTTTCGAGACAGGGTTTCTCTGTGTAGTTTTGGTGCCTGTCCAGAGATCTGCCTGGCTCTGCCTCCTGAGTGCAGGGATTAAAGGCAAGCGCCACCGTCCCCCAGCATGAGGTAGGGTTAGTTTTACAAACGAAATTTCGAAATCTCAAGCACTTGCCTTGGGCCCTGGAGCCTATGTGAAAGTGTGTCCACTTGTGAACGGGGTGTGTGTGTGTGTGTGTGTGTGTGTGTCTGTGTATGTGTGTGGTGGTATGTGTGTGCTCCCTCACAGGCGTGACAAAGCCAGCACTGGGAGTACCTCTGCCCTTGGAAGGTGTAGTTAATTCTAAGTAGTGAAAGGAAACCATTTCCCAGCAAAGCCCAGCACACAGGACTAGACCTGGATGAAGGCTCTCACACCAACAAGGACCTCCTGTGAGCATGGCTACTGGAACTGTAGGCCGGCCCTGCTACAGAAAATAAGGAATGTTCTGAGAAATTTGCTCAAGGGTTCCCAACCCCACTGTGCTGGCTGGGTTTTTGTCAGCTTGACACAAGTCACGGTCATCTGGGAGGAGGAAATCTTGATGGAGAAAATACCTCTATAAGACTGAACTTGAGGGAAGCCCCTAGAGTATTTTCTTAGTGGTTGATGTGGGCGGGCCCAGCCCCTGGCTGGTGGTCCTGAGTGCTGTAATTAAGAAGGCTGAACAAGCCAGTAAGCAGCATTCTTCCATTACCTCCAAATCAGTTCCAGGTTCCCACCCCCCAGTTTGAGTACCTGCCTTTGTTTACTTCAGTGGACTGTGATTCAGGACATGTAAGCCAAGTAAACCCTGTCCTCCCCAAATTGCTTTTGGTCAGGGTGTTTCATCATAACAATGGAAACCCTAGGACACCCCCCTACCATTCTTCCCTTACGTAAAGAGACTTTACTTCCCAGGTCCTGGGAAGGTGGTAGTCACTGTTGAAGTTCTGCACGTGAAGAGTGGTCCAAAGATTGAAGTTGCAGGAGACCCATTAGCCCACCGCACAGAGCTAGGAGTGTGTGCACCGGCTAGTGTGTGTGGTTGGGGAGGAGGGGTTTTTTTTTCTTTTTCTGAGACAAGGTCTCTCTACATAGCGCTGGCTGTCCTGGAACTCACTATATAGACCAAGCCAGCCTCAAACTCCGAGATCCATCTGCCCTTGCCTCCAAGTACTGGATTTAAACGCGCACATGCTGCCACGCACTGCATGTTGGCTGGTTTTTAATGTAAACTCAAAACAAGCTGGTCATTTTGGAAGACGGAGCCTCAGCTGAGAAAATGCCCCATCAGATTGGCCTGTAGGCAAGCTTGTGGTGCATTTTCTTGAATGATGACTGATGTGGAGAGCCCAGTTCCCTGTGGGCGGTGTCACCCCTGAGCTGGTGTTCCTGTGTGCTGTAAGAAGAATTCAGCAAGCATGAAGCAGCAGCCAGGAAGCAGGGTTCCTCCATGGCCTCTGCCACGAGTTCTCTAGATGGACTGATTACAAGCTGTAGACTGAGATAAACTCCAGTTGCTTTTGGTCAGGGTGTTCTATCAGCAACAGAAACCCTCGTATGTGTATTTATGCCTTCCAGCTGTGTCCTGCCTTCACTTCCCACCTCAGTGCATGGCTAAATCACGTCATCTCCTAGAGTCTAGAGAAACCGAGAGGAAGGAAGGCCTGCCACAAAAGCAGAAATACCTTTTGTCCTTTTTTATTTTAACCTGATAGTATTTTTATTAGAATAAGAGATTAGATTTGATAAACATCTGGATTAAAGTGATTAAAAGGGTTTTCATACAATCTGTAGGCACTATACACGTTGTTTACAATAGCATTGGTGCTTGGATTGAAGATAGAACTCTGACACATACTGATGCCATCATCCATTTATGACGTTCAAACTAACTCCACCTATTTAGAAACACGAATCCAAACTTAAGAGACATACACCACACTATGTACCCCACACAGTATATTTAAAAATAAATATAGAAATACAACCAGAAGTCTAAAAATCACCACAGTAGACAGACTGAAGCCCCAGCTATCATGGCAGTGATGGGCTCTGGTTACATTTTTTTTTTTTAATGTGAATTGCTGAGTTCTATACCAAAAGCAAAAAATAAAAATAACATGATGTACAGTCTGATGCTCATTTCAGTAGCAGCAAAGCATGCTTCCCATGCACTGCCTGTGAAGGGTCTCACAAGGCTCCCTCTCCACAGACTGAGAGGTCACCAGCAAGAGTGAAGTACCAAGGGTCCGAGAATCCTGACAATCCAGGCAGCCAGCCAGTGAGTCACGGAACATGAACAGCAGTGCAAACATCAGTAAGAATGACCACCCAGGTCACCAGGGTTTCACTGTGGTTCAGCCTGGTATGTGTTTGATCAACATACAAATAGCCCCAAGCACAAAGCCAATCCACTTAGGGGAGTAACCATAGTGATAAAGACAGTAATATTAAAAATGACACAAGTACAATTTGGCACATGCTGTGTTCTTCATCCTTTGTCACAGATGAGATGCACGTCTGAACAGAGACAAGCATGGGAGAGGCCTGAAAGCAACATGGCATGCCGCTGGGCAGAGGAGTTCCTCTGTGCTGTTTCCCAAAGGTTCAGATGCTAGCGGCGTGGGTTGGTGTGCTGGGCTGGTTAAGCCCAATGGTGGAACAGAGCCAACCTGCGAAGTCCACCTCCTCAGCATCAGATCTCTTGATGAAAGCATGAACCTGTGTGCAGAAAACAGAAAGGAAGTGCTCTTAAAAACTGCCAGGAAGGAAAAGCAAGAGTCTCAGCCTGGGTACCACTTGGAAGATGCTTCTAAATGTTCGCCCTTGAGCAGCAAGTAGGCCAGCTACAGCCCAAAGACCCTCTGCCACATGTATAAGCTGTGCAGGCCTGGGGCAACCTTGTCTCTCTGAGCAACTCTGGCTTGTTAGAAGGTACGCTACACTCAAGGCTACACAAGGCATGGCGTCTGGATCTTAAAGTATCACGTTCCTGTGCCATGTCATTAAACAAGAACTAGATGGAGAGTAACTCAGGATGCTGGAAATGTGAGGTGAACCAGTCAGAACTAGGAGAAAAAAAAAAAAAGGCCTGTCCTCAGGAAGGTTGTGGGCTGGTCCCCCTGTAACTCACAGGAGGACTGAGGAGACTGACGTCTGGCACTGTGCAGCCTCAACCCTGACTGAAGAACGGGGTGGGGTGGGGCAGGGCAGAAAAATGGCTCAGTCGGATGAATAAACAGGCTCTGTGAGACTCACCATGAGCTGCTTCAGATCTGCCCTCTCTGCAGGGTTCTTTATTAAGCTGAAAAGAGGAAAGATGGATGTGAGAACACTGCTTCCCAGTCACACTGCTCAGGTTTGCATGCCTGCCCCTTAAACTGAAGGCTGAGGAGCTGGTGCCTGAGCCTCCCCAGCCTCCATTCTAGGCACACCATCATGCCTAAGCACATAAATGAAGTCTTGCTGAATTAAATCAAGGTCAGGAAGCAACAGGATGATCCCTGCAGTCTAAGTGGAGCAGCACCCAGGATCAGATAGTCGTGAGTCCCAGCACTACAAGGGAAATAGCAGCAGCCAGGGTTAATGGAGAGGGAAAGGCTAAGACCAGGGTTCTCAGAGACATGGTGCAAACTTACCATTTATTCACGAAATCCTGAAATTCCAGACTGAATACTCCACTGGGCAGTTTTGGAGGAGGCTGCAAACATGTCAACATGTGAGACACTCTTGACTCCTGCTCCAGTCCCTCCCCATCACACCCATGCCTCTAGCCACTGCTACCCTTAGCAGTTCTGGGAAAGTGGCCTTGGGAAGTCCTGCTCCTCCTGGCTCACCTTGTTGGGACCATTCAAGTAGTCTGCTACTCTGGTGACTGAACGAACTCACTGTTTCCCTCAGCCTGTTCACTCTCGTATGAAGTAAGGTTGAGCTGTTAGCTCTAGAGCCCTGTGAGTTTAGACACTCAACTGCACATAAGAGCCAGCAAGTTACCAACAGCAGAAGCTGCAGGGAGGCACAAACGAGGAAGCACCACTCAGGCCTGATCCTGATCGCACCCCCAGAAACCACAAAACCAAACCCCTTTCTGAACCCTGAGTAGTCCGAGAAAGTTATTAACTGGCAAGGCTGAGTATGGGTGAATATTGCTCACACGCTGTGGCAATGTGGCAGCTCCCAGGTCTCTGGCCCGGATCCTGACAGTGGCTCTAGGGAATCAGTCAGTTTCCTAACCTGTGCCAGCAGCTATGTGTAGCTTTCTTGGAAGGAGCAGCACTTGAGGTATACCTAAGATGTCCCTGCTCTGCTGAGACACCAGCCAAAGCATTCAGGAGGCAGAAGCAGGTGGTCTGTAATAGTGAATTCCAGCCAGGGCTACATAGTGAAATCCTGTCTCAAGAGTGAAGGAGGCAGGAAGGAAGAAAAAAGAAACAGCAGTTGGGTGGTGTCTACTTGTAGTCCCATCACTTTGGGAGGCTGAGGCATTTGAAACTAGTTCAGGCTACATGATGAGACCCATCTAAAACAAACAGAACAAACACTGGTTCTGCAGGTGTGGCTCAAGTCAGTGGTAGAGAGCTTGCACAGCATGAATGAGGCATGGGTTTGATCCCCAGCATTGCAGAAACAACAAAACACAAGCCTACTACTGAAGAGCCCACCGAGCCCTCTCACCCTGAAGGCCTTGTCAGTTTGAGGTCAGCTACCACCCAGACTGTAAAACAGTGGCCCTGGGCAAGCCCCACCCTGCAAACTGTCCCAGCTGCTGAGAAGGTGTGGACTAGTCAAGAGAAAACAACTGGTCTCCAGAGGCCAATGTCTGCTTCTCCCAAGTGGGAAGGAGCAGGCAAGAAAGGGCTGGGTGCCAACAAAGGCTCTTGAGATCGGAATGGAAAGAGGTAGGTGAAAGAAGAAAGCACTGGGGGAAAGATGTAGCTATTGCCTATCCTGGAGCCTGAGTTCCGTACCTACATGAAGAGGGCAAAGACCTCAGTTTGGCCGACCTCAGCTGCCTTGAAGAACGTGAGAACAGGATGTGAACAAGCACGTGTGGGGAAAGCAGTGTGCGAGCTGCACTGGTCCAGGCAACCTCCTAACAGGCCTCCCACCCAGAGCCCTCCAGGCTCCCGTAGGCAGAGGACGGGTGACCCACCCTGCACTGATGAACTCTTCAGACCTGTGCTGCTCTGTCCTGCCCCTTGCTGCTTGGCATACTGCTCTGCACACAGTAGAGAAATAAACTAAGCTCCCCGGTGAGCAGGAAAGCACTGATTTATAACCTCTGGGGTGACCAGGATATTCCCTGTTGAGTGTGTGACAGTGGGCCTTTTTGTGCCTTTAAGGGTCTGTTTTCATAAAAAGACCCAAGAAGATAGATGTCCTGTGGTTTCTTGAAGAAGTCAAGGGTAGGTGATGGCCTTATCCGAGCCCAGTGCTGCCTCTGAAACATGCCAGCACTCACCCTTCTCATCAACTGCCAAGACTGCTCCTGCTGCAGACACAGCGCTGGCCTGCCAGGCTGCCGCTCACATCCCTCTACTGCCTCAGCCTACTCTTGAGCAAACCTTGGGGCAAGTCTCCTCCTTGAATGTAAACTTACTTGTACATGGATTTCACAAGTGGTATGGCTATCAAGTCTGCCACCACTACCTGGCCTAAGAGTTTGAAGTTTTTAATGACCTTTATAGGAGGTATATACATTAAAAAAGATTTTTCTCGCAAAGCAGTGGTGGCACATGCCTTTAATCCTAGCACTCAGGAGGCAGAGCCAGGCGGATCTCTGTGAGTTTGAGGCCAGCTTGGGCTACAGAGTGAATCCCAGGAAAGGCGCAAAGCTACACAGAGAAACACTGTCTCAAAAAACCAAAAAAAAAAAGATTTTTCTCAAAACTTTTGCCCCTTCTTTGAGAGTGTGTCTCATTCTATAGTGAAGACTAGCCCAGAATTCATATTCTCCCTTGGCCTCCCAGGTGCTGGGATTACAGGCTTGAGCCACCTCACTGAGAAGTAATTTGCTTCTTTCACAGAATTGATAATGGATGTTCCACATCTCTTTCTATAGTAACAGCTTTTTAAACAGCACTTAAAATAAGAACCAGCTGGGTGGTGGTGGTGCAGGCCTTTAATCACAGCACTCAGGAGGCAGAGGCAGGTGGATCTCTGTGAATTTGAGGCCAGACTGGTCTACAGAGCAAGTTCCAGGACAGCCAGAACTATACAAAGAAACCTTGTCTTGAAAAAACAACAAAAAAGAACAAAAACCTGTACGTTGCAGTTCTACATTTACCAGCCTACCTCCTTCACCCCACCCAACCATCATGGAGACTAGGGACTCCTGTTTTTCCATCTTTGGTCTATCCCACTTATTCCTTCTCACATCCCCTGTGCATTACAGAACTTTGTAAATGCACTGGAGAGCCTAGTAAATGAAGACAGGCAAACATCAGTGGGTGAATGGGAGGCTCCTGATGTTGGGAAAGAAGAGACCCTGAGATGACAATGCCAAGTGCGGAACACAACTACCCCGAAGACCATACCCATGTGAACAACTCCCAGGCATCCTAACCATGATGCCATGGGTTTCCCTCCCACCAACCCTTCTGAGACAGGGATCTTACTGTGTGGTCTGCCTTGTGCTTGAAACTCTCCTGTCTCAAATCTAAGTACTGGGATCACAGGTGTGCATCAACACACTCATAACTACTATTTTGGTTTTTTCCCCTTTTCCTTGTTTTTGTTTTTTTCCATTTTATTTTATGTATGTCCACATGGATGTCTCTATCACATGCATACAGTGTCCACAAAGGAGATGTCAGATCCCTTGGACCTGGGGTTACAACTGGTTATGAGCTGTTATGTGGGTGCTGAGAATTAAATCCAGGTCCTCAGCAAGAGCAGCCACTGTGCTTAACCACTGAGCCATCTCACCAGCCCATAGCAATTTTTTTAAAAGCTTTATTTATTTTATGTATGAATGCTCTAGCTGTATGTGCGACTTTATGCCAGAAGAGGGCATCAGATCCCACTATAGATGGTTGTAAGCCACCATGTGGTTGCTGGGAATTGAACTTAGGACCTCTGGAAGAACAGCCAGTTCTCTTAACCACTAAACCATCTCTCCAGACCTCATAACTACTTTCTTAAGTAGAATAAATAAACCCCAACATCAAGGAAACCTGGCAACACTTACTTCATTGACTATATAATCCAACAACTCAAAAATTGCCATGGGAGGTCGGCTGTCCATTCCATATGCTGCAGATTTATAAAGAAGAAGAAAAAATTGTAGATACAGACAAGATAAGATTCACATAACAAAGTCTGTATGTATAAAGTACACATTATAGTTAAGTGATCTATAGTATACACTTCTCTGTTGTACAACCGCCGCCACCACACCACCGCCACAATCTTCCTACAGCATTTCCATCACCCCAGACCTTCCCCCATCACCAGTTACTCTTACTCCCCGCCCCCCCATCCCCTGGCAACCACTGATCTACTCACTTCCTGTCTCCATGGATCTGCCTAACATGCTCTAATTTTAAAAGAAATCCACAGTATTAAAAAGCAAACTAATATTGCTAAGTGCTAAGCATGGCACCTGATCACAGCAAGTATTCTTCAAACAGCAATTGTTTCCTGCACCCACCCAAGGACCCTTGCTGCTCCTCCAAGACCCAGCTTGACACCCAAAGAGAAGCAGCCACTCGGAAATCTCCAACAGGATCCCCACAGTCCTAACTGGGAATAGCAGGTCACTCACAGCTGAGGGGCCTCCCAGGGGTCCTCGGCCTGGGTGGCGTTTCGGCTGCATCTCCCTCCACCTGGCATCCAAACAGCAGCTCCAGCTCCTTGGCATCAGGAGGAGGGATGGGGTATCTCCCAACTGCCATCTCCACCAGAGAGAGCCCCATGCTCCAGATGTCCGACTGCACGGAGTAGTGAGTCCCCTGGAGTCTCTCGGGCTACAGGGAGACAGATGGTCGTCACACCTCTTGCTCTAGTCAGGCCCCCGGGGCTGCTTCAGGGCTATTACCTTCTGGCGTCCCTTATTCTGAGACTCACATAGGTAAAGCTCCTCTGGCATCTTAGATGTGGCCTCTATTTATTATGGCTCTGACCTCTCCTTACTGCTCTACTTTCCCCGGCCCCTGCCTCAGCTGGCAGCATCCAAGGAGTCAGATCCTAGCTGCTTAAAGTCCCAGCTTTGCCCCTGTCCTGCACATGCAGGGGAGCCTGTCTCAAACCCACGTGAGAGGCTTATCATGAGTTCCAACTCTGGAACTACACACTACAGGATCCTGAGCCTCAGTTTCCCTATATATAAAATGGGTCTTCTGCTAACTGGTAACAGAATGACAACACAATGTCCATTCTACTTACTAGTGTCTCAGCAGGAACCAAATGAAATGAAAACCTTTAGATGTTGTAGAACACTATACAAGCATGTGCCAACAATGATGGGAAGCACCAGAGAGGAGACAGCATAAAGTCTGTTTCCACACGGAGCATTAGCTCAAGCAGACATGTATTTCAAGAACCCTACAAAAACCTTCACTCTGATCATAGTGTATTTATTTTGATACCCAAATAGCTTCCTCCATGGGATTTTCCACCAACTCTAACTCTGGGCTATTTTGAAGCTGACCATGTAACCACAGAAACCCAACCACTAAACCATGGTTCAATAAGTCCCAAGGCCTACTTGAGTTTGAACTTGAGAGTTGGCAATTGAGTGTCCCAGGGTGCAAGCTGCTCACTTCCTCATCTAGAGAAGCAGCAATCAGGATACAAAGAACAGAACTCCCCTGTAGCCTCTACAGTAGGGGTGTGGAGTAAGTGTTGTGATACTGGAGGTCACTGGAGTCAGTGGGGTTGGGGGCCAGTAGGGAGCAATGGGGACATGGACATAACCCCTACATAGGGAGTAAGGGCTGCTGGCTCCCTAGCCCTAGCTATCCTCACCACCTACATAGAACCATCATCTCTTCTGATGGTACAACTGCAGGGATGAACTCAGACACTCAGGGTGTGACAGCTCTTTGTGCATGAAACACTGGGCCAGGCCTGTCCTTACCATCTGGACCTGCACTTCTCCCTTGGGTCTGTAAAAACTACCCATCTCTAATTCTGTGCACTGCCTCTGAAGCACTCCCTGCAGACTTCCAAATCGTTCCCTGATATACTTAGAAATGGGCTATCTGAAGACCCTCTCATTCAGTCAACCCCACAGCACCCACTCACCAGCCATTCCTAACATCCTCAATGTGCCAGACCCCCTGCCAGGCCCTAGGAAAGATGCCTGGGATCTCCTAGAAGGCTGAGGTACAGGAAAGTGAAAGACTCCATGATGGCATGACCATGGGCATGGGGACAGCTACATGTAGCACTCAGGTGACAGTGGGAGCCAGCAGAGTTAGACTCAGGAGGGAAGACTGCCAGGATGGGTGCAGGCTGGGCCAGAGCAGACTCTAACCAGGAGCTGGACAAAAGGCAGGTAAATGACCCAGAGACAGGCAGTGAAGAGGGAGGAAAGGGGCAGGATGGAGGGAACGATTCCAAGCAGGGCCACTAGCGGATAAAAGGTTGGGGACCAGCAGTGCACAGCTGGGGTGTGGTCATGTCTGAGAATCTTGGTAAGGTGAGGGTCTGACAATTTGGTAAGATGTCAGGTGGCTTCTCAGTGTCTTCAGAGTGGAAACCAGACTCTGGAGTGAGGACAGCACATTATTCTCTTCTAGTCACTGAGACCCCAATTACGTGTGAACATTTGTGAAAGGAAGACACTTGCTCTCCCCCGGAGGCCCACTGTGCCTCATCCCTCATTTCTCAATCCCTATCCATCACCATACAGCACAAATCTGTGGCTCCATGGTCTATAAAATGGGGCTGCTTATGCTAAGAATGAAGCCTGCAGAGGCAGTGGAGAAAGGGAACTTCAGTACATACCGACATGTATGACCTTGTGCCTACAAAGGAGTTGGCCATGGAGTCAATTAGCTGCCCGCTGACCCCAAAATCACAGAGTTTGATCTCCCCACGGGAGTTCACTAGAATGTTGGAAGGCTTGACATCTGGGAAGAGAAAAGAGGAAATGAGAGGATTAGCACAGGTAGTTTGGAGGGGAAGGGACAGTGCTCTACAGGCCACACCACATGTGCCATCACAGGCAGTCCTTGATTTGCAAACTCCAAATGCAGGTGATTAATAGATGTCTACTCTTTGAGGATGCAGACCCAGCCATATGACTCACCAGAGTCTGTTACCATGAACAGGAGCAGGGCATGCCTGTTCTTGGAAGGCAGAAGCAGGCACACCTTTGAGTTCGAGGCTAGCCTGGTCTACAGAGTCAGTTCCAGGACAGCCAGGACTAGACAGAGAAACCCAGTCTCTACAGCCCAAAAGGGGGAAAAAGCTTTAAAGTCTGTTACTTCAGACACCCTACTAGCAAGACACAGTATACGACTGCTGAGCAGACTAAAAAGGAACGGCTTTAGGATCGCCCTTCCTCAGCTTCCAGTACTGGGATCGCAGATGTGTGCCCCCAAACCTAGGTCACTTATTTCTTCTTTTTTTCTAAGTTGTTTTTTTTTTTTTTTTTTTGGTTTTTCAAGACAGGGTTTCTCTGTGTAGCTTTGCGCCTTTCCTGGAACTCGCTTTGGAGACCAGGCTGGCCTCGAACTCAGAGATCCGCCTGCCTCTGCCTCCCGAGTGCTGGGATTAAAGGCGTGCGCCACCACTGCCCGGCTCTTTCTAAGTTTTTTAAGACGGTTTCTCTGTGTAGTCCTATAATATCTGCCCTATAATAGCCCACTTAGCCCCTTCCCTGAGCTAGCTAACCCATACAATCTTCAGCCTCACTGCACATCAGCTCCAGCAAGGCAGGGAAGGCTCTCAGTGTCTGTCTCACCTTGTTAAGCCCCGAGCCAATACAAACCCCACAGAATGAGCGTATCTACACTCACTATATGCATAGGCATCTGATACACAAAACATACCATAGTGTGATCTTTCCAAGACTCAGCCCTCACTAGCACTCCCAAGCACTGGAGTTGGATGCCAAACACTAGAAATGCCAGGTCTAGCATCTCCAAGAAGCCAAAAACCTCTCTGTAACTCTGCCTCCCAAGAGGCCCTCAGAGTTCAGGCACTAGGAGGAATCTTAAATGCATCAGGTTCTTCCCCCACTTCCAATACAGATCTAAGGACCGGGGGCTTATTCAAGGTCACAGAGCAAAAACTGCCCTCCGTCTAGCATCCTACCACATTCCTAGCTACCACAATCTTCAAGAGTCTCTCACCTACTGGTCACTGACCACCTGCCTCAAACAGTTACCCTGCAGTCCCAGGGAAAGAGTGGGGACATGCTGCCAAGTTCCCAGTAACATACAGCTCACATGCTACTGGTGTGAGGAGATAAATCAACCAGTGAATAAGTGTATAACGCCAGGTAATCCACAGCAAGGTGAGAGCAGAGTAAAAAGCACTATGTGCAGGTGTGTGGGCACACCTGCAAGGATCACCACTGAAGGGCTACTTTAATGATAGGTCGGGGAGGTAAGGGGCCAACTGTCCCTTCTCCAACATCAGTTTACAAGAAGAGGCCCTTCTTGTAAGGACAGATCTTGAAGGTCACACGTTCAGGATATGGGGCCAACCTAGAAAAAGCCAGGGGTGTGATGTGCCTGTAGGGCCTGGTAGGGGCAGCACATGGGCTTCCAATATGTGCCTTCTTCCCAATACCCCTCACCCATCCCAGATGCTTCCCCTGGCCTTTCTGGTATGACCTGAAGCAAGAGAGAAGCACTGGCTTGAACCCTGCCACCTACATGTAGTCCTGAGCAAGTCCGCTTGGCTTCTCTGACCAGGGCAGCTCACACCTGAGTGCAGGCCTAGTGCGCATATATACTACACATACAGCATCTCCAGAGGTAGTTGCTTTGCCCTCCTCAGCCCAGAGCATCCCCTCCTGGGTGGCTGCATTTGCTGGCATTGCTGCTTCTCTCCCTCCAGGCTGCAGCTGCCTGTCTTTGCATCTGATTTCTACTCACATGACAAGCAGGTCTCTGTATTCAAGCTTACATAACCCTGCTCTCCCTTCTGAGCTCCAGCTTCAGCCTCCTAGCCCCGTCCCAGGCTGCAGAGATCACTGGGGTTGGAGGGAATGAGAGGATCCTCTGAAGGGCTTTACCCTGTTCTGACCCTTCAGCCCCAAGAGCCAGACACACTGCACGAAGCCCCTCCTGGTTATGAAAAGACCTAGCATACTAGAGTATGCTGTGGGAGTAGCAGCCAGAACATGCTCTTCACCCTACCCCCACCCAGTTAGGCCAGCTAACTCTTCTTTGACAGCACAAAGTGTGAGATGTCAAACAAGGCCAGAATGAATTCATTTCCTAATCTCCAGGAGTACCTTGGTTTAGCTTCCCAAAGCCATCAGCCCCTCCCCCCAGGTTTTCCCCCCCTCTATCCTGTACACATGGCAACTAGAACTCCTCCAGGACAGCCCCTGTACAGAGACTGCTGTGGCTCCCATCTGCCTTGAAACACAGTCCAAAGCTCCCTTCCCTGCCTTTGCAAACTTTCCAATGTTTATCCTGCATCTACCTTCCTGCACCTAACTGCCCCAGTGTGGGCCTGCCTCCTCACCAACGTTGTGCTGTTCCCTGCATCTGAAATGTCCTTTCTACCCACCCTCTGGGGTCTACATCTGCTCTCTAGTATCTCCTAGTCCCCTTCCCAACGTGGGAGACTTACCTGAGCTTCTTCCCACACTGTCCCAGCAGATGCCTCAAAGGTGATTCACACGAGAGGCCCAGCACTTCTGAATGGGTTACCCAAGCCTCCAGTTCTCTCCCAACCCTTCAAGATCAGGTGTCACTAAGCCAAGCAACATTCTGTATGGAGTACCCACTGGGCTCCCAAGCTGCCAGGAAACCCACAAGATACTGAATGGTGCTTCCTTTCCTGTCCCACTGGTCTATTCTCTTTAGCAATGGGGAATCTCTTCTTCAAAAATCACAGCAAAGAGTAGGGGAGTGGAAGAATGCTTATCTAACTAGCACTTCTGAGGCCTGGATTCCATTTCCAGCACCAAAAAGGAAAACTAAATAACGACAAAAGAAGTTTTATGTAAAACTAAGTGGATAAAGCATTCTTTTCTTCCACCAAAATAACCACTGTTCAAAGCTCCCTAAATTTTCCCAAGAGCACATATTAGCACGTTTGACTTCTGGACATTTCCTACCTGCTAAAACAAAGGATCTGCATAAAATGCCCTGGGAGCCATTTGTTTATGCTACAAATACAGAATTCCTGCACTAAGTAATGAGCAAAAGGGCACAGTCCTTGTCCTCAAGGCTGAGATCCCCAGAGGGATAGTGTACACAGGTATGACCGTGAAAACAGACAGCGCTGTGCCTCAGTTCTCTGAGTGAGCTGGACTGGTGTCACCCACCTGGTGGCTGCTGCTTAGTGGGCCAAGGCGAGCAAGCAGTTGAAAGAGGAAGAGCAACCTCCAGGGGATTCCCTCCATGGTGGTTCCCCCTTTTTTGTTTGTTGTTTTATTTACGTATTTGTTGTTGTTGTTGTTGTTAAGCTGCATTCCCTAAGCTGGAACTTAATGGGTAGCAGGGAGGAGGAGAACAGCAGGAGACAGGTATGGGAGCAGGAAGCCCAAGAGAACCAGAGGAGAGAAAGGGAGGAAAGAGGAAGAGCCCTGCAGGGGAGCACGCAATGACACACAGATGGACACCAGACAGGCTCCTCTGTGACAAAGGCTGGATCCAAATTGAAAGGACCTTAGGCAGTGAGAACTGAAGTTCGTTTAACAGGGAAATGAGCTATTGCATTTGCCATTATTTACTTTTTTTTTTTTTTTTTTTTTTTTTTTTAAGATTTATTTACTATGTATACAGTGTTCTGTCTGCATGCCTGCAGGCCAGAAGAGGGCGCCAGGTCTCATTACAGATGGTTGTGAGCCACCATGTGGTTGCTGGGAATTAAACTCAGGACCTCTGAAGAGCAGCCAGTGCTCTTAACCTCTGAGCCACCTCTCCAGCCCCCTCCCCTTTTTTTTTTAAAGATGGGGTCTCATGAATCCAGGCTGGCTTCAAACTTGCTATGCAGCTTAGGATGATCTTGAATTTCTTATCCTCTTGCTTCCAACTCCCAAGTGCTAGAATTGAGAATATGGGCTACCAAACCAGGATGAGCAGTGCTGCTGATAAACCAGGGACGTCATGCATTCTAGGCAAACAGTACCAACTGAGCTACATCCCCAATCCCTAATGAGACCCCCCCTTCCCAGCATGCTTAGCAGAACATTAAGAACCCTCCCTAAGATGGAGAAATAGAAGGAGAAAGGAGCTGACCCAAATGACTCTACTCACAGCCTTCATGGAGCTCTCTCTCTGGCTACCCATGACTTCAGAGAACTAACTAAACAGCAAAGATAAACAAACATACAAACAAAAACTCCAAGAAATCCAAAGCCTTCATTCAATTAGTCATTACCAGGAAATGTAATCTTTTTCCACCTAAACATCTTTCCCGCAGAGTGCTGATAGAAGGTTCCAGTTTCCCCACCATGCTCCACTTCCCAAGAAGAATGCATGTAGTGGTGCAGCTGAGGACAGCTGGGGCAAGCCAGCAGACCCAAGCGGAAGGCCCAGGCCTGCTGACACTCTCCTTTTGCTCCTCACAGTAGCAGTGTGAGGGGACAAGGAACTCTGAGCAGATAAAGCCATGGCTTTGTCATAACAGCAGGGCAACTGGAGAGCAAAGGCTGGGGTGTGAAGCTATCAGCAAGCTGTAGTTGGCTGTGGCAATAAGCCTCTCTGGGAACGGGTCTGACTTGGAGAAGGCTGAAATCCTGGCAATCCAGGTGTGAGAGAAACCCTACCTACTCTAGTCTCCACATGCTGCTTCCTCAGCTCCAGCCCATTCACCTCCTCCAGAGTCTAACTGCAAGAGGCCGTCAAGGCATCCCCACCCCTGGTTACAGCTGAATTCAAGCAGCAAGCTGAGCCACAGAAGAATGCCTATAAGTCCTAACCAGCTACTATTTTTATCCCCGCCCCCATTTTCAAGATTTCAAGTCACGCCCAGTAAACACATTGAAAGGATTTTCTCTCTCCAATCCAAGACATAATAGGTTTTTTGTGCTTTGTTGGTTGGTTGGTTGGTTGGTTGGTTTTTCTGAAACAAGGTTTCTCTGTGTAGCCTAACTGTCCTGAAACTCACTCTGTAGACCAGAGTAGACTTGAACTCATAGAGATCTGCCTGCTTCTGCCTCCCGAGTGCTGGGATTAAAGGTGTGCACCACCATGTTCACCCAGCCTGACAATAATGGACACATAAATCTTGTCAATGACACGTTACAGAGTCCGGAGTTCCATTCTCACAGCACATGCCATTTTGAGCAGTAGTACAGATTTTGGAAACAGAAAAACCAGAGTTAAGATGTATAGGGGTCACATTTAGAGAGCATAGTAAGTGGGGTCCAGGAAGGACAGAAAAAGAGGTCAGCAAGGGAAATCCTTCCAACTCTGGGTTCTTGTTTTCTCATTTCTATGACCCTATAGTAACATCTGGCAGAGCTGGCCCCATTCCACATACATGGAAACTGAGGCTTCACAATGAAGTTCCTTGCCAAAAATAAAAAAGTAACCTTCCCATCAAAGACAGCTTTACTGGGGCTAGGGCAATGGCCCAAGCAGTGAGGCACCTGTACAAGCACAAGGACCTACCTGGATCTGATCCCTAGCACCCATGTAAAAAGTGGAGCACAGCAGTATACACTTGTAATATC
The DNA here is from genome assembly GCF_949786415.1 of Peromyscus eremicus. Taxonomy (NCBI): domain Eukaryota; kingdom Metazoa; phylum Chordata; class Mammalia; order Rodentia; family Cricetidae; genus Peromyscus; species Peromyscus eremicus. The sequence goes on from NC_081422.1 coordinate 58,712,701, forward strand.
AGTGCTTCGGAGGTAGAGACAGAAGGATCCCTGAGGTTTACTGTTCAGCCAGGCTAGCCAAAACTGTGAGCTCCTCGTCCACTGAGAGACCTTGTCTCAAAAAGGAAGGCAGAGAGCAATTGAGGAAGACACGTCGTGTCGACTTCTGGCCTACACACTTACACGCATACGCCAACATGCACACACCCACATCTACATATATACATCCCCACACAAAAGGCACCCTTAGTTATGTGTCTACTGCTGTGATAAAACACTATGACCACAAGCAACTCTCAGGTCACACTCCATCACCAAAGGAAGTCAGAGCAGGAACCTGAGGAAGGAACGGAAACCGGAGCCACACTCTGCTTACTGACTTGCTCCCCATGGTTTGCTCAGCCTGCTTTCTTAGGATCACCAGTCCAGGGGTGGCACCATCCACAAAGGGCTGGGCCTCCCACGTCTACCATTAGTCAAGAAAGTAAGACTTGCCCAAAGGCTGGTCTTACAGAGGAATTTCCTCAATTGATACTCCCTCTTTCCAGATAACCCTAGCTTGTATCAAGTTAACTAACAAAACACAGACACGCCTCCCCCCAAGAAAACCAAAACAAACAAACCAACCAACCACCCACCCAGAACACCGACATTAAGTGCCATTTGTGTACAGCAGAAAAAGGTAGGCTTGCTGCCTTCTCAAAGCCAGTCAGCTCCCTGCTGACAAGAACAGGACTCACTACCTTACACACTAATCATACACTATTCAAGAAGGAAAATTAGCTAAAAACTTGTTTTGACCTGCTCAAGCTAATGTGCTTAATAGGAAGAGGAGGAAAATAAGAGCAGTAAGGTGACAAACCTATGGAAATCTGTCTGCCTTAAGTGGAGGAGAGGGATGATGACTAGTGATGTCACTTTGTGGGCCCAGGCTCCACTAAAGTCAGGCATCATAGAGAAGTCCAGACAAGAGGTCCAGAGACCACTCAGCAACCCTTCTTAGTCTGGTGAGGACCAGATGCTTATGGAACCCAGGAGAGACTGACAAGTTAAGGACTGAATTGAGTCCTTCTTTAGTCTAGATCACAGACAGTAACCAGCAACCATGTGCTCACCACCGCCTCAGCTGCAGCTCACTTGCTGCCAAGCACGCTCCATCTAAAATCTCAGCCTTTTCCTGACAGGATGCAAGGGAGCCTGTTGTCTCAATACAAATCCCAACCTGTCTGCATCGACTCAGCCTTTGAGCTGACTTCTCCTGTAGTCTTGCTTCTCCAACTGGGACCAGAACCTCTATGAGGGTAGGAACTACCTTCTCATCGGAGTCAAGAACTGTATGTTCAATGATTGTTTGGGGTTTTAATTGGAGGGAAGGAGACAAAGTCTTACTTTTTAGCCCTAGCTGGCCTGGAACTTGCCATGTAAACCAGGTTGGCCTCAAACTCACAGAGAGATCTGCCCGTCTCTGACTCCCAAATACTAGGATTAAAGGCATGTATCACCACACCCTGTTCAATGGTCTTTTATTAAATGCCATCACCTTGGTGCTATCAGACAATTACTGGCCAGAGTTTCATCTGATCCTAGGCTGTCCCAAGAAATGGAAGAGGAAAGAGTGAGAAATTACTGGCAATTTTGCTGGGATCACTCAAGGCCAGACTCACTCGCTCACGTTGTGTCATTAGGCTACGGTAACTCCTGAAGAACTATCCTCTCTTAGCTACAGCACCTGAGTCCTTATCCTTAGAAACCAACCCCATGCCCGGTGCAGGAAACTCCACTGCCTCCTGGAGCCACAATAAACTCCAGCACCAGGACAAGCAGTGAACCATTTCTTACTTTAGCTCCTGACCCTTACCTCTGTTCTAGAAACCTTATTTCCTGTGCTACAGACTCAGTGTTTTCAGTCTCCATGTGCCTGTTTCACTCTACCTGGAAAGCCTTTCCAGGCCACCACCACATGTACACTTAGACCTCAGCTTCACAGCTATCTCAAATACCTCCCCGCCATGACTCTTCCCAAGTAGGAAACTCTCCCTCTTCTAGTATCTGGGCCTGCCTGGCTCTTCAGAACTGAGAGATGAAATCATATACAGCCCTCCGCAGGACAGTTCCAGAGAGTAAGACTCACATTTCTAGCCAAGAAACCAGCCCACTGGATTCCAGCTAAAATCAGCCACTCCTTCCATCTGCAAGGAAGAACAGTCTAGACAGAAGCAAGAAGAGTTCTCTCCCTGTACTCCACTTGCCCATATAGCTGAGACAAACAGGAGGGGCAACCTCCTAGAACTCAAGGAGCAAGCAGGAGCAAGCATGCCTCTGCACACAAAGATAAGAGGATAGCCTCCCCAAACCACCTCATGAGGCTACCCCAACTTTCTGTAAGAAAAGCCCTGGCAGACAGGACAGTGCCTGACAAGGAACAAAGCCATCTAGAAACACATTATACAAGAATCTACTAAAACAGCTTATAAAATAAGACAAAGCCAGATCCTGCTATATGGATAGATGACTTGTCCCAAGTGACAGGATTTGAGAGGCTGAAATCCTAGCTGCTGCTAAGGACTTTTTGTTGCAAGCTGTTGCTGGTACCCCTGTGATGTTCTGGAGGATACTGGTGCTCATAAGGGACTAGGAACAGAAAAGGAAGGCTCCGAAAAGCCCACTTTTATATAACTCTAGCTAAGGCATTCAGGACCTCTTTAGAGTACATGTCAATAGGGCAGCAGACAAGGACACACCACCACTGCTTACACTCAGCTCTGTGGCTCCTTAAAAACTTATGCTGGGGTATAGTAGTGCACACCTTTAATGCCAGCACTCTGGAGGCAGAGGCAAACACTGATGTGGACTGGGGAGAGCAGGTGAAGTTTTATCTGGAGTGGAGTACATCCAGGATCTGATATGTAAGTGGCTGGTAGGGTCAATGCAGCCCTCACTAAAGAGAATCTGCCTGGCTGGGGGTTAGTCGTGCACATCTTTAATCCCAGCACTCAGGAGGCAGAGGCAGGCAGATCTCTGTGAGTTTGAGGCCAGCCTAGTCTACAGAGTGAGTTCCAGGACAGCCAGGGCTACAAAGAGAAACCCTGTCTCAGAAGAGAGAGAGAAACAGAGACAGAGAGAGACAGAAAGAGAGATTGATTCTGCCTGAAAAGAAAGCCATACAAAAAGAAGGAAGACCCAGCTGGCCAGAGTCCTGAGGCTCCAATTTCAATCCCATCTTCATCACTGCCTCCAGCTTTGCTGGTGACTCAAGCCAACACATTCCATCTTCTTTTTTTTTTTTTTTTTTTTTGGTTTTTCGAGACAGGGTTTCTCTGTGTAGCTTTGCGCCTTTCCTCGAACTCACTTTGGAGACCAGGCTGGCCTCGAACTCACAGAGATCCGCCTGCCTCTGCCTCCCGAGTGCTGGGATTAAAGGCGTGCGCCACCACCGCCCAGCTACATTCCATCTTCTGATTAAGTAATCTCAAGTCTGACACAAGAATCCTGACTAATAAATTATGTCACATCAGATTCTGTTAGAAAGTTGGTGAGGTAATGACTCATGCATAAAAACACTAGTTATGTTCTACCATATACCAGAGTCCTCTCTTTCTCCTGGAAGACACAATTCATCTATGAACCTTTTCTATGGCCCCCACATGACTCAACTAGTACACTGCACTTGGCAGGTATTCTATAAATATTTCACATTTATTAATTACTTGTCTTGGATAAAGGAAGAGATTTCGAGGAGGGAGTAGTTAACATGGAGGGATCTAGTCATGCACCTGCACATGACTATCACTGGAATGTCACCTAAGAGGTCAAAGGGGGTCACAGATTTCCTGCCCAGTGTCTGGCCAGCAACTCACAAACCACATGTACTAGGCTGAGCCACGCTGAGCCACACAGACTGCTCTTCCCACTGGATACCCAAGGGAAATAGAATACAACAGCCTGTACAGCACCAGAGCACATCCCAGAGGACCAGTTCACCTTATAGAATCCATAAGTTGGCCAAAGTGTGAGCACTGGTTACCTGGGAACATCAGTCATATTCCTCCTGCCCAGGAAGTGTGCTCCATGAAAGCAGAGACAAATCATTAGGAATGAGAACCTGCTTATCTCTTAAATTCCCATTTGGTGTGGATCCTCTGGACATGTAAGAGGGCTGGAGAGATGGCCCAGAGGTTAAGAACATTGACCACTCTTCCAGATGTCTTGAGTTCAATTCCCAGCAACCACACAGGGGCCCACAACTATCTATAACGAGATCTGATGCCCTCTTCTGGCATGTAGGCAAACATGCAGACAGAACATTGTATATATAATAAATAAATAAATCTAAAAAAGAGAAAGAGAGAAAGAAAAAAGGAGCTAACTGGCTGTATAGGCAAGGCAAGCATCTCACTAGGACCAGAGCCCTACTCATCCAGTTAAAGGTACCTGTCCCAACCACACCTGAGAGCAGCTGGTCATATTTTACTACCTAGCTTTATATTATTAACATGTTCTTTTTTGTGAGAAAGGATGGGGATGTCCTTCTATATGTTAAGTGTTTTGCTCTGATTGGTTAATAAATAAAACACTGGCCAGTAGCCAGGCAGGAAGTATAGGTGGGACAAGCAGAGAGGAGAATGCTGGGAAGTGGAAGGCTAAGGCGGAAAGACACTGCCAGCCGCCGCCATGAGATGTTAAGATACCAGTAAGCCACGAGCCACGTGGCAACTTATAGATTAATAGAAATGGGTTGATTTAAGATATAAGAATAGTTAGCAAGAAGCCTAAGCCATCAGGTCAAACAGTTTAAATAATGTAAGAGTCTGTGTGTTTATTCTATAAGTGGGCTGCGGGACTGCCGGGGCTTGGCGGAAGCTGGAGAGAAACTCTCCAGCTACAGGTCTTATCATGTAACTCTGGCTGATCCAGATAGTACTATGTAGACCAAGTTGGCCTAGATAGAACTCAGAGATCCACCTGCCTCTGCCTCCTAAGCATTGGAATTAAAGACCTGCACATCATGCCTGTTTACTCATATATTATACAGGATTTCTGTATTTCTTGGCAGTCCTGGAACTCACTCTGTAGACCACGCTAGCCTCGAACTCGAGATACACCTGCCTCTGCCTCCCGAGTGCTGGGATTAAAGGCGTTTGTCCTCACCGCCTGGCTACTGTCATATTTTAAAGAGAGGTTCTTGGAGCTATGACTGTAGCTAGTGTAGAGTGCCAGTGAGGTGCTCACGCCTGTAACCCAAGCGCTCAGGAGGCTAAGGTAGGAGGACGACCACAGATTCAAGGACTACACAGTGAGTTTCCAGCAAACCTGTTCTACAATGTGAAAACCTGTCTCTCAAAACAACATAAACAAAGAATGCACTTGGGTGTTAGAGGCATGTGGATCTCTGTGAGTTTGAGGTCAGCCTGATCTATGTAGTGAATTCTAAGGCAGCCAGGATACTTAAGAGACACCATCTCAAAAACCAAACAAAACTAACCAAACAACAGCAACAACAAAACATATACACAACAAATAAAAAACATTAGTAAAGGGAGCCGGGCAGTGGTGGTGGCACATGCCTTTAATCCCAGCACTCGGGAGGCAGAGCCATGAGGATCTGTGTGAGTTCGAGGCCAACCTGGGCTACAGAGTGAGTTCCAGGACAGGCACCAAAACTACACAGAGAAACCCTGTCTCGGGGGGGAGAAAAAAAAAAAAATTAGTAAAGGGCTTTTTTTGTTGCTGTTGTTGGTTTTGTTTTTTTGGTTTTTTTTTTTTTCCTAAGACAGGGTCTCACTATATAGCTTTGGCTGCCCTTGAACTCACAGAGATTCGCCTGCCCCTGCCTCCCAAATGCTGGGATTAAAGGTGTACACCACTACACCCAGCTTAGTAAAGGGCTTTCATTCCAAAACAAAACATATCAAAGAGATGTGAGAACCTTCAGGTTTCAGCTGTCATTCAGAATAAAACATCCGACAATACTTTCTCACCTCTGTGCATAATCTTGTGCTTCTCCCGCAGGTATGTCAGGCCTTTTATCACCTGGAGGAGAGGAAGGTAAAAAGAAGGGAAAATGAAATGGCATGATTTAGAAAGACAACGGCTCTTCTTCATCATTCCACAAACAACGAATCCGCCTTATCAAGCAGCCATAGTGTATGTTCTATAAAGCATCACTGTTAGGTTAAACTAAGGATGGCCAAGCATAAGGAACTTTTCAAAACACCCTGTAAGAGATGCTTTTCCAAATAGGCAATTTTAAAGATCTTTTCTACTACCACCAGCAAGAATTTCCCAAGATACCTTATTTTGTTTTTCAGACACAGGTTTGAACATAAAAATTGGGGCTGGGGATTTAGCCCAGTTGGTAAAGTGCTTGTATGTGTAAGGCCCACACTTGGATCCTCAGCACAGCATAAAACTGGATGTGGTGGTGAATGCCTGTCATCCTAGCACTGGGTAGGGGAGCCGCAGAGGCAGGAGCAGCAGAAGGTTAAGCTCATACTACGCAGAAGAATTGCTGGTGAGAAACACTGTTGTTGTTGTTGTTGTTTTGGTTTGGTTTTTCGAGACAGGGTTTCTCTGTGTAGCTTCGCACCTTTCCTGGATCTCACCCTGTAGCCCAGGCTGGCCTCGAACTCACAGAGATCCGCCTGGCTCTGCCTCCCGAGTGCTGGGATTAAAGGTGTGCGCCACCACCACTCGGCTGAGAAACACTGTTTTTGAAGTAAACTCCCTTCATTGACTTCTCTTCCTCCCTCCCTATCTCCTCTTAATTTACTACTTTAGAAGAAAAACTTCACTACATACTCACAGCAATGCTAACTTTTCCTAAAATTTGCTCAGGAATTCTTCCAGCTTTCTTCAGAACTTGATCCAAGGACCCACCATCCTAAGAACAAGAATACACACCAGTTAATGACAACGTTTCTACGATATCAACTATTAAATTTCAGAAGAATGTGACTCCCATACATAAGACACTTGCTTAACACAAATTAAGACACAAGCATCCTTCAGTTTGATCCAGCTATTAAAAACTGAGGCAGGGGCGGTGGTGGCGCACGCCTTTAATCCCAGCACTCGGGAGGCAGAGCCAGGCGGATCTCTGTGAGTTCGAGGCCAGCCTGGGCTACCAAGTGAGTTCCAGGAAAGGCGCAAAGCTACACAGAGAAACCCTGTCTCAAAAAAACAAAAAAAAAAAAACAAAAAAAAAAACAAAAAAAAAAAAAAACTGAGGCAGGCTTCAAATAATGATCAAACAAATCCTGTGGGCTTCTTTAAACAAATGACTAATACGCAGTGGTCATTAAAAAAGGCTCGCTTTGCCCTGACTCACAGCATAGGATAGTATCAACTGTGCAGGCTCTATAGCTAACCTGCCAGAGGTTTAAACACTAACTCTGCCCTTGCTATCTACTGCTGTGAATAATTAGAAGACTACTATTACAGTAAGACTACTATTACAGTCACGGGCTGTGATAAAGATTAAACAAACTAAGACAAATGAAGCACTCAGAATATCTGGCATATAGTAAGAACTTGATATGTGAGTTAGCTGTTTGGGGTCAGCACCATGGCTTAGTGGGTAGAAGTGCTGGCCACATAACCCTGACAACCTGAGTTCAGTGCCCAGAATCCATGGTGGAAAGAGAAAAACAATTCACAAAAGCTGGTCTTTGTCCTCCACATGTGCTATAGCACACATACACACTAATAGATTAAATTTTTCAAATTAAATGCAGTCTTGGGAGAGATGGCTCAGCAGTTCAGAGCCCCTGTTCCTGCAGAGGACCCTGGTTCAGCTCTCAGAACCCACATAGCAGCTCACAACCATCTTTAATTCCAGTTCCAAGGGATTCAATGTCCTCTTCTGGCCTCCAAAGGTACCAGGCACACATGTGGTGCATACATATATATACAGGCAAGCACTCGTACACATAAAATAAAAATAAACTCCCTCCAAACCCAGAAGAGAGCACTGGATCTCTTGGAAATGGAGTTGGGAGTGGCTTAAGCCACCGTTTGAGTTCTGGGCCCCAAACCTGGTTTAGAGCACTTACAATAACAATAACAGTACATGCTCTAAATGGCTGAGCACTATCTCCAGCCGCCAGCGTTAGCATTTAGCACTATCATTTCAGTTGACTGACATCTGGTATTCTCCTAACAAACCAATCATCAAAAATCAAAAGAAAAATGTCATAGGAGGCAATCATTCATTCTATAAATCCTACAAAGTGTCATGACTATGTGGTAAATATAAAGGGGTAGAGATATAAAAAGAGCTAGCTCTTATCCTCAAAATTTTTAAGTAATAAATCCAGAACTGTGTAAGACATACTTTAGACACATTGAAGAAGGGAGAAGCAATTCTGACTCAATGCAGAAGACAATATTACCACTGAAATCATACTCAGGAGTCAGGTTTCTGTACCAAGCAAAGGAAGGAGCAAGGAAAGAAATGAATAGGATATTTCAGCAAGACTGAAAGCCAAGACACTCAACAGTTTCACACTCCTGAGATGCTATGCAGTTCATTTCATTTTGAGTCCATGAAGAGACACAGGGACAGACAGGGCTAGAAATGGCCAGCTGTGGTCAAGGCCCCACCTAGAAAACTTCTCAGTGAGTAAGAGTCTGAGTTCAAATCCCCTGCATGCATATAAAAAGCTGGGCATGGCCAAGTGCACACCTATAACTCAGCACTGTGCAGGGAAGAGACAGGAGGATCACTGGGGCTTTCTGGCTGCCAGCCTAGCTCCTGGTTCACAGTGAGACCCTGTCTCAAGGAAATAAGGTGAAAAGTAATATAGCAGAAATGTGCAAGCACACACACACACACACACACACACACACACACACACACACACACGAACGCGCGCACGCACACACACACACACACACACACACACACACACACACACACACCCCTTAAGATCTGACTTGATGGAGGCAGAAATAAAGGAATCCACATCTAGTGTTTTAAGAACCACAGCAGCTGGGAGTGGAGGTTAAGAGGAGAGATGTAGAGAGCAAGAGGTCCTTGTGCACATAGATAAGCACCAAAAAAGCCAGGAAAGTTAAACATGCAGACTTGCCTCTTCCAAGGAAGGAGATGGTTACCTGTCTTCATCCTGGAATGCTTGGAAAGGATTTAGTTTACAACCTGGTGATCCTTTGCTATCTGTATAACCAGGCTTCACCTGTATCCCCCAGAATTTATGTTTTGTTTATCCCAGACCCTTTCCCTCTAAATATTGAGCATTGCTTCTAAGTCCATTAGACCTATCCTCATGAGAGATATCACCTGTCCTTTACAACAGACTAAGTGATTTCTATATTACTTAGGGCCATGCCAATCTTGACTTCCACAAGCATTATGTTTACTCAGTCATTCTCCCTAGACCCTAAACTGTGAGCACTATTTCAGAGTCAACAGTACCCATCTTTATGGAAGAAGCCCTATGTACTTTGTAAAGAGTTTCAATGTAAACATGTCTTAAGCTTTGTTGTACACACAGGACTGTTTAATTATCATCAGAACACTTTTTTCCAAAATTATGCTGTGCTTAAATATGGCTTAAAAACAAAACAAAACCGGGGGCTGGAGAGATGGCTCAGAGGTTAAGAGCACCGACTGCTCTTTCAGAGGTCCTGAGTTCAATTTCCAGCACCCACATGGTGGCTGACAACCATCTGTAGTGAGATCTGGCGCCCTCTTCCGTATACATAATAAATAAATAAATCTTTAAAAAAAAAAAAAAACACCAAAAATATATATATAAATAAATAACCAAAAAACAAAAAACAAAAACAAAAACCCACCACCACCACCACCACAAAACCCCTAGGGTCAGACTCTAGAAGTTTGTACCAGTGATGGCTAACTAGGCTAAGCTGAACTGAGTTTCAGTATTGTCTCTTCAGGGATGGTTTGCCGCTGGCAGTAAAGCCTTTAGGGACTAGCAAACTCCACCCCACTCCACCCCCACAGGGAGAATTCTTCATGAGGAGACTGAGAAAGAGGATCACAAGATTTAGGAAAGCCTGGGCTACATAACCTAGTAAGACCTCGTCTCCAGAAAGAGTAAAACAGAAGGACCTCTTTCCTTGAAGAGATGACACATCCATCACTGGAAGCAATTCTCAGACACAGTGGCTAAGGGAAGAGCTAGAAACAATGATCTTGAAGCTAAGCCTTGAAGAAGAGGGAGACTCTGGATATACATTCAAAGTTCACACAAACATCCTGTCTCCAAAATTGTGTCTCTATGATGCAGCCACTGACAATGAGACAAGGGAACCATATATAACGCAGAAAACAGAGCACACCTTATCAAAGTTAAAAAGGGTTGTGTATACTAACAAAGCAAAGTCAAAATGTTAAGTAGGGCTGTTCCCTTCTGTCTAAGCAGTAAGATTATCAGGGAGGTTTTTCCTTGCCCTTTCTACTGTTTATAGATTTTCTACAAATACTGAATGTTTTACTTTTAAAATTACTAATGTATTAAAGTAGAGAAATAAATCTACTAAATAAATTAAAATATGACAAACATCCATTTTGTGCAAAGGTACCAGTAGGCAGACATCAAGCAACTGCCTTTCTAAACAAGACTCACTCGGGAATTCAGACCTGGGGCTAGGAAAGTCAGTTCAGTGGCCCAGAGCACTTCTTGTTCTTCCGCAGGACCCACGTTTAGTTCCCCACACCCTTGTCAGGCAGCTCACAACTGTTTCTAAATCTAGTTCCTGGGGATCCAACACCCTCTTCTGCTCTTCTGCTCTTCTGGCCTATGGAGGCATCCACCCACCCATAGCATACATTCACATACACATAAAATAAAAATAGATCTTTAAAAAAAAAAGAATACAGACTTCCCAAAACAAATGATCTGAATGATCCATACTAAAAACCAGATTATCAATTTTAAAATCCTATGCTCACAAGAAGGATGGTTTGAACCAATTTCTATTACTGTCAACTCTAGATGGCTAATGCTAAAGGAAACAGAAGAAAAAAAATGATTCCAGTATGGGCTAAAGAGATGGCTCAGGGGCTAAAGTGCTTGGTGCTCAATCATGAGGACCTGAGTTCAATCCCAGTGCCCTTATAAAAGTTGGCTGGTGGTACATACTCATAACCTCAGAGCTGGTGGGGGACAGGAGAAGGAGGGAGACAGGCAAACCCCTGGGAATTTGCTGGCCAGCCACTCTAGATGAAATGATGAGCTCCAGGTTCAGTGAGAGATCCTGTCTCAAAATAGTAAGGTGAAGAGTGACTAAAGAAGACACACATTCAGGCAGTGGCGGCGCACGCCTTTAATCGCAGCACTCGGGAGGCAGAGGCAGGCGGATCTCTGTGAGTTCGAGGCCAGCCTGGGCTACAAGTGAGTTCCAGGAAAGGCGCAAAGCTACACAGAGAAACCCTGTCTCCAAAAACAAAACAAAAAACAAACAAAAGAAGGTGATGATGATACTCACTGTCAACTTCTCATCTCCAAACATGCAAACAAAGGTGATGGTACCTCAAGAGTGTGCGCGTGCACAAATACATATACACACACAAACACACACAGAGGTGCCTGCAAATGTAACTGTGTAGACTGTCAAATGCAGGACAGTTTTACATAGCACAGGAACATCCCTAAGTATAAATGACTTCTGATCACAATGAACGCCTAGCACAATTGCATGCTGGTGGGGTGAGTCAACCAGGCAGAGTAGAGCATTCTGAAACTCAACCTAGAACTTCAATATGGCAGAGAGCCGACTTCTGATCACAATGAACGCCTAGCACAATTGCATGCTGGTGGGGTGAGTCAACCAGGCAGAGTAGAGCATTCTGAAACTCAACCTAGAACTTCAATATGGCAGAGAGCCTCCAGGGAATGGAAGCACAGAGTCAGGGCGAGAACCCCCTTTACACATACACTTACTTTCCAAGAGCCTCTACCCAGGCTGTGACCATGCTAATAAGCTCATGCTATCAAACTGATCCTGTGATTCTGGTTGCCTTCAGTGCCAGTCTCCTTCTGGCCAAATCAGGACAATACCAAATCCCAGGAACACTCCTTCCCCAAGTCAGCAGGCTCCTACAAACACCGTGGCATCTCTCAGTTTACTTCACCAAAGGGAAAAGCACAGAAAGCTGACAAGCTACTTCTAATTTGCCTCTAACTGGATATAGTTTCAGCTCCTTAGCTTGAATGGCTTTGCCTAATCAAGAAATGATCATAAAAAGCAAGGTAACAAAGCTGCTCTGTGAAACTGGATTCAAATGGGGTAGAAAACTAACCTGGTGGTTCTCATGTTTCTTCACCGTTTAGGCAATGAATGGCTCTACCTTTTAAATGACCCTAACCACAGCATAGGATGGAGGGCAGTCCAGCAATGCATATGACCTTCCCAGGGGGTGGTAAGGGAAGTATTTCTAGTTCACCATGGGTTCACGAAGAGATGCAAGGCTGATTAGACTGGATTAGAAATGACCAGCTGTGGCCAAGTTCCCATCTAGAAAATCAACACTTGATGGAGGCAGAAGTTAAGGAATCTGCTCCTGCTGTTCTAAGATGAGAACATCAGCTGAGAGAGAGAAGGGAGAAGGGGAGAAAGGGAAAGGAGACAGAGAGAGAGAGAGAGAGAGAGAGAGAGAGAGAGAGAGAGAGAGAAAGAAACTTTGTATACAGGGCGCGCGCACACACACACACACACACACACACACACACACACACACACACACGAGAAGAAAGCTATTAAAAAGAAGGCACACTGGCTCCTTCCCTTTCCCCTCCAGGGTGACAAGCAGCGCTGGAGGGAGAACAATGGGCTCACAAGACAAGCTAATCAGGACCACCCAGCCTCCTGCAACCAACCGTGCAGCACTCTGGTTCTGCTTCTTCACTGTTGCCAAGAACTTGTGATCACTGACTACCACTGCTGACATGGTGCTTATTTTTAGAAGCCAATTATTAACTAAGTCAATGGTACTTCTGTGATGGTTTTCTATAGAGAGACAAATGCTTTATGAAAATAATAGCTTAAAAGCTTTTACTCCTGCCTCGGAACCATCAACTCCAACTCCCTGCTCCCCGGTTGCTCAGCTACCAACTGAGCAGAAATCCTCCTCTCTGTAGGCAAGAGCATTCTGTTCTGGTAAGGGAGCAGCCTATTCCTTTGACTCTCAAAATTCAGACTTATTTCTAATGGAGGTGAGTCCCTGCTGAATGCTTCAGAAAACTGACAGTGCAGGCGAATGACAAACTGACTGTGGTGATACTGTGTCCCCCAATATATTGTGCACCCTAATAAACTTATCTGGGGTCAGAGAATAGAACAGCCACTAGATAGACATAGAGGCCAGAAAATGGTGGCACACACACCTTTAATCCTATCACTTGGGAGGGAGATATCCATCGGGATCTCTGTGAGTTCAAGGCCACACTGGAAACAGCCAGGCATGGTGACACACACCTTTAATTCCAGGAAGAGATGGCAGGAAGCAGAAAGGTATATAAGGCGTGAGGACCAGGAACTAGGCTTGTTAAGCTTTTAGGCTTTTAGCAGCAGTTCAGCTGAGAGCCATTCGGATGAAGACACAGAAGCTTCCAGTTTGAGGAAACAGGATTGGCTAAGAAGTTGGCAAGGTGAGGTTAGCTGTGGCTTATTCTATCTCTCTGATCTTTCAGAATGGCACTGAGTTTTTTATTAGTAAGATCTTTTAAGATTTGTGTTACAACTGACTTTAAAATGCATCTCAAAAAGCATTTGAGCAGTGGATAAGATGGACAATGGTTAGGGAAGCAAATGTGTGGCAAAACGCTAGCAGCAGAACTGAGGTGGTGGTTACTGTAAAGTCCTTCAGCTCTCTATGCTTGGTAATTTTCCTAATCACCTGTTGGAAACACATGTTAATGACATAGAATGTCAAACAGACTGTTACAGTGGGGACCAAAACCCTTTAGAAGCTAGGATGTGAGCACAGAGCAGAGTTCTTCACATGACCCCACCTTGGAGGCAAGTGGCAGCCAGCAGCTAGTTTGGACAGAGACCAAGGAAGGGTGACGAGGGTCCAGAGCTGGCTCTTGTGGCTCATGGACTTCCAGCAATAGCTGCTTGCTACAGAGTCCTGTCTAGACCTTCGGGCTGCTCTGAGTTCTCCTCTGGTATAAAAACACTGTTCCAGGGCTAGAGGTATAGCTCGGTGGTACAGCCCTGACACCTGCATGGGCCAAGCAATGGATTCTATCCACAGCACCACAAGGAGAAAAAAACTAACAAAATAAAATGGAAGAAAGAAAAGGTACTGTTCTTTCTTACAATGACTGAAGGTCTTGTTGTTGCTTCCAAGGTTTAACTCTCTCCCTCCAAGCCCCAGTCCTGGCCAGGGCCCTTCAGGTCATTATCAATGTTTGAGGCCTAACCTTAGCCCCTGAAGTGCAACCACACTCACCCACAAACAGCCTCTTGGCTCCTATATTAGAGGGAGACATCTGAGTACATGGAACTAGCAGGTAACTAGGGAGAGAACTTCTGAGGCTTCAGCAGAATGGGCTGGTACTAAGCAGCTCTGACAGCTAAACTGAGAACATGTAGAACACAGCCCCCAGCCTGTGCACAGCTCTAGCATCCCAGTCCTCAGGGCAACTCATGTGACACCTTGCACATAATAAGCACTAAAAATAAGTATTTGTAAAGATGGACCTGTGTTGATTAACTAAAGTATATCGTGACTGGCTACAAGTGCTCAAAACCATGGAAACACAGGATGTAAGCTCAGAGAGGGGCCCTAGAGAGGAGCTCATCCAACCACTTCTCTGCTGAGAAGCAGAGTCCCACAAGTATAGCCCTGCACAGAGAGAGGACAGTCTGAAACCAAAAGAAGCAGATCCGCTTAGACTCTGGCACTCGTTGTCTTTGCGACTGAAGCCCATTACAAAACCTCAGGGCCTTACTCTCTCAACCTGCCAGCTGAGGGAGTTGACAATCCATCTTACAAGATGGGGGGCGACAAGATTAATAACTTACATAATGTGAGAAGGACTTAGTAAGTGACAAAAGAGTTGAAAGTTACTTGCTATTATAACTGGTCATGCCACCACCCACCTTCCATTACTTTAGCTAGACCTAAGTGGACAGAAGGCTACTCTGACCCTTCCTGTTTCTGGCTTATCAGCACCACCCAACTTCTCTTCTTCCCTTTCTAGTTACTAAGACATCTTAGGCTGTTTAGACATCTGTCTGCACCAAAACTCTTTTTGGGGGCTGGAGAGATGGCTTACTGGTTAAGAGCACTGACTGCTCTTCCAGAGGACCCTGGTTCAATTCCCAGCACCCACATGGCAGCTTACAACTGTCTGTAACTCCAGTTCCTGAGACCCAACACCCATGGCAAAACACCAATGTACGTGAAATAAAAATAAATTTAAAAAAAAAAAAAAAACAAAACTCTTTTTGGGATAGAACGGGGAAAAAAAAAAAAAAAAAAAAAAAAAGACCATCAACACAAGAGTATCAGAAATCCAAAAGTGTCAGGCACAGTGACACACACCTGTCATCCCAGTAAGCAAGAGGCAGAGGCAGGAGAAACATTGCAAGTTCAAAGGCAGCCTGACCCACATAGTAAGTTACACACAGAGACCCCCCCCCCTTTTTTTTTTTTTAGAAAAGGAAGGAGGAGGAAAAGTAGTAGTACTAGTTCTGCCAGGCTGGGCTGTGCAGCCTTTAATCACAGCAATCAGAAGGCAGAGGCAGGTCGGTCTCTGAATTCAAAGCCAGCCTGGTTTACCTAACTTCCAAGCCAGTCAGGGCTGTGTAATGAGACTCTGTCTGAAAAGTCCTTGGCAGCCAAAGCCTAAATGGGAATCCACACCCCAGGAAAGGAGCTACAGCCAACCCAGAAAGAGTTCCCATGCTTCCCACAGACATTGCTGCACTCTAGTTGAAGCAAAAGGGAACAAGAGCCTTCTCTATAACCTTTAGACATGCAGAAGTCAGTTCCAGGATCCAAGTTCCACACAGCACCCACAAATGTTGGCAGATGATTACAACACTATATGTGGCCCTTCTTGATCATAAAAGCAAAGAGATGTTCAAAACGAGAGAGAGAGAGAGAGAGAGAGAGAGAGAGAGAGAGAGAGAGAGAGAGAGAATATTAGGGCGGGGGTGACCATCAACAAAGACTCCTCAGGTGGAAAAGCTGAGGGTCATTCAGACCAGACACCATTCTGAAAGTCAGTGCAGGTCTAAAGCTCAGGAGGGAAATGGGAACGGGAGCCAACAGCCACTGTGCCAGGCTGAAATCACAAGAGCCGTCCGGTTTGTAGACTCCCTGTCTAAACTGCCAGCCGCATGGAAACAAGCGGGAGCTAGCACTTGCAAAATGCATACTCTGAATTGGAGGGCATACTGACAGACTGACACCTGTCATTCTAACCCGTACAACAACAAAACAAATAGAATCATAGCCACTTTACAAACGGGGAAACTGAGAGTCAAAGAGATCAGGAAGTCTACCCAAGGTCACAGTGAAATGGTGTGCTAGCTCGTTTTATGTCAAGTTGACACAAGCTAGTCTTTTAGAAGAGGGAACCTTAACTGAGAAAACACCTCCCTCCACCAGATTGGCCTGTGGACAAGCCTTGGTACCTTTTCTTGAATGATGATTGATGTGGGAGGTCCCAGCTTATAGTGGGCAGTGCCACCCCTAGGCTGGCGGTCCTAGGTGCTACAAGAAGGCAAGCTGAAGCTGAAGAAGCCATTAGGTACAAGCCAGTACACAGCACCTACCCATGGCCTCTGCATCAGTTCCTACCCTGACTTCTCTCAATAATGGAGTATGACCTGAGAGATGAAATTTGAAAAAAACTCTTTTCACCCCAAGTTGCTTTTGGTCATGGTGTTCTATCACAGCAACAGAGACCTAACTGAGACAAACAGTGTTAAGTAAACACAGACTGAGTACCTGCTCTGTACCAGGGTGTCAAGAATGTTCTGAACTTTGAAGACAGTGGCAGGGCTGGGATACAGCTCAAGAGTAAAGCACTTACCTCCTAAGTATGAGGCCCTGGATTTAATCCCCAGCACACTAAAGAGGAGGGCAGGACACGGTGGCAAACATGACAATATCATTATTTATATTTATGTGAGGAAAAAAAATACAAATAAACAACTGATTCCCAAAGTTTCCAGGCCATTCCATTAGCTACAGAGCCAGTGATCCTAGGCTTAAAGGACAGAAAAGCCCTGTCCCCTGTCTCTATCCAGTGGAGTCAACCAAGTACAAGCACTGGGGCCAAGTTGAAGAGGACTTACTGATTGCATGGCCTAAGTGCAAAGTCAGAGATCAAGTGTCTCTGTGCTTTAATTTCCTCGGTAGGTGAGATAAAAATCTGGCTGTGGGGCTAGTGAGATGGCTCAGCGATGGTGGAAGGAAAGAACCAACTCCACAGTTAACCTCCACACGCATGCCATGAGACTTGCGCGCGCATACACGCGCGAGCACACACACACACACCCTCTCATTCTCTCTCTCTCAATAACTGTAATGTGTCTTTTTAAAGTAATCATGAGAATGCAATAAAATACTGATTTGCTTAGGATGACACTTGACGTACCCAATAAGCATGAACATTTTTATGTTGTTATCATGCTCAGTGGGAAGAAAGGGACTTCAGATTAGCTCCCACACACGTAATTGGCCCATCAACACCCTCTGACTTGACTTTGCCTTTCACTAGTGTATTAGGGAGACTATTGCTCTCTTCACCCCGCCCCCAAAAAAAACCCCACAGGCTGCCCTTAAAGTCTATTATAAACCTTCTGAAGGCAGAGACTTCTAATAACCCTGTCTTCATATTCATTACCCCAGAACCTTGTAAATAGCACACAGCACTGTACACATAATGGGCTTAAACTGCATTAATCGGATTTGGACCACATCAAAATTTTATGGTCATCAAAATAGGAGAAAACTAGGAAATTAACTCTAGAAAAGCCCACCAGGAATTCCTGGCATCTAGTACTTCTCTTTGAAGAGAAGAGGGGACCCAGAAAACAGGGCTGTCATCCTGTGACTATACCAGATTCCACAGTCAGGCCCCCAAGTCTTCCAGGCTGCCGGGTATGGACCAGGGAGCCAGGAAAGAACTGGTCACCATCCAGGTCAACAATGAGGCCAGAGCCAGCCTGTTCCCAGCCAGTGCCGCCAGGCAGACAGATGGCTGCATACCATGTGCTCCATGCAGATGCTGATCTCGCCGTCACTGTAGAAGGCCCCATAGAAGCCCACGATGTATGGGGAGTTGCACTCGTGCAGCACCTGCAGCTCCCGGATGATCTGGTTCCGGATTGCAGGTTTGATCTCCAGGTGAATGAGCTGGGGGAGAAGTGAGGGGAAAGCTTTTAGGAAGGGGGGTAAAGCGGGAAGCCTTTCTTCAGTGACTTCCGTTCCTGAAGCGAAGACAAGAAGCAGCTTTGGGGTTTTATTTTTTTAAGGTACTGATGACCAAACAGAGCCTTGCACATGCTATGTAAGTACTCTACCACTAAGCTATAGTTCAACTCTCTATTTACTTTATTATTTTGAGGAAAGATCTCACTATATTGCCCAGATTGGCCTTAAACTCACTTTGTAGCTGAGGCAGAGGACTCACAATCTTTCCACCTGTCTTTCAAACACCTATTATAGGCATGAACCACTACACTTAGAAAAAATAAGCAATTTAAAGTTATTATTATAATTAATCTGTGTGTGTGCATGTGTGTGTGTGTGTAAGCATGTGTGTGAATATAGGCACTCTCATGCAATGGTGAACATGTAGCGGTCAGAAGACAATCCCAGATGTCTGTCCTTACCTTCTACCCATTTAAGACAGTCTCTTTGTTTTATTTTTACTTGTTGTTTTTTATATTTATGTGTATGCACTATGCCTGAGTATATGTATGTGCACCATGTGTGTGCAAGATCCCCTGGAACTGGAGTTACAATGGTTTTAAGTAGCCACGTAGGTGCTAGAACCAAACCAGGTCCTCTGCAAGAGCAGTAACTGCTGTTAACCACTGAGCCAGCTCTCCAGCCCCTGGTCTTTGCTTTCCTGCTGCATATGCCAGGCTAGCTGGGCCACAAATTCCTATCACATTATAAAAACACTGAGATCACAGATACTCGTACTACAAATTGAGCTGTTATGTGGGTCTGGTGATTTGAACTTAAGTACTCACATTTGTATAGCAAGCACTTTTACCCACTAAGCCATCTTCCCATCCCCAAACAGGCCATTTTTAAAACCAAGTTCCTATTAATTCAGGGTTGAATATCAATGCACAGGCAGGTGTTAGCACCTGAGCTGTAACCAGGAATCAGTTATGGTTCCAGTCTAGGCTCCAAAAATGGTGATCAGGGAACTCACCCATCTTAAGAATAAAGCTATATGTAATATAGGAGCTGCAAAATGAGGAGCTAAGAGACAGGGAAATGTGGCCTTCAGGACATGGTTCATAGTTGTGCTGTGGTGTATAAAGGCATGTGGGACAGAGGTAGAGTAACCTTAGTCACCCAAGAGATCCCTCCTTGACTTCAGGAAGGATTGATTTAGCCAAAATCTCAGCTGTTCCCTAATATGTTTCAACACGGTCCCTTGTTCCAAGCAGGAGACAAGTGACAGACACATTTAATGTTACTTAATAAGGTCGAGCCACAGACAGTAAGCATGACATATGACAACTGAGGAGTTGGAACACTGACAGGAGACAAACAAGCGCTGGCTCCCAAAGATGGGTGATGCTGGAAAAGCTAGAAGGAACAGCACAACACAACACAGGGGAAGAATGAACACAGTGAGCGGAAAAAACATGGAAAACATGGCCTCTCTATGCAGGGCAACTGTGTTCAAAGAGACAACCAATGGTGGACAGGAAAGGGAATCGGCAAGACTGAAGCCATGGAACTCAGCTTTGGCCTGAGCACCAATCACTAAGGCTAGGTATAAAAAAGCAGCCCCGCCAAGGTGGTGGCGCACACTTTATTCCCAGCACTTGGGCAGAGCCAGACGGATCTCTGTGAGTTCAAGGCCAGCCTAGTCTACAGAGGGAGAGCCAGGACAGGCACCAAAACTACACAGAGAAACCCTGTCGGGGTGGGGGTGGGGGGAGCAGCCCCGTTTGCACTTGACAAATATATCTGGTGTCCTTCCCATAGCACACAAGAAGCAAAAGAAGAATCAATCACTGTTATCCCCCAATCTAGGGATGGTGATCACCACATTAGCAGACGTTAGTATTTCCCAGTCTGACAGACAGCAAGTTCCAAATCAAACTGAACAAAAAAGTACTAAGTAGAAACCCGCTTTCTTCCACCCATTCACAGGCTCCCAGTTGATAATCCAATTAGCTGTTTATCCACACAAACTCACCTTCCTGGCCATAACTAGGCCAGATGGCTTGTGGGAGACCTTGAACACCACTCCACCATTGCCAGCGCCCAGCTCACTGATCTTCTCAAAGTCATCATCCTTCAGCTCTCCCACCTTCTGCTTCTGGGTCAGAAAGGCCTCCAGGCGCTTCCGCTGCTGCTCATCGAGCTCCAGCTCCTCCAGCTTCTTCTGCAAGGCCTCCAGGTTGGTCCTGCCCAAAGGAGGACCTGGGTCAGCACAGACCAGCACAACAGAGAGACACTCTGCCCTGCACTCCTCCACCTCTTGGGTCAAGCCCACAGGGAAGCCAGGGAAGGTGTAAATGGGGAGGGTTCCACTCACCAGGGCTCTGCCCCCATTTTAATCATCCCCAGGGCTTCATCGCCAACCCTCCTTTACTTCTCACACCTGCAGCTTCCTCATTGAAGAAATGAGGGCCTGGACTTCTCTCAATACACTAAAGGTCCTTAAGAGGAGCCAAGGAATCCACTAAAAGTGAGAATGAGCCACTGCTTTGAATTCCAGTTTTAAAAGCCTCACTAAAGCTCTTGATTGTAGCAAAGAAGCAACACTACCATTTAGTTAAGTTCCTTATTTTTCTTTTTTTTTTTTTTCTTTTTTTTTTTTTTTTTTTTTTGGTTTTTCGAGACAGGGTTTCTCTGTGTAGCTTTGCGCCTTTCCTGGAACTCACTTGGTAGCCCAGGCTGGCCTCGAACTCACAGAGATCCGCCTGGCTCTGCCTCCCGAGTGCTGGGATTAAAGGCGTGCGCCACCACCGCCCGGCTAAGTTCCTTATTTTTTGTGGTCACCAGCGGGTTATGTCATGCCAGTGGCCTGACTTGCTCTTAGGGAACCTGCAGAGACAAATGTTTACCTCAAGACTGACCCAGACTTAGTAGGAGTAGGTGAAAAGGTACGACTGATTGGAAGTCACAGGGTGCCTTGGATTTTTCAATCTCCTCATGCTACATCCAAGATTTCTTTGTCCATAGCATCTTTCATTTCCTATTCTATGACTTAATTGCCAACTATCATATTTATCTGTGGCTTATATTCTTATGCTAGAGTATATCCTTAGTAAGGATTAGTGATTGTGCTAGGTTTTGTTGTTGTTGTTGTTCTTTAACCATCAGTAAACACTTAGAGCAATTTGTGTCAAGACTAGATCCACATTACATATCATTAATAAACAAATAAATCATCAAAAAAAAAAAAGCCTCACTAGTGGCTGAAGAGAGAGCTCCACAGTTAAGAGCATTTGCTGCTCTCCTAGAGGACAGGATTCAGTTCCCAGCACTCATGTCAGGCTGCTTACAACCACCTGTCACTCCAGCCCCAAGGGTCCAATGCCTTTGGATCTATACTCATGTACACATACCCAAACACAGACACACAGAAATACTCAGTTTTTAAAAAGCATCACAGAGCCGGGCAGTAGTGGCGTACACCTTTAATCCCAGCACTGGGAGGAGGGTGGGGGTAGAGGCAGTCAGATCTCTATGAGTTGGAGACCAGCCAAGGCTACACAGAGAAACCCTGTCTCAAAAAAAAAAAAAAAAGAAAGGAAGGAAGGAAGAAAGAAAAGATACACCTACAAATGTGACTTTTATATAGTACACATCTACATTCCAGACTCATTCTCCATGTGGTATGTTCATGAGCACAGTTATGCAGAAGGTACAGACACCGGTGGAGGTGCTGGTCCTCACACTCCACCTTGTTTAAGACAAGGTCTCCTGTTCTGGCTGCACAGGACAGGCTGGCTGGCCCACAAGCTCCCAGAGATTCCCCTGCTTCCACTTCCCATCTCACTGCAGAAGCACTGGGTTCACACACACGACTGGAGAATCCAGCTTTCTGTGGGTCCTGGGAGTCCAAACTCAGTCCTCGAGTGTATGTGGTCAATACTGTCCCCACTGAGCCATCTACTCTGTCCCTCACTCATTCTTTAAAGCAAGGTAAGGCCCTTTGAGTAAGGATCCATATATCACCTTTTTATGTATAACAGAATAAGAAACACCATCTATGATTTCCAAATCCTGATTCTGTGAGAGAAAGTGAGAACGGCGGCGCATGAAGAACAAGTTCAGTCTACAACTTCAGGAGTTTCTCCTCCCCCAGTCTTCCTGCTCACCTAACTTGACAGCAATTTGGCCTTACTGAGTGTTTTATCAGCTTTTACCTAGTCTTTAAAGAAAGACAAACAGAAAAGCACTCTGCAGCTGCACTTCATCAGTCCATGGAAGAAAGAAAGGAAGGAAGGAAGGAAGGAAGGAAGGAAGGAAGGAAGGAAGGAAGGAAGGAAGGAAGGAAGAAAGAAAGAAAAATAGCTAGGACTAAGGATGTAACTCAGCTAGTAGTGATTTCCTAGGCCCTGGGTTTGATCACCACATAAATCTGGAAGGATAGAGGATACTTAATATAATCCCAGCATTCAAGAAGCTGAGGCAGGAAGATCCAGGCTAGCCTGGACTACATAGTGAGACCTTATCTCACAGAACAGAAATCCCCAACACACCAACACACACACACACACACACACACACACACACACACACACACACACCCCATGCATGAGGAGAGCTGGGAGGAAGATGGCTGAGAGAAAACACTCTCTTCCTAGTACTGTATCATGTGCTTTACACCTATGAAGTCACAGCAAACTCAAGAACAGGCAAGTGGAGTAAATGGGCCAAGGCCACACAGCTGTAAGTGAGCAGCACAGCCAGGACTCAAACCAGGAAGAGAGAATTAACCCTAACATAATGCCTACTCCCAAAGTTCCAGACTTCAAAGGAGGCAACTTCCATCCCAGGGTTCAATGGCATCTGAGGACAGCATCTGCACACATGGCCCTTTGTCTCAGATACAAGTGTATCCCCCTGTACAACAACCTGCTAATGGCCCCACAGGAGCAGAGCAACTCCGCCTCTGAACTAGTTCATGCCAGTAGAAAGGGGATGCTGACTCATCGCTTGCCTAGTTCTGCAGACACAAACTACAATAACTGTGATGGTAGATGCCTGTAATCTTAGCACTCGGGAGACAGAGACAGGATTGCCACAGTCTCAGGCTACACCGTGACACTGTCAAAAAAGGAAGAGGACCTAAGAGATGGCTCAGCACTTGGCACGAAAGCCTGGTGACCTAAGTTCTATTCCCATGATGGATTTAAAGGAGAGGAGAGGAGATTGGAGATGGGGAGCAGAGTAGGTGCAAGTTAAGTTAGCATCTTCTGGAAGAAACCAGGTCCTTGGGTTCCTTCCTTCCTTCCTTCCTTCCTTCCTTCCCTCCATACCTGGGTCTAATCCCTTCTCCACCAGCTAAGGAACTGGCTGCTGATTTATGCTTGCCAAAGTCAGTCCCACTAGCCCCCAGGATGGTCTGTCAGCTCTGATGGTCAGGAATGTTGGCAATCCCTGGGGGTAGGTGGGTGAGGAAGTGTTGTTAAATTAATGATCCACTAGCACTTGATTAACAAACAGTGGGTCTCTAGAAAAACCACCTAACCTTGCCAGGGCTCAGATGTCTCTTCTCTGCACTGTGAGTAACAGTTTCATGCATACCCTCACCAAGGCAGAGTCAAATGGCAAACTCATGAGAAGTCCTGAAATTCTAACCCACTTCTAAATAATGATAAGGCAGTGGATACAGGAGAGTGGGAGCAGGAGGGGAAGCCAAGGCAACAACAGCAGGATCTGAAATCACTGCCTTCCCTTTCAGAATTCTTAAAGCACTTTCAACATTTTTAAGTCTTCCAGAGAATAAGGGCAAACCAGTGGACCTGATCCTGGCAGCAACAGGGCTCCTACTGCCCAGTGGAAAGAAACCAATCAATAAGGAGCTGTTAGTCAGGGTCACGTCCTCTTGCACAGGGAAGGAAGCTGGTCCACAAGCCTTGTTTCTCTCTCTCAAGGTAAAATGCTTCAAGCAACGGAAATGAGAAGAGGTCCTCACTCCTGACCCACATCACAAATCCACAAAGCTCAGAGGACAAGAACCTGCCTTCTTTGCAATCATTATTTTTAACTAAAATCAGCAAAAAACGACACAGGAGATTTAAAAACAAAACTAGAGCTCCAACAGTCAGAGTCAGTCAGCCTCCCCCCAACCCCCTCTCTCTCACACTCACACACACACACACACACACACACACACACACACATACACACACACACACAGCTCTCTCTTTCTCCAAGACCAGCTGTGAAGCTGTGATCCACTCAAACCCCCTCAAGTTCAGCAAAAACAGCACAGTAAAATGTGAATTCTGCACCATGGCTGTGTAACAGTAAACACAAGTTCACAAGATACAAGAAGATTACGGGTTTGAAATGGCAATGCACAGAAAAACAAGGGTTGTCACTTGAATTCTGGAAACATCAAAGAAGCACAATGAAAGGATAATCCTCTGGATAAGAATGGCTCTTCCCTCTCCCTCCCCATCCCCCCACCCTGACTCGCTGAGCATAATCATAATTACATCGCCATATTGGGGTCTTTCATCTGTAGCACCACAGTTTAAATTAAGCAGCAAAGGAGAGATCTTAAAGACCACCAACTGGATTCAATCCTCATTTTACAGAACAGGAAATCAAGGCCCAGAGGGGACAAGGTGGCAGGTCTCCCAACTCCTAGAACTCTTTTATTCTTTTTAAAGTCCCACCCACCCAAGACAGGGTCTCACTTGTAGCTCTGGCTGTCCTGGAACTCACTATAGACCAGGCTGCCCTCCAGCCAGAGATTCACCTGCTCCTGCCTCCCACCTCCCAAGTGCTAGGATTAAAGGCATGTGCCACTATACTCAGCTTATTTTAAGTATTTTTTGAGACAGTCTCAGGTAGCTCAGGTTGGCCTAGAATTCATTGTGTAGCCAAGGCTGGCCTTGAATTCCTGATCTTCTTGCCTACACCTCCCAAGTGCTAGAATTACAGACAAGCATGACCATTTCAGGCACATAACTTTCAAGACCTCATACTCCCTCTGATAGCTATTGAAATAAGAAGCTGCCCTACAGATTATAGAATGTGGAGTTACACATGGTCTAGACAAAAGAACTGGGGTCCTCAAGCTCCAGACATAAACCATAGGTGCATGCCAACACAGCCAGCTGATGCTAGGTGACAGGCTCTGTCTTTGCCAAGAAAGTGCACCAAAGAGAGGGCAGAGGAAAACAACCAACCATTGTGCTGGAAGGAGGATAAGAGTCCCCTCGGTAGAGAACCCAGTGCCGCCAAGATTCCCCCAGCCGATGGTATTTGGCAAGTAGAAATGCTACTGCTGCAGGAAGCAGGGGAGGACAAGGAGAAGAAGGGGCGGGGAGAAAGAGACAGAGACCCCTTCTGCAGCCTCCACCACTATCTTTAAGATCATGGGCAAGTTACCTTTCTGGTTCTCAGTTTCCACACCCATAAAGAAAAGGATATGGAGAGGAAGAAAATAGGAAAGGGAAAGCTATTTGCCTATCTCTGAGCTCCAAGTGTGTCGATCTGACAGCAAGCAAAGGATGTGCAGAACAAGGCTGAGTTCCCAAGTTAAGGGGCTGAAGAGCTTCACTGAGACTAAAGAACAAGGAAACAAGGAGAAGTAGTACTATCAGTCTCCAAACAGTCACATCACGGATGCCTGGGGACTGCAGAAAAGGAGCATGATGGTCTGTGAAGGAAAATGCATACATCTGAATAAGCACTGGGAGGAAACAGAATTAATGAAGCCAGTTATGGTGGGGCACAAAAATCAAAATTCCTAATATCTATGTTTATACAACAAATAAATAATCTAGGGGAATTGTAGAGAATATACCTTTTTACTCATGCATTGAGTCATGTGAGCATTAGAGGAAACCTTGCTTCAAAGGCTTTTTTCAGGGTCACTGGAGAGGTGCTCAGCAGCTAAGAGCTCTGGCTCTCTGTTCTTACAGACAACTGAAGTTTGTCTCACAGCCATCTGCAACTTCAGCTCCAGAGGAGCCAACACTCTTTTCTGAACTTTTGTATTTAATTATTTTATTTTGTGTGTGTGAATGCTTTGCCTGCGTGCATGTGCAGCAAAAAGGTTCCCTAGGCTCACAGAGGCCTAGGTCAGAGGTGGTGTGATGTAACCAAGATCTGCTAGTTTTGCAGAGATAAAGGATGAGTTGAACCAAGGAACTGGACTAAGATGATAAACAGAATTTAGATAACAGAAAGAATGGGAAGCCAGGTGTGATGCCTCACACTATACTCCTAGGAGGCAAAGGTCAAGGATTGCCAAGAATTTAAGGCCAGCCTGGTTACAGAGTAAAACCATGTTTGGGGGGGGGGGGGCGGGGGGAGGGCATTTACTAGCATAAGTTATTCTATAGTAAATGATGAGGAATAGAATTCAGATAATCAGCTGGGCAAGGTGGCATGTGCTTTTATCCTAGCACTAAGCATGCAGAAGCTCTGTGAATTTAAGAACAGTTGGTCTACATAGCAGGCTAGTCAGGGATACAAAGTAAGACCTTGTTTAAAAGAAAAAAAAAAAAGTTGTGAAGGGGTGTGTGCCTGTGTGTGTGTGTGTGTGTGTGTGTGTGTGTGTACATGTGCGCATAATAAAAGAGTAAGTAAGCCGGGCAGTGGTGGCGCATGCCTTTAATCCCAGCACTCGGGAGGCAGAGCCAGGCGGATCTCCCTGAGTTTGAGGCCAGCCTGGGCTACAGAGTGAGTTCCAGGAAAGGCGCAAAGCTACACAGAGAAACCCTGTCTTGAAAAACCAAAAAAAAAAAAAAGAGTAAGTACTGGGAGACTATTGCTTAAAAGAAAAAAATATCCTCAGGGCAGTGGTGGCACTTGCTTTTAATTTGGGAGGCAGAAGCAGGCAGATCTCTGATTTCAAGGCCAGCTTGGTCTAAAGAACGAGTTCCAGGATAGCCAGAGCTACACAGAGAAACCCTGTCTCAAAGGGAAAAAAAAAGAAAAGAAAAGAAAAAAAATATCAGAGTTAGAACAAATGTTTATCTTCCTTTAAAATCAGGTAGCTTCCAAGCCAATAAACAAATTTTTACAAAAGCCAAGAAACAGATTTAATTAAAAAGAAGTAACCAAGAGTCATATTCCTATTCTCTTAAACAAAGATGACAAAAATTTACCCCTGGGAATCCAGCAGGATTCTGCAATCACACAAATTACCTCCCACAACATGTTTTTGCAGGCAGTCACACTAAGACACACATACCCGCCCTGGAGTGATGGAACCACCCACTCCCATACACAGGCTGATCCCAAATACTGAACAACATCCTGAACCAGAGGGTGGTGTCATGCTGTTGCTAGAATACAGTAATAGCCCAGAGTTCCTTCTAATTCTTACCTTGGTGGACAAAATTAACACCAGTGAAATAATTTCTAAAGAACCACTCTTTTATAGAAATACAGAAAGGAATTAAAGTTTTGGGGGAAAGGGAAAAGTGAGGGCAGAGACATGATAATGTGATAAAAAAATGCAATTTAGATACAGGGATGAGCCTCTCAAATATTAGGGCATGGCATTCCTATTAATTCATTTGAGATCAGGAACAATTATGGAACCCTTCCACCATAGGATCTGGAACACTAAATTTTGACTTTTCCTCCAAACTATGACGAAGAGCACCTGTCTTTCAGACAAAATACCCCTGGCTCATCCCTGACACCAGGCACTTTCCTATTAGTGTCTTAGTCCAGAGGTAAAGGGATAAAGGTTCTGGTAAAATGTGAGGAGAAACTCCCAAGACCAACACACTGGAGGGACTCACCAGTAGAAGCAGGAGGCAGTAAAAACAGTGTTGGCCATAAAGGATCAAAACTAGTATTTTGGGACAGAAGGGTAGTCAGGAGGGCCCAAAGTACTAAAAGGGAAGAGGGGGCCAAGGACAATCCAGATGGAAAATACAATGACTACGTCATCTTCCTCAGAGAAGCACATGAGCCTGGTTCTGTAGGAAGCAGAGCTGGCTGCTTCTTAAGAAAAAGCTGACTGAGGTAGCCTTAGAAATACTCATTTCCTGTTCTTGAGAATCTGAGTAAAGAACCCTTAGAAACTCCCTAAGCAAGCCAGGCAAGGTTGGTGGTTCACGTGCCTGTAATCCCTACACTAGGGAGCTGAAGGCAGGATGATTAGGAGTTCAAGTCTAGCCATGACTACATAGCAAGTTTGAGACCAGTGTAGGCTACAGTAGCCCTTGTCTCAAAAAAAGGAAGAAAAAACCTCCCTGTGCTTGGTAAAGTAAGAGTGCAAACTCTTAGGGTTTCTGAGGTTTAGATTTTTTTAAAAAATGTATTTATTTTCACTGGGGCAGTGGTGGTGCATGCCTTTAGTCCCAGCACTGACAGGCAGAGGCAGAGACAGGCAGACCTCTGAATTCAAGGCCACCCTGGTCTACAGAGCGAGTTCCAAGATAGCCAGGACTACACAGAGAAACCCTGTCTGGAAAACCAAATGTTTGTGTGTGTGTGTGTGTGTGTGTGTGTGTGTGTGTGTGTGTGTGTCTGCATATATGCCTGTGCACTACATGCATGCAGTGCCCACAGAAGCCAGAAGAGGGCACTGGATCTCCTTCAACTACAGCGAGACATAGTGTGAGCAGCCACGCTGATGCTCGGAATCAAGCAGCCAACACTGCTGAGCTTTCTTTGGCGGGGGGAGGGGGGAGTAAGGGGATGACAACAAAGTTTTGCTACGTAGCCCAGGTTTGCGTAGAATTCATGTAATGCACCACCACTTCTGGCTCCCACAGCTCTTCAATGAGGGACAAGGTAAAAATGCATTGTGACCACAATCCTACACTGCATAATCCAACAGCAGGCAGTCAAGTTCCCAAAAATAAAAGGCAAGAGCTCAGAAGCAGACTGAGGAGACAAAAGGCACAATGTGACTCTAGGGATGGAATGTGGCTGAGCTGACAGAGTGCTTGCCTAGCATGCATGAAGTCCTGGGTTTGATCCACATAAAATAAAATGGGCCAACTACTTGGAGATAGGAGGAACAAGTGTTAAAGGTTGTTCTTGGCTTCACAGACAGTTCAAGACCAGCTTGGCCTGAGAGACTGTCTCAAAAAACCAAACGGAGCTGGACAAATGGCTCAGCATTTAAGAGCACTTCTGGAGTTCGGAGTTCAGTTCCCAGCACTCACACCAGGTAGCTCACAACTGCCTGTAACTCCAGCTCCAGAGGCTCTAACACCCTTTCCTAGCCTTTATGGACACCTGCACCTTGTTGCATACTGATAAGTTTTGAATCCCTAGTTGCTGGGTATCCGCCACCATCAATGTAATAAGCCAAATCAAACTGAATTAATAAATCCAAGTTTAATGAAAGAGTAAAGCAATCCTGGGTGACCCTTGGGAAGGCTAGAGAAGAGTCACAGGGGAAAGGATCACAGGGGAAGGGTCACATGGCAAATATGGCTACCAGGCCTTAAGTACCCTGTAAGTGTGGTCTTGAGCAGCCCCAGGGAGGGGCTGGCTTTTGGTGGGCTTTGAGGGGACAGATTTGGGGAAAGAGATGGAGGAGGGGAGTTGAGGTGGAGCTTCCACCAGAACATTCCAGACTCTTTGGGTATATGGGTGCCAGGGACTGAGGTGGAGCTTCCACCAGTGTGGAGGCCCATAAAGGTTTCCTAGTGAGATCTGAGCTTGCTTTACCCAGCAGGGCTGCATAAGAAGAATGCTTGACCATGTGCATGGTTACTAGGAGATTGGAAGGGTCTGAACTTGGCTGAGCTAGAGGGAGGCCCTTTAGAAGGGACAGGAGGGGGGGCTGGAGAGATGGCTCAGAGGTTAAGAGCACTGACTGCTCTTCCAGAGGTCCTGAGTTCAATTCCCAGCAACCACATGGTGGCTCACAACCATCTGTAATGAGATCTGGTGCCCTCTTCTGGCCTGCAGTCATACATGCTGTATACCTAATAAATAAATAAATCTTTAAAAAAAAAAAAAAAAAAAAAAAAAGAAGGGACAGGAGGGGCTGGTGGATAATGATCCAGGTCCTCCTAAGGCTATCCTGTGTTTCTATCCCTTTCTCTCCTCTATTCTTCTATCTAATCTTATCCCTCTCTCCTCAAGAGTACCCTGTCTTAAAATGTGGGAGCCGGTCTCCCAGCTGGGCTCCCACACACCAGAACACATACCTTCACAAAGAACACACACACCCTGTCTCGGAAAAAACAAAACAAAACAAAACAAAAAACAAAAACAAAAAAAACAAAAAACAAAAACAAAAAAAAAACCAAGAGACAGGGAGACAGGCAGAGATAAGTAACAGGTAAGCAGGTAGTAAGCAGGCAGGTAGGGGAAAGTATTAGTGTCAGCCAAACATGGAAAAGGGTCTAAGAAGCCCAGCAACAATTCTACCTCATAAGGTGGGTCAAAATGCAGAAAGTGAGGTGGGCATAGAGGGCATTGGGGGACATAGAGAAAATACCCCAAATTTCTCTAAGATGAAGAAGGGAAAGTGAAGGTCAGAACTAGTCATTTCTTCTTCTTCTTCTTCTTCTTCTTCTTCTTCTTCTTCTTCTTCTTCTTCTTCTTTTTCTTCTTCTTGTTTTTTTATTTTTTGAGACAAGGTTTCTCTGTGTCACTTTGGCTGTCCTGGTGTCCTGGAACTCTTTCTGTAGACCAGGCTGTCCTCAAACTCACAGAAATCTGCCTGGCTCTACCTCCCAAGTGCCGGGTTTAAAGGCACCACTGCCGCCACCACCGTGGCCCAGCAGAAATGGTAATTTCTAAGTTAGTCTTAAGAGACAGAGGAAGGGAAAAGAGGTTCAGGCTTTGGGCATCTGCATGTGCATGTTCCAAAGAACAACTGCATCCAGAGGCTTAAGAGTGAAGGTGAGCTAGACCACGAGGACACAACACACCGTGATAAGGAATTGGGGAAGGTAAGACTGTATGCATCTAGAATACTACTAGGCATATAAAGAATGAGTGCCCATTATAAAAAATTCCAACCAGTCCAGAATAAAGTAATGTGTCACCTTCCCTCAGAAAACTACTGTTAAGTGTTGAGTATACACTCTTCCAGACACCTTGTACTGGCTAGTTTTTTGTTTTGTTTTGTTTTGTTTCGTTTTGGTTTTTTGGTCAACTTGACACAAGCTAGAGTCATCTGAGAAGAAGGAACCTCAACTGTAAAAATGTCTCCATAAGATTCTAGCCTGCAGCCGGGCGGTGGTGGTGGTGGCACATGCCTTTAATTCCAGCACTCAGGAGGCAGAGCCAGGAGGATCTCTGTGAGTTGGAGGCCAGCCTGGTCTACAGAGCGAGATCTAGGACAGGAACCAAAGCTACACAGAGAAACTGTCTCGAAAAACCAGGGGGGGAAAAAAAGGCTGACTAAGATTCTAGCCTGTAAGGCAGTGGTTCTCAATCTGTAGGTTGTGACCCCTTTGGGGGTTGAACAACCATTTCACAGGGTTTGATTAAGACCATCTTAAAACACAGATATTTATGTCATGATCTGTAACAGTAGCAGAATTACAGTTATAAAGTAGCAATAAAAAATTTTATAGTTGGGGGCACTACAACATGAGGAACTGTATTAAAGTGTCACAGCTTTAGGAAGGTTGAAAACCACTGCTATAGAGCATTACTTAATTAGTAATCCATGTGGACAGGGCCTAGCCCATTGCAGATGGTTCCATCCCTGAGCTTGGTTCTATAAGAAAGCAGGCTGAGCAAGCCATGAGGAACAGGCCAGTAAGCAGCACCCCTCCATGACTTCTGCATCAGCTCCTGCCTCCAGGTTCCGCCCTGAGTTTTCTCAGTGATGAACTATTCCCTAGAGTGGAATCAAAATAAACCCTTTCCCCCCAAAGCTGCTTTTGGTCATGATGTTTCATCACAGCAGTAGAAATTATAACTAAAAAATTCCTCCTAAGTACATTTCTACTAAGTTTTTGTTTTTCAAGATAGGGGCTCCTATAGCCCAGGCTGGCCTCAAATTTCCTAGTTATTAAAAAAGACTTTGAACTCTTTTTGTTATTGTTGACAGTAATAGTTTATTTTCTTCCCCAAAAAGACCAATTGCAAACAAATGAAGTGACTATAACCTCATAATTTTGTATATATAATTAAAGCAGCTTTGAACTGGATCACTGGCCCTTTCTAACTCCCAGTCCAAGCAGCTTGCATTTCTTAACAGGCAGCACCCTCTAACATCTGCAGTTAGACTCACCACACTCAACCACAGCAAATCTTCTCTGTAGTTTTAACCTTTATGCAGAAAGTAGGCTTCATCTGCCCACCGTAGCCACACTGCTTCCTGTTATAATGCCACTCTCCCTGGACACACAGAGAATCCCTACTGTGTCGCTGTGGGGCTGGTGCTTGTCACACTTCCTGCAGAAAGTCTAGTGAGTTTTAAGAACCTTCACTGTTTTAGGGAGCCTATCAACACAGAAAGGATCTTGGACTCTTTGATCTCTGGCATTCACCTACCTACCAAGTACTGGAATTGGAGATGTATACCACCACACCTGGCTATAGTATGTCTTGTTTTATATATATGCGATTATAACATACTTTACTCTTCAACAGCAAATTGCTTTGTCGTTGTTGTTTTGTTTGAGATATAGTCTCACTCTATAACCTAGGCTGGCTTGGAACTTACTATGTAGTCCATGCTGGCCTCACACTCATGGCAATCCTTACGCCTCAGCCTACAGAGTGCAAATTCTAAAGTAGGAAAGCAAGATGAGTTCTGTACTGGGGGCCAAGGCTCTAATAGGAAGCAGCATGGAGATTACAGAGCAGGCGACTTAGAGACAAATGGAAAGCAAAGAGCAAAGATCCAGGGACAATAAAGATCATGTGGGACAGACTGAAGTCCGTTAGCACAACTGTGTGACCTGTAGACAGGAAAGAAAGAAAAGAGTAACAGTGACACTAGATTTCTGGCAAATGAGGAGACAGCTTTGTAGTAGGGGTTGTTGTATAATGAACAACCTGGCTGGACTTTGTCCTCTGTAGGAGGCAGCCTGTAAATCCATGCAATTCCTGAGTAGTAGGTGTGTCTGTTCTTCATGATGTACCCTAGAGATTTATGTGAGGTGACTCATGGTGAGTCCCTAGACAGACTACCAAAGAGATAACGAATGAGAAGGATTGGCCATAGCAGAAAGGCCAAGCATGCAGCTAGTGAACTGGGCTTGGAAACAAATGTTATCAGCAAAACTTGCAGAGAATGTAGGAGGCTGGATACTGACTTCAATCACAGGGCCAGTGATTTAGCTAACCCTGCAAAGAACTCCAGACACTGAAACTCAGGTGAACTTGCCTGGTAAGCAATATTCTCTGCATATTTTACATCGGGGTGTCAGAGAGTGGCATACCCTACGACACAGGGAGAGGACACTAACAGCTGTACTTTCTGCAGTTCTCCCAGGCCTCATTCTGTGTCTCTTCCTTTGATGATCTTGATTATTATCCTTCTGATGTAATAAAATTATAATTAGGCTGGGCGGTGGTGGCACACGCCTTTAATCCCAGCACTTGGGAGGCAGAGCCA
The DNA here is from genome assembly GCF_949786415.1 of Peromyscus eremicus. Classification (NCBI taxonomy): domain Eukaryota; kingdom Metazoa; phylum Chordata; class Mammalia; order Rodentia; family Cricetidae; genus Peromyscus; species Peromyscus eremicus. The sequence continues at coordinate 58,746,585 of NC_081422.1, forward strand.
GGCCGATCTCTGTGAGTTGGAGGCCAGCCTGGTCTACAGAGTGAGATCCAGGACAGGAACCAAAACTACACTAAGAAACCCTGTCTCAAAAAACCAAACAAAATAAAACAAAAATTATAATTAGAATAGCAATCAGTACTTTGCAGCATTCTATAATTACTCTAGCAAATTCTGGAACCCAAGAAGGTAATGAGAACCCTGAATCTGTAGCCACTGCCTGGGAACTCCCAAGCTTCCAGCCGGTATCTAAAATAAGAGCAGTCTTGAAAAAGACTATGCCCTTAACCAGTCAAGTGTGGCCTAAATCTGTATAGTTAATGCCCCAAGTTACCATAGGGACAGGAGGATTCTGAATCTACTACAGGGACCAGCTGGGATCTGCAGGCTTACAATCCGGTGACACACTATGTGTCTAACAAAGCAGGCCGGGGATTTGTAACCAAGGCCCGAGGCAAAGGGTGAAAGAGGAAAGCAAAGAAGGTAAAGATCAACTCTGCTGGAAATGAGGCAAAAAGAGCTCTCTGCGGAAAGCAGGACAATCTTGCCCTGTAGCATGGGGGCTGTTATGAGCATGTTCAGAGAATGGGTAGTTATGAGCATGTTCAGAGAATGGGTAGTTATGAGCATGTTCAGAGAATGGGTAATTATGAGCATGTTCAGAGAATGGGTAGTTATGAGCATGTTCAGAGAATGGGTAGTTATGAGCATGTTCAGAGAACGGGTAGTTATGAGCATGTTCAGAGAACGGGTAGTTATGAGCATGTTCAGAGAACGGGTAGTTATGAGCATGTTCAGAGAACGGGTAGTTATGAGCATGTTCAGAGAATGGGTAGTTATGAGCATGTTCAGAGAATGGGTAGTTATGAGCATGTTCAGAGAATGGGTAGTTATGAGCATGTTCAGAGAATGGGTAGCAAAGTGTTCTGAACACATACATTGTAAAGGCATTGGAGAGGTGATTTTCTAGAAGCTGGACCTCATCTAACTTCTTGGATTCTAAATCACAACCAAAGTAGATGCTCAGAGGCACTAAAAGACAGACCAGTAGGGAGGAGAGACCACACCAGTGATTGAGATTACAAAGCAGGTTGGGGATTTAGCTCAGTGGTAGAGCGCTTGCCTAGCAAGCACAAGGCCCTGGGTTCGGTCCTCAGCTAAAAAAAAAAAAAAAGAGAGAGAGAGATTACAAAGCACAAGACAACAGTCCACTGCATATTAAACTTGAGATATCAGCTATGGGAAAAACAGGTAACTCCAAAATAGCACAACTTGCATTCTCAGGACCTTGGTCACTTTGGGTCAAAATTCTACAGGGTCTGCTTAGCTTCAAAGAACACATTCTTAGAGCGGAGATGACAAGACCTGTCCTCTGAGCTCTTCCTCTTTACTTCTCCTCCCACTTCCTTTTCTTCCAAAGGAGAAGGGCTTCATTTACCCACTGGTTTGCCACATCCTGCCTCTCTGCTACTTCCTGGGAGACGCCTGGCTATTCTGAGAGGAGCATTAACTCTTTCAGGCCCTATAAATTTTGAACTATCATATGAGAAAATATGAATAAGGGAGGCGAGAAAACCATTCTAAGCAACACAATTATTTAAGGCAGTGTTATTTTGTTTTTGAGACAGTGTCTTGCTATGTAGCCCAGGCTATTCTGGAACTCTCAACTCCCCTGCCTCAGCTTTCTGACTGCTGGGATTGCAAGACTGTGTCCCACCAAGTCTGGTAAGAGGAAGTTCTTTAATCAAGAAGTTTAGATCTGGGCATGGTAGTTCTCATCTGTCTTTCAAACAGTCAGGGAGCTGAGGCAGAATTGGCATAAGCTCAAGGCTAGCCTGAGCTACAGAGCTGAATTCCAGACCAGCTAGGACTACATTAAGACCCTATCAATAATAATAATAACAATAATAATTAAAAATTTTAAAACAATAACAAAGCACCAAAACAAACTTTTAAGATGACAAGAGAAAAGAGAAGGAAATTAATTCACTCAGGGCTGGGGCCTCTAATAATGAACAAAGATTTACCTTTATTCATTTTCAACTAAATAGATCATAGAGCTTTCCCCCTATCTTAAGACAGAAGAAAGGCAGACAGTGACAGAACCAGGAGCCCTGCTCTCAGAGAAACCAGGAGCCCTGGATCCCAGTTCAGGTCTTCAGCAGTCGCACACACCCCAAGTAAGTACTCAGTCTCTGGCCTCAGTCTCTTCCAGCCCATACAAGGGAAGGAAGCTGAACCTCCATGAGTGTTTCCTCCTTTAACATTTTAAAAGCAGATGTCTACACTCAGGGGAGAAGGAATCAAAGGTGTTGATGGGAAAAAAATGATTAATATAATTCTAGACCCAGAAATTGCCTGGCTCAGGGAGTTAACCTTATCAGTCTCAATTTATTAGGGGTAGGAGGCTTGGTGGGTGGGAACCAGAGCTACCTACAGTGAAATTAAGCTGTTCCCAAATGAATGCTGCTGAGGTGTGATCTATCCAGAGTGTTAAGCAACTTACCAGCAGCATGAAATCACATTACCAAAACTGTGTTGTTGCAAAAACTTAACTTTCCCTCAACTGTGATTTGCAGAGAGGGTGCAGAGCTGAGAATACTGTGTCTGGGGCCATCTGTCCTATCCTAGTCCCCAGAGAGGCGTGAGGGGGAGTGTGAAAAGCCACCAAGTGCCATGTAAATTCAGCCACTAATGTCACATATCCATCATGAGCCCAGCATTTGCAGGCTGCAGGTTGCTAGGGACAGGCAGGAAGCCTGGCCTTCTAAAAAGGCTTGTCAATCCATCCGAGCCTTTCAAGTCTTCCCTGGGCCTCCCTCTATACCAGGCACAGTGCTGAGGACATGCCACAAAATAGCGCAGGTGTCGCCACCAGTAAATGTTTGCCGGGAAGGAGCTGTCTGCTGAAGAGCAGCAAAGAGAACTACAGACCCTCTCAATGGCCTGTATGACATGCAACCAAAAAACTGCTTCCCCATCTATCAAGTAGAGAAAGCACATCGCATGTCATAGGACTCCACGAGGGAATAAACAGACAAACACTATATAAGCCAAAAATGAAGTCCAAGTTGGACCTCACAGAGACTAGCAGAGTTGTGCCCTCTGGCCAGCAGCGTCTACAGCCCTATCTTTATTTCATCTCATGTCTTGTTTAGTCATCAGCACAACCTCCAAATCAGATCCCCGGCGCTTCAGTTGGCTCTGAAAAGTCCCCAAAGGCCCAAGTGTAAAAGGTGTAGCCTTTACCCTATGGTACTACTGGAAGGTGATGGAGACAGCCCTAGTCCATGTCATGGGCGGTACCTACAAAGGGGCCTGCCTATCAAACCCCGCTCTCTTCCTTTTCTCAAAAGCTTTTTGATAGCAAAGGGAGCAATTTTACTCTGCCACGTGCTGCCATCGCCAAGGCCCAAACAACAGCAGCAATCAACCTCAGCACTGTAAGCCTCCCTCCTCTATCCCTCCTTCTTCCCCTCTTTTCCCTTTCTCTTTTGTTGTGGGAGGAGGAACCAGGTCTTACTATATAGCCCAGGCTGACCTCTATCTCCCAATTCTTGGGCCTCCACCTTCTGAATACCCAGTCTTCTTTTCTTTTTATGAGCCAATTTCCTCAGGATTTTGTTATGGTGAAGGAAGTTGACACATACAACAGGGAACGTGTTATGCACGGAAGGCAAAGAAGACAGGGCTGCCATAGCTCAGCAGAGAAAGAAAGGTGCTTGTTGCCAAGCCTGACCATGAGTTCCATCCCTGGAATCCATATGGTGGAGGGGAAGACCAAATTCCTGTAGACTGTCCTCTGACGTACTCACACACTGTGGGTCATAAGCACCTGTACACACACACACACACACACACACATACACACAGAATTTAAGAGGTGATGAACCAGAGCCAGTGAGAAGGCTCAATGGGTAAAACCACTCATCATGCAAGCACAATGACCTGAGTTCAATCTTCAGAACCCACAAAAAGTTGGATGCCATAGCTCCTACGTGTAATCTCAGCACTCCTACTGTGAGATGGGAGGCGGAAACAAGAGTATCTCCCAGAAGTTCATAGGCCAGCTAGCCTGGAGTATAGAGAATAGACTCCCAAGAGCTATCCTCTAACCTCCAATGTAGACTGTGACAGACAAGCCCACATTCACACACATCACACACACAATTTTTTTTATTTACTTTTATTTTATGTGCATTGGTGTTCTGCCTGTATGCATGTCTGTGTGAGGGTGTCAGATCTTGTAGTTACAGACAGTTGTTAGCTGCCATGTAGGTGCTGGGAATTGAACTCATGACCTCTGGAAGAGCAGTCAGTGCTCTTAACCGCTGAGCCATCTCTCCAGCCCCCACAATTTTTTTTTTTTTTAATAAAAAAAGAAGAGACTCATCCAGCCCAGACTTCCCCAAGTCAATTGTATGAACTGAAGTGGGATGGGTATGCACAGAGTAAATGACTGGGAAAAAGAAAGGTCTGCAATGGATTTACCAAAGAGATGACCTATAGTTTACTCTGATAGGGATTTGGGTTTCAACACTCACTGAAGGTGTCAAAGAGACTCCCCAGTGAAGACAGGGTCCACTGGGAAAGATATTTAGATGAACCTTAAGCTGATCCCCAACATGTGGCTTCAGTCACTGGGGTGTCATCTCCCAGGTCACAAAGGCAGTGGCTGCCCTTCCTCACTGTGCCTCCCCACCCCGGTGCACACATACTTGCAAAGCCCAGGAAATCCTCCTTAACTGTGGAGAAAAAGTCGAGCTTCCTGGTGGTGCTGGTCAGGCAGAGGGGCAGTCAGCAAGGCCACGGGGAGTCTATATTAGGATGCACTGTGCAGTTGTTTCCTAGGCACCTTTCGCAGACTCCTGTTTCACTGAAAATAATTCTTTTGCTTCCTGCACATCACAAAAACTTCCAAGTATGTCCGGTGTTGTCTCTATTCGGAGTCTGTATGGCTACAGAACAGGTGAAGAGTTCCAGCATGGGAGGCTCTCTGGAAAGTGAGAATTTTCTCCCAGCTCACCTGAAAGAATAAAGCCCCTGGGCTGGGGTCTGGCCTGCCCTTTACCATTAGTCCTGTTAATCACAGAACGCTCTTTACACAACCAGTCTAGGAATCCTTTCTGTTGGGAAAATGTTTTAACACCCATTTTACAGATGCGGAAACAGACTCAAGGACGTAAAAACATATGCATAAGACCACAAGGATAGCGAGAAGCAGAATCACAGCTCACACGCAAGTTGGCTGGAGCCAACCCTTCCTGCTGTGCTGCACCAGCAGAGGCTGTGCCTGCCACACAGAGCACAGATTCAAAACAGAACCGCTGTGCAAATGCCGACCTCTTTTAACCCTCCTTTGTAGTCCCAGAGTCTTTCTCTGCCAAAAGGTAGGACTACAAAAGGACATCTCTAAGGCTCCTTCCAAGAATAAAATTTAATCTACCTACTGGGAACTTGAAAGCATACTGAATGGTGACCCATCGGGTCTACACACTAAGAGACAAAGCCGTTACAGTCACCACCACTCTCCAGAGAAGCAGCCTGAGCGCAGGATGGTCAAGTGTGCAGCTAACAGCTATACCAGGGAAGGAGCACAGAGCACACACTTCACTCACAGCACCTCTACTCCAAAGCCCTAAGCCCCGAAGATTGGAAAGGCTGAAGACTTTCAGACTCCTCTGACAAAATGGCTAGTCTCTGGATTCAAGTGAACCACAGAAGAAGAGACGGTTCACTCTCAACAGCCTGCATCCACACAAGCACCACCAAGCAAAGAACGGCATCCTCCTCAGACCGTCTCGTAGTTGGGCCTGCTGACCAAACTCTCAGCCTATCTCAACTCTCTAGAAATTAGACAAACCAGACTTCCCAAAACAATGGTTCTCAGGATACTCTGCTCCCTAACCACATGATCTAGCCAGATGTCAGAGCTCCTAGAGATCCCTTCCAGCTGTTCCCACCATCACTAAAGTCCTTTCTCTTCCTGTCTTTGCACCCCAGGAAGATGCTTTTGTGGATACTTTCCCTCATTCCAATGTCTCCACATGAATCGATCTAAGCATACTCACACAAAGGACTTTAACATTTTAGAAGAAACTCAAAATTTTAATTTCTCAGTTTCTATAAAGGGTAATTTTCTAAACCCTGAGTCTGTTAATTACACTGGCATCCTAAAAATATTATCTCAGTACAATGCCTCCTTTTTACTCCCACATGCCCATCCCCCAAATGCACACACATACACTTCAGACTGCCAATTAGACACTGGAGAGTATAATTTAAACGTCTTTAATAGCTTGACTCTCCAGGGACATTTCTAGATGATTCTTCAATTTACTTCAGAGCTATGATCTAAAAAGAAGCCTTTAGTGAATTCAAAGACTAAATAGGCAGAGGCATTGAAAGCAAATAATGACAACAAAATGCAAATAAGAATTTAAAATTCATCCACCTTGTCCATAATATCTACATTTTAAAAAAAATTGGGAGACAGGATCTCACTATGGAGCCTTGGCTGGCCTATAGCATGATACATAGATCAGGCTGGCCTTGAACTCACAGAGACCCACCTGCCTCTGCCTACCGAGTACTGAGATTAAAAGCATGCACCACCATACCCAGCCCCATTTTTTGGTTTTCATCTTAAGTCCTTTTAGGGTCAGGCATGGTGACATATACCTTTGATCCCAGCACTCAGGAGAAAGGGACAGGCCAATCAGAGCTTTGTAGTGAGTCCTTGTCTCAATAAATAAATAAATGGGGGGAGGATGGACATCTTTTTAGTCCATCTTGCCAGCCAGTACCTGGTACATTAGATGTGTACCTAATATCAGTTCAATGAACATTAAGTACCTTAATCTTTGACAAATAAATGAGAAGCCTACTGTATTTTGGAGCTAGGTGTGATGGTACATGCCTACAATCCCATCACTTGGTAGACTGAGGCAGGAGGATTAAAAGAAAAAAAATCCATTGTAATTTTGGTCACAATCTAAATCTAGCTGACCTATACAAATGCCATGTATGTCGACAGCAAATAAGAGGCAGCTGCTAGGGCTCGAAGCGGACAAAACCTCTGTCATTTGAACTGTTTGGAAGTTGGTCTTATTTGGAAGACAGATGGTTAGCAGCTGCAAGTTCAATTACAAAGTGCCTGGAAGGAAGGCAGAGAAGGAAGCAGAGGGATCCAAGTGCCACTTCATATATTAAGCATGGAATTCCTTTCCAACAAACATCTTTCATTTCCTTGGAGGAAGCCAACCCGGATATGCCCTTTGAACTTGAGAGAAAAGCTTCGGAAGAAAGAATCCAACTATAGACTGAGTGAAGCTGGAGGCATAGAAAAGTCACTCCTTTGAAATATCTCTATTCTACGGTTTGTGTGTTAAGGAAAACAGAAGGCAGGGAGACTCCACTCTGCAGCCCGGCTGACAGCCTGGATTAAGTGTGTTGGTTAAACATGTTGTCTCCTTTTTCATCCCTCACTTTGTCCTTTGCAAAGTAAAGGGCAAAAAAAAAAAAAAAAAAAAAAAAAAAAAAAAAAAAAAAAAAAAAAAAAATTAACTAAAGGACAAAACTGACTGACTTCTAGACCAGCACTCACAGACATTAGGTGATGATGGAAATGGTCTACACGTACACTATCCAATTCAGTCGCTATAGTGGCTGGCCATTAAGCCTTTTAAAGGTGACTAGTGTGGCTGAGAAACTGGTATTTGAACTGTACTGGACTGTAGTCCATTTAGATATAAACAGTTACATGTGCATTGTACACGGTGAGACGGAGAATGATGTTAGACCACTGCAGACCTAGGCTCTGAGCCTAGATCCACAGTGTACCAGAATTACTCAGCTCCCCGCCTGCACATCCCCATTGGTGTGATGGACTCTGACGACCATCCCTGTAGAATGTCAGTAACTACAGAGACCAGAGGCCCTCGGTGAGTGCTGGCTGTTTCTCCAGTTCCCCTTTAGTCTTCGGACTCTATCCTACCGTTCTTCCCGCACACATCCATTTTTATTACCTTGCAGACTGAAAGCTATGGTCCTGACACACAGCCCTGTCTACCAGGAAAACAACTAGCCCAAAAGTTATCCCCAGCCTGCAGCTGTGGGCAAGCTTCTGGTACCGTAAGGCTTAGTACCTCCGGAACCACTGATTTCCGCTCACCCCGTCCCTCTGCCTCACATGGTCTGCAGTGATTTACACTCCTCCTGTGACTGTGTACCAAGCTGAAACCTGACTCAATGCCACCAAAACACCTGTCGCTTGTTTTTGGTGCTTTCCTAACTCACCCCGCTGCTTTCCTCTACTAAGGATGGGATGGCTTTTTTATATGGAAACGCCTTATGACTTTTTCCTTTTCTTTCTTTTTTAATTGTTGGGTTTCTTTTTTGTTTTTGTTTTTGTTTTTCAAGATGAGGTTTCTCTGTTTAGGGCTTGCTGTCCTGGACCTCACTCTGTAGACCAGGCTGGCCTCAAACTCAGAGATCCGCCTGCCTCTGCCTTCCAAGTGCTGGGATTAAAAGCATGCACCATCACCACCTGGCACCTTAGGACTTATTTTAAAAAAATCATCACACTCAGAAATAGGAATTCTGGACTGGAGAAATGGCTTAGGGGTTGAAAGCACTGACTGTTCTTCCAGAGGACCTGGGTTCAATTCCCAGCACCCACATGGCAGCTCACACCTGTCTGTAGCTCCAGCTTCAGGGGACCCAATACCCATAGCAAAAACACCAATAAATGTAAAAATGAATTTTTTTTTTAAAGAAAGAAAAAGAAATAGAAATGCAACAAATTGCATTATGGCTAACCCAGGAATAATTTAATTACCGAAATTAAAGAAGGCAAAAGAAACTGCTGTAGAAGGATGTTCCTGTATAAAAATAATAAAAGTAAGCCCAGCAGTGGTGGCGCATACCCTTGATCCTAGCACACAGGAGGCAGAGGCAGGTGGATCTCTGAGTTCAAGGCCAGCCTGATCTACAAAGTGAGTTCCAGGACAGCCAGGACTACACAGAGAAACCCTGTCTCAAAACAACAACAGAAGAAGAATAAAAGTGCTACGGTCTCTATATTAATACAATGTGGTAAGAAGCTTAGCCCAGGTAGTCCGTTGGTCTTTCTTGAAACTGAGGCACCAGCCATCCTTGTGGAGACAGGCTTCCCTTGGCTTCAATGACTGTGTTTTTATTTTTATTTCATGTATTATGTGTGTGTCTATGAGTCCACATGTGCCACTGAGCCCAGAGTAGCTAGAGGTCAGTTCTCCCCTTCTACCACGTGGACCCCAGGGATTCAGCAAAGCAGGTGCCCTGAATTGTTAAAGCATCTTGCCAGCCCTCAAGACCAAGGTTTTATTAGTAGACACAAGTGAGTAACTAAGATAAGCACACGAAATTTTCTGCACTATTAGTAATTATTGGAATGTTAAGTGGCTCTGCTCTTCCTGTCTCCCCACCACACCACAAAGCCCAAAAGGGGAAAGCAGGGCTGAAAGACAGGTTGGTACAGGGTAGGATTTTGGTGTGGATTTAAATAAGCCATTACACAAAATGTTTACAGTAGCTAAGAACTCCTGACGTCTCATCGGACAGGGGCATCCTCCAAGGGGCCGTTTACCAGAGGGAAGTACAAGAGCAAAGAAGACAAAGAACTGAAACTCTGAACTCAACACAGGGAAGGTCGTTCATTTTATTCTATTTTGTTTATGTTTGTGGTTCTGGGAATCAAACCTAGTAACTCACACAATCTACTTTTAAACTAACTTGGATACACCAACCATAACTCAATAAAAAAAGAAACATAATCACCCTGGATTCACACAAAACTATAAGGACAACAATGACAGGCCAATTAGCCAGGCTTGTCCCTAAAACTCCCTAGATTTTAAGATTTCACCCGAGTCTGGAGCCTAGGTAGATGATTCACCCTGTTACATTCTTTCTGAAAAGGGAATACATTCAAGAGTATCTGAGATACTAAAATCTTCTTGTGAACCGTTGCACTCAATAAGTCAGTTCCAGGAAGGTGTTCATTTTGAGGGGACTGCTGCTTCTACAACTGACATCATAACCCTTAAAACAGCTCTTTTACTAGGGATGGACTAAGTCCCCGGTCTCCCAGTCTTCTTTCTTTCTTTCTTTCTTTCTTTCTTTCTTTCTTTCTTTCTTTCTTTTTTTTTTTTTTTTTTAAGACAAGGTCCCACAATTCCAGGTTTTGGCTGGTGTGGAACTTGTTAGATAGACTAGGCTAGCTTTGAACTCACTGAGAACTGAGATTAAAGACATGCACTACCATGCCTGGCTCTTTTTTTATTTTTTTATTATTTATTCCTTTACCCACCTAAGACAGTAGAAAATAGAAGGGGCACTTTTTAAAGATTCAGATTATTATCTGAAATCACTTTTAAAAGAATATTAGGCCAGGTGTTGGTGGTGCTCTCCTTTAATCTTGAGATGGTGACAGGCGGATCTCTATGAGTTCAAGGCCAGCCTGGTCTACAAAGCAGGTTCCAGGGCAGCCAGGTTAAACAGAGAAACCCTGTCTCGAAAATAAAAAAGGGGGGAGGGTGCAGGGGGAAGAATATTAGATAAAGTTACCAAATATCAGCACTGGGGAAACTTAGCAACTTTTCCAGCCATTAAATGTCTGCAATCTTGCTTTATCCACAAGTCAGGGTAAAAGTCCAACTGTCTCCTGCTCCAGCAGTGGGGTATAGCAAGTTCCTTCCCCTCCTTGGTGAAAGCAGCAGGTCAGAATGTGAAAAAACGCAAGGCCACCCCCACTTATAGCAGCTGACAGTACTAAAGTGTCCCTTCAGGAGAGCCTCTGGAAGCCTCACTCACGACACTCAATGTTCCCAAGACTAGAGAGCTGCCCCCAAGACTGTTGATGGGAAAAGCTTCATCAAATATAATACACTTAACAATGCACAGACTATGAACACTTCATTCAAATCAAACAAACTATAACTGATGAAAACCACAAATTTTAAAATGTTCAATTATAACAGCATCAAATATTAACTTAGGACATGAAGACATTATTCAGAAGAAAATGATCAGACCAGAAAAAAAAAGCCCAGAACACAGGAACACCTGGTAAGATAGCCTGTGAAAATGCTGAGTTTTTTTTAAACCCTATCAATTAAAAAAAAAAAAAAAAAGACTACCCAAACTACTTAAGAGTTGGTTTAAAAACATATATATAAGTAATAAATCAAAATACCTGAAAATAAACAGATGAATAAATAATATTTAATAAAGCCCAGTAAAACTCTAGAACTTGTGGTGGAGAAAAAAATTAACTTCAGCTGATACCTCCCTCCACTACACTAATTAACCCCACATGGGACAAAGGAAGAACAAAATGGCTAAAAGGAAGCCAGGCACTCCAGCTAGTGTGGAGAGGAAGCAAACATCTAATGCTAATAAAAAGTAGGCCATCCCATACACATGGCACACCTGTGAAAGTTAGAAAAGAAAACAGTATTTCTTAACACAACAATAAACACATTGGGGACAGGGTAACAATCATATAACTTATAAAACTTTAAAATCACAGTGCGAGCCAGGAATTATGTGGCTCGTGCTGCCATCCCACACTTGGTAGGCTGTGTAAGGTGGTCAGTCTGTACAAGATTCTGTCTCAAAAACCCGAAGAGGGGGGAAAAAAACAAGCCCATTTTAAAAAGAGTGGGGGGTGGGGGTTCACATGTGAATTGTCCAAATGTTACCTAATAAAGAGTATGACCCCAACCTACCTCTCCAGCTTCATCTCCTGTGACCTGCTGGGATGACTTTCAGAGCTGAGAGCTAACCGCCTATTCCCTCCAGAAACATCTCAAGCTTCCCTCTGGTGTGAACTGCTCATCCAGCGCTTCCTGCCATGCCCCTCCCCCATTCCCATGGAAATCCTAGCCATCCTTCAAGAGGGAGTTCAAATGTCAGCACCCTCTCATTTCCCGGATGGGGGTTTGGTATCCCTCGCCAGGAGGAGGGCTACAGGGCTCTCTTGTAACTCTTCTTTTGGGGACTTGTCTTACTCTACAACCATTTCCCCTCCACTGCAGTCACCTCCTCCGTTTCCATATTACATCTAAAGACCCATCTCTGAGTCACCTACGGACAGCTAGCTCCCAGCACAGAACACTCAGTAAGACCTCAAGAAATACTAAACCAACATAAAAGCAGAAAGTAATTTCATTTCAAAAATACGGTGAATAACTAAAGGAAGGCAACTGACTATTTAAGAAAGCCCTTATACTGACTCTGAACTATCAAAAACAGAAACATAAAAAAAAAAAAAAACTACCTAAAAAAAAATTTCCCAAGCCTCAAAGAAACAATTAAAATATCATAAATCGCTGGGCGGTGGTGGCGCACGCCTTTAATCCCAGCACTCGAGAGGCAGAGCCAGGCAAATCTTTGTGAGTTCGAGTCCAGCCTGGGCTACCAAGTGAGATCCAGGACAGGCACCAAAACTACACAGAGAAACCCTGTCTCGAAACCCTCCCTCCAAAAATGTTATAAATCAGTTCAACCTATTTTTGTTTTTTTTAATAATTTATTTGTATATAAGTTGTTTATTTATGTACATTCGTGGTTTTGCCTGCATATAAGTCTGTGTGAGGGTGTTGGATCCCCTGGAACAAGAGTTACAGACAGTTGTGAGCTGCCATGTAGGTGCTGGGAATTGAACCAAAGTCCTCTGAAAGAGCAGGCAGTGCTCTTAACCACTGAGCTATCTCTCCAGCCCCAACCTATTTTTGTAATAACAAAAGTAGCAGCGTTTATAGCCTGTGATTTGGTAATTTTGTTGTTGTTGTTGGTTTTTCGAGGCAAGGGTTTCTCTGTGTAACAGCCCTGGCTGTTGGACCAGGCTGGCCTGGAACTCAGTATCTGCCTGCCTCTGCCTCCTGATTAAAGGCAAGCACACACCACCCAGCATGGGCATTTTCTTAATTAGTGATTGATGGGGGAGGACCCACCCTATTGTGGGTGGGGCCATCCCTGGGCTGGTGGTCCTGGATTCTATAAGAAAGCAGGCTGAACAAGCCATGGAGAGCAAGCCAGTAAGAAGCACCCCTCCATGGCCTCTGAATCAGCTCCTGCCTCTAGGTTCCTGCCCTGTATTAGTTCCTATCCCGACTTCCTTCAATGATTGGACTAAGGATATGGAAGCCAAATAAACCCTTCCCTCCCCAAGCTGCTTTGGTCATAGTTTTCATCACAGCAACAGTAACCCTAAACTAAGACAATGGCACATGTCTTCCATCCCAGCACTCAGGAGGCAGAGTAGTTGGATCTCTTGGAGTTAGAGGCCAGCCTGGTCTACAGAGTGAGTTCCAGGCCACATGTCAAGACCCTTTCTCAAAAAACAATCACACACACACACACACACACACACACACAAACCAACCAACCTGGAAATCACCTAAATGACCAAGGAAGTCACATTTGCATAGAAAGCCCAACTTTATCACATCTACTCTTCAGCTAACTAAAGTGGCAAATGTAATAAGTAATGTCCACGTGCAAAAGCGGGAGCAATCATCAACTAGCTAAACCAAGCATGGGGGCACACACCTATAATCCCAGCTCTTGGGGATTCAGAGACAAAGGACCCCAAGTTTGAGGTTAATCTTAGCTACATGGTTTGACTCTGTATCAAAACAAAAGATCTAAAAAACGCTGGCTTGGGACAGCAAGATGGCACAATAGGTAAAAAGCACTGGAAGCCAAGCCTGATGACCTGAATTCAATCACCTAGCCCCACGTGGTAGAATGAGAGAACCCACTCTGGCAAGTTGTCCTCTGACCTACACATACACACAGAGAGAGAGACAGAGGGGCACAGACACACACACACAGAGAAAGACTAACTAAATAAATAATAAACAAAATTGTTAAAATAAAAATGTATGTAATAGAGTAAGTACAAGTGGAGAATCTGAAGGGTACTGGTTCCTTTTTTTTTTAATTTTATAATTTAATTTAATTTTACATATCAGCCACAGATTCCCCTGTCCTCCCTCCTCCTGCCCCCCCACCACACCCCCGACCCCGTACTGGTTCTTTAAAGAGTGTTTATACATCAAGATTTCTAGAGCTGTCCTGAAAAGTCAACTAATCGGAGAAAAGAGAAAAAGCTACTGTCCTCATCATTCTTTGTTCGGCTCCCCACCCCTACTTAATCCGACTCCTCTCTGACATCAAAGCAGGATGCCTCTGACAAAGACAGGGGGAAATCTGAGGGAGGATCAACATTTTTAAATTTGGCCCTTTACCAGGACTCCGAACACCTGCTCTTTTAAAACAGAACTCCATTCATCCAGGCAGGAGTTAACTCAGCAAACAGGTATATCAGCCTCCAAACAGTTCTCCTGGGATCTGGGTCAGGAAGACCAGGACAAACCGATGGATGGATGGATGCATGGATGGATGGATGCATGGATGGATGGATGGATGGAAGGGATGGATGGACAGGCAGACAGACGGACAAAAAAAACCGGGCATGGTGGCACACGCCTTTAATTCCAGCACTCGGGAGGCAGAGGCAGGAGGATCTCTGTGAGTTCAAGGCCAGCCCAGTCTACAGAGTGAGTTCCAGGATAGGGTCCAAAAGCTATACAGAGAAACTCTGTCTCAAAAAACAAAACAAATACAGCTCAAGCAGGGCAGTGGTGGCAAACGCCCTCAATCCCAGCACCTAGGGAGGCAGAGGCAGGTGGGTCTCTGAGTCTGAGGCCAGCCTAGTTCAGAGTGAGTTCTAGGACCGCCAGAGCTACTACATACATGGAGAAACCCTGTGTTGGAAAATAAAAACAAACAGAAAATACAGCTCAACCAGAGGAAAACCATGCCTGGCACTGGGAATCTAGCAAACTACCCAGGGCTAGTGAAGTCATGGATCTTGAAGGACCCACAACCGCTTTACTAAACCACCTAACAACAATCCAAATATTTGCCCTATACCCTCAGAAAAACGTACTCCTCAACCTCATCAAGGAAACTTCTCTTTGCAACAGAGAGAACATTACAGAAAAACACAACCAATCAAAATGCAGAGTTGTGGAGCCCACTTTTAATGAATACATCAACAAAACACTCACATACCTAAAGCTCAGGGAACATTGTGGAAGGAGAAGCAGAAAGATTTTAAGAGTCAGATAATCAGGGAGTTTGCTGTAAGACTGTGTCTCCTAGTAATGTCAGAAACTCCACCCCTAAAGTCTCACCAATATGACTGCCTAAACACGAGCTGAACAAGGATACCAATACACATGCCAAAGTGAATGTGGAGAAAGCCCATGAGGCCTCGACCCTACACAAAGAACTACAGGCAACTAAGGAATGCTCAGAGCAGGACAAACAATCTTCTCCAGGGAAGAGCACACCAATTGTCCAATACCAAATGATCAGCCTGAAACGTACATACGAGTAACATTATACAGACTGAACAGGTTATATTTACGAATAGGTATGTATATGCCCATATGCGTATAACAACAATTTTAAAAAAAAAAGAGGCCATGAAATAGAGCAAGGAAAGGTATCTGGGAGGTTCTGGAGGGAGGAAAGGGAAATGAGAAATGATGTAATTATATTAATTACAAAAATAAAAAAAGGAAAAGAAAAAAATTTTTGATTTTTTTTTTCCCCCAGAGACAGGGTTTCTCTGTGTAACAGCCTTGGCTGTCTGGAAACTAGCTTTGTAGACCAGGCTGGCCTCAAACTCACAGAGATTCACCTGGCTCTGCCTCCTGAGTGCTGAGATTAAAGGCGTGCGCCACCACTGCCCGGCAGAAAAAAATTTTTTTAAAAACAAATGCTGGGCCGGGCGGTGGTGGCGCACGCCTTTAATCTCAGCACTCAGGAGGCAGAGCCAGGTGAATCTCTGTGAGTTCGAGGCCAGCCTGGTCTCCAAAGCGATTTCCAGGAAAGGCGCAAAGCTACACAGGGAAACCCTGTCTTGAAAAACCAAAAAAAAAAAAAAAAAAAAAAAAAAAAAAAAAAAACAAATGCTGGGTAGAAAACATTAGTATTAAGGGGCAGCAAGAAACCTGGATGGTTTTTCAAAACTGGAGTTTCTGGGAGGGATCAGCAGCAACAAAACCGGAACCCTGAGATTTCTTCAAAGGCCTACTTCATTGTCTTCACATTTGTGGGTTTTCTGGGTTCAGTTTCTCCAAATGTCTGCAAGATTCACCATTGTTTGACCCAGACTTCATATGCTGGTGGAATCAACCACCCACACTGAGGAAAGGTGTCAAGGAGTTTGAAGGGCTTTAGTAGACCCCAGCATGGCAGACATGGCTCTGGAAGGCCTTGCCCCTCCCCATTCCCTTTGCCTTGCTAAACAGCTACATTACATTCCTAAAGCTAGCCCCCAAGGTCTAGTCCCTTATTTGGCCTCCTCCTGAGGCTGACCACCACGGTCCAGCTATTAAAGTACTGAAGTCCAGCAATCAAAAGCCCGCTTTGACTCCCCTGATTAACATTTCCAACTAGAATTAAACACCTCGTCCTACCGGGGGTTTCCCTTTTTCCCTTTATGAACTACCATTTTCCTATGGCCATATATGTCTCCTCTCTATCCAGAGGCAGTCCTTTGTCCCTCCAGGGCAAATATCCCCTTCCCCCATCTCCCTGGTTCCTTTTCCCTTCCCCCTAGTCATCTGTCACCTGTCTTTGTCTCTTATTCTCTGCCCTTCGTCCCTCTGGGGCAAACAGGAAAACTTGTGCTGAGAATTTGCTCTTGGTGTGTTCTGGTCTTTTCATAGTTTGTGGATGTGGATATTGTTCTTTTTCCTTTGAGATGGGATCTCACTGAATTATCCAAACTGGTTTTGAAATCCTGAACTCAAGCCATTCTCCTACCTCACACTCCTGAGTAGCTGAGAATCAAGCATACAGCACTAAACTAGGCTTGGTCCTCTCAACTCTACCGATAATGCATTACTTCATCAGTATTGTCAACCCAGAGGCCCACACACGTTTTTCCCTATTAGGTAAAGGGGAAAGGGATGTAAATAAAAAATGGTATGATGATGTAGTATGTATAAAAATGTGCAATTCATTAAAAACAATGACCTGAAATTAAGCCTGGTGGTACAAACCTGTATCTGGAGTTACTCAGGAGGCTGAGGCAGGAGAGTCATAAGTTTAAGGCCTTCCAGCCCCACAGAGTGAGTTCAAGGCCAGCCTGGGCCACTCACTGAGACCCTGTCTCAAAATGAAAACAGGAGAGGGGCTCAGTAGTTAATAATACTGTCTGCTCTTCCAAAGGACAGAGGTTTGATTCCCAGCACCCACACAATGGCTCACAACCATTTGGAATTCCAGTCACAGAAGACACCCTCTTCTGGCTTCAGAAGGCACCAGGCATACTCATAATACACAGACATACAGCTATCAGCTATTCTATGTTAGTATTATCTCACTTTCTTTCAAAGGTGCATCAATATATGAGAATAAAATATGTCTTATGAGAGAGGGTCTCATGTAGCCCAGGCTGGCCTCAAACTACTTTGCTGCAGATCACCTGGAACTCCTAATTCTCTTAAGCTTTTACCTCCAAGTACTCTGCCCAGTCTACTCAGTGTTGACGATCAAACCCAAGTCACTGATAATGCTTGGCAAAAACTATACCAAATGAACCACATCCCTATCCTAGGCTGTAACTTTTGTGAGCCTCTTTCCCGCTTCTGTGTCTGCTAAAGCAGCAGAGGCATTCTTCTCAAGGACACATGCCTCAGAAGACCTCACTTTTCACCTGAGCTATTCTAAAGGACAGCATCAGTATTAGTTACTGCTTTAATGAATCAAGGGAAGCATCCAAGCTCAAATTCAGTGCAAAACCAATTCAAAACCTCCAAGTGATTATAGTACAAGCACATAAACCAGACAGGGCAGTAACCCATCTATAACCACAACACTCAGGAGGCAGAGACAGGAGAATGGAGAGTTCCAGATCAACCTACACAGCAAGATTTTTCCTCAAACAAAGGCTGAGGATAGATACAGCTCAGCGGTAGGGCTCTTGCTTAGTATGGTCAAGGCCCTGGATTCAATTTCTAGCATGGCAAAATAAGTGCTTAAACCCATCTTTCCATTCATGTTCCCTTCCTGAAGGGCCTTCACACTAACAGATGTACGTATGATCTTTACAAATCTTGCCGGACTGCTAAGACAATAGTCCTAATGCAATAACTTAGTCCTTTTTGTTTGGGCTTTTTGTTTGTTTGTTTGTTTGGTTTTTTGAGACAAGGTTTCTCTGGCTGTCCTGGAACTCCCTCTGTAGATCAGGCTAGCTTCAAACTCAGAGATCCACCTGCCCCTGCCTCTGCCTCCCGAATGGTGGTATTAAAGGCATGCACCACCACTGACAAGATTTAATTTTAATATTTTTGAACATTTTATTATTTGTATGTGTATGATGTTTTTGCCTGAAAGTATGTCTGTGTATCACATGCATGCAGTGCCCATAGAGGCCAAAGATGTTGGATATTTTGGGACTGAAGTTATAGACAGTTGTGAGCCACCATGTAGGTCCTCTGGAAAGGCAGTCATGTGCTCTTAACCACTGAGCTATCTCTCTAGCCCCTTATTTTTGAGGCAGGGTCTCACTATGCATCCTTAGCTGCCTGGAGCTTGCTATTCAGATCAAGCTGGCCTTAAACTCATAGTGATCTGCCTGTCTCTACCTCCAAAGCACTGGGATTAAAAGGGTGCGCCACCTTGCCTAGCTTAATAATTAGGGTAGAAACGGTCCAACCACTTTCATCAGCAAATGATTACTGAGTACCTACTATGTGCCAGGTGCTACCTACAAGCTAAGTAAGGACAAAGCAAAGGTCCAACCATGATGAAGCCTGCATTTTAGTGGGGGCAGAGGACAGACAGACATGCGCTATATAATATTAGTGGCCAACAATACAAGGAAAAATGAGGTAAAATAACGGGGTAGAGAATCAAGGGGAAAGTTCAAGCAGTGGTCAGTCTAAGACGGAGATGTGTCTAACCCACAGAAGAGAGGATGCTGAAACCCAGAGTGAGTGAGACAGTGGAAAAAAACTGAAGACCTGACTAGGTCAGGCCAGGTTGGTTGGGTGAACCATTAACATCCCACTTTACAGATAAGGAAACTAACAATGAAAATGCAAGGGACTCAGCTATCATCAAATAAAAAGTCCTGAGAGACAGCTGACCTCAGCACTTCGTTTCTACTCAGAACAAAGGCTTCTCACAAAGATTAAAAGTATTGTTTTAAAGAAAATAAAGAGGGCCAGAAAGATGGCTCAGCAGGTAAGGTCACCTAGTACCAAGCACAATAACCTAAGTTTAAACCCTGACACCCATGTGGTAGGAGAGAGGGACTCCCAAAAGTATCCTCTGACTCCCACTTTGTGTGCTATGGCAGGCATGCAATACATACACATACACACAAAGTTATATATATATATAAATGTATATAGAATCACAGACAAATTTCAAAAGAGTAGCCTGATACAGAAATTAGATTTAAGTCTATTTTCCGAGGAGAGCCATTCCCTACAAGAACAGCAGCATTGGTGACGACACAGAACTTTAAAGCTATGGAAGAGGAAGACACCTGCTCATAGGCCACATCTGCGCAGCTATTCATGATCCCGGAGTAAAGTTCCAAGGACAATGTTCTTTTACATTTATTTTCCAAGTTTTGGTTTGTTTTCATCTTTTTCTTTCACTCACTATTTTAAACCACCAGCAATAATTTTTTTCAAAAACTTGCTATGGGCTAGATATAATGGCCCAATCCCACACTTGGGAGGCAGAGGCAGGTGAATCTCTGTGAGTTTGGGGCCAGCTTGGTCTACAAAGTGAGTTCCAGATCAGCTAGGGCTACACAGAGAAACCATGCCTTGGGAAACCATAAATAAATAAATAGTGTGCTTGCTATGATACACATTTTTACCTTATTTACAATGCTAGATGTCCACATTTTGTAAACACATAAGTAGTTCTCATTTGTTTTCTTTACATTCACAAAGCTGACTTCCCCCACATTCAACATCCACAGCTGCCTTTGGAAACACAGGTTTCTTAAAAATCTCAGCCCCTAGCCGGGCGGTGGTGGCACACGCCTTTAATCCCAGCACTCGGGAGGCAGAGCCAGGGGGATCTCTGTGAGTTCGAGGCCAGCCTGGGCTACCAAGTGAGTTCCAGGAAAAGATGCAAAGCTACACAGAGAAACCCTGTCTCGAAAAACCAAAATAAATAAATAAATAAATAAAAATCTCAGCCCCTTCAGTAAATGCATGCACATTTTGAATGGCTGACTCCAGACTGAAACTACCTCTCATAATACTTCAGATGACTGCAGTTGTAAAGCTAGGTGCAGTTACCAACCATAGTGACGTGAATATACACATTGTCCCTTTTGACCTGTTTTTTTATGAATATGGTTGTCTGCTCTTAACTGCTATATCATAGAACTCATCCCTAGAACTAGTCACACTTGTAAAAATATATATGCTGTGATTGCCTGTTTTATTGTGTAAAGTGACCTATGAAGTATTCCTGCACTTCTTATTTTTCCTCAAATAAATTCCTATTTTTAAATGTAAAAAATTAATAAATAAAATATAGTAGAAAATAAAGGCTAGGTATAATGGCACACACCTTTAATCTTAACACTAGGAAGAGAGAAGCAGGTTGATCTCTGTGAGTTCAAGGCCAGCCAGGTCTACATCATGAACTCTAGAATAGCCAATGCTGAATATTGAGACCCTGTCTCAAAAAATAAAACATTTATTAAACACATTGTATAAATACATTAGAAATCTTACTGACTCGTTGGCTCATTCAACAACTGTGTACCTATGATGTCCCAGGTCCTATTCTAGTTTCTGCTTACAGAGTATTCAATCAGAAAGAGGAAGCCAGTGCTTAATTTTTAAGGCATAAAGGATTTGCGGGGGGGCATAAAGAATTTTTAAATTCCTGGTTTAAAAAAAAATTATGGCCAGGAGTGGTGACCCATACCTTTTATTCCAGCACTTGGGAGGCAGAAACAGGCAGATAGATCTCTGTGAGTTCAAGGCCAGCCTGGTCTACAAAGCTAGTTCCAGGACAGCCAAGGCTACACAAAGAAATCCTGTCTCAAAAAAAAAAAAAAAAAATTAAGGTTGGAACTGACCCTGAGTTCAATCCCTAGTACAAAACAAAACAAAACAAAACAAAACGAAACAAATCACAATGGTAAGAAGTCTCACTAAAAGATGAAGGGACATGGGGAAGGGACATACTTTAGGTGGTCTGTGAGGACAGGATTTTTTTTTTATGATTTATTTATTTGCATTGGTGCATTTGTGTAAGGGTGTTGGATCCCCTAGAACTAGAATTACAGACAGTTGTGGGCTACCATGTGGGTGCTGGGAATTGAACCCGGGTCCTCTGGAAGAGCAGCCAGTGCTCTCAACCGCTGAGCCATCTCTCCAGACCCAGGACAGGATTTTTAAGCAAGATGACAACTGCTTCTTTCCTAGCAAGGAATAGAAAAAGGAGAGATATTAACTACAAAAGAAAGGGCATGTGTAAAAGTCCAAGGGGGAGTACAGCCCATCTCTGGAGGAAGCAAAAGAGGGCAGGAGAAAGAAGCCACAGGAAATGTGGTTAGAGAAGGGAGGGGTGGGGGCACAGGGAGGGATAGGGGCACAGGCAGGCAGCTCACCCGGAGTTCCTCTGCCCAGCAATGAGGAGTTGGGACTTTATTCTAACTGCAATGGAACCAGAGGGGAAAACCAACAGAACAATGATGCAATCTTATTTCTAATTTATTTCATTATCATACTTAGGAGTCTAGCAATATGCTCCAATATTTTAAGTAAAAAAGATGTTTCTACATTTTTCCCCCAGGGACCCCTAAAACTTACATAAACTGCAGGGCCCATATCACTAGCTTCTTCCTTGAATCCTTGAATGAGTAAGCAAGGGCTAGGTCAACAGGGAGCTCAAAGTGTAGAGGTAGGGGGAAGGGCGGTGGGGTGGAGAAGCAACCTTGACAGTTTGACACCAAGAATTCTTGCACCCATCAGTGAGCACTTTCTTCTTCCTCTTCCTTACTTCACATTGTCTTATGTCTGAAACTGGCCACGGTGTAAACACAAAGATCACAAGCACGAGAGTTCTTTCTGCTGACAGCCCAGAGGCTTTGCTTGAGAAACACACCCGGGGTGAGATGTGAAGTTGTGCACAGCCCATCTGTCTGTGTGCCCTCCCGCCCCAATTAGTGCTAGGAAACAAGGGGGAACAGTCCCGGTATATCTCCAGCAGCCTACACAGAAAGGTCTCCTATTGTCATCCAGCAGTGAGTCACGGAGGTAGATGCAGAGTGCATAGAAAACAAGGCTAAAGGGCTGTTTGTCAAGAGGCACCTTAACACACCCATCCACCACCATCAATGAACATGACCTGTCAAGGTCCACCAGCCTTCTCAATGACCAATACAAGGCATCAGAGGTGGACAGTTTGGGAAGGTTCATTTAATCACAACTACTGTAAGTTGAGTCTATTATTACAACCGGTTGTTCTGAAAAAAATAAAATAAAATAAAATAAAAAACCTAGACCCAGAGAACATAAGAGAGTTGTCCAAGCTCACAAATCTGCAAATAACAGAGCCAGGCTTCAAATCCAGCCTGATCCAGCACACAACCTCTGAAGCTAACTACTGTTTAGAACCTCCCAATCCCATGCAAATTTTCCTGCCATCAACTCGGAGGTAGTTTCTTCTTATATTCCAAATTCTGTTTCTTTAAACACACACGCACGCACGCCAGGCAGTGGTAGTAAGTACACGCCTTTAACCCCAGCACTTGGGAGGCAGAGGCAGGAGGACCTCCGTGAGCTCGAGGCCAGAATGGTCTACATAGTGAGTCCTAGGGCAGCCAGGGTTACACAGTGAGAATCTGTCTCAAACAAAACAAAATTTTTTAATTAAAAAAAATTATTGGCTGGGTGGTGGTGGCACACGCCTTTAGTTCCAGCACCAGCACTCGGGAGGCAGAGGCAGGTGGATCTCCGAGTTCAAGGCCAGCCTGGTCTACAGAGTGAGGTCCAGGACACCCAGGGCTACACAGAGAAAACCTCTCTCAAAAATAAATAGATAGATACATAAATAAATAAATAAAATGAGAGAAGTATTTTATTATTATGTGTGAGTGTGGGCATGCACATTCCCCAGTATTTGTATGGAGGTCAGAGGATAACTCTCAGGAGCTGATTAGCTCCATCCACTGCAGGATCTGGGGAGGGATCTCCGGTCATCAGGTTCACTCAGCAAGCACTTTTACAGAGCTCTTTCTCTGGCACCCTATTCAGTTCTTTCCATGAAACCTTTCTTCCCTTTCCAATGTCAAAATTAACAAAAGAATGAATGACAACAGGTATTCCACTTTCAAACCCAAAGACTTGCAGGAAGAGAAAGCCCTAACCTTTGACAAGAATCCACAGTGAACAAAACTTATCCTAAGGGCTGGAGAGATGGCTCAGCAGTTTAAAAAATTACAAGTTCTTACTGTTTTTGCAGGGGACAGGGGACAGGAGACCTGAGTTCAGTTCCCAGCACCCACGGCTCATAACTACCCCTAACTAGTACAGGGAATCTGATGCCTCTGGCTTCCAAGAGCACCTTCACTCATGTGCACATACCCACAGGCAGACACACATACATATGCATAATTATAAATAAAATAATTAAAAAAAAACAAGCTTTGCTAATCTAACATAGTAGCAACTGCCTGTAATTCCAGCACTCAGGAAGGTAAGTCAGGAGAATTTCAAATACTATACCAACCTGGGTTACACATATAGACCCTGCCCATCCCACCCCACCCTCTCACAATAACATCTGTCTTGAAAATAGTTACTGAAGAATACCTTGCCCCAAAAGGGTGTGTGTGAGTTTTGCTGTCTGTTTTAAAAGGGCAAAATGCTGTACATACAAACGGAACAAATGATCGGAACGTTGCTCAAAGACACATGGTACCAGTCAGTGGTCAAGAACAACTGTCACGGGCGAGGAGGACCTGAAGAAGGGATGTGTTTGAAGCATGCCTTAACAACCTGGCTAAGCTCACACAAGTCCACTACCAGCCAGCCCTGCCATCACTGTAAGTATCAATGAAAGTCACCAGAGCCATGGGTCCTGAGTTATTAAAATCTAGGGAAAGAGGGGAGTTACAATAATCTCCAAAGGGCAGAAAGCCCAAAGCTACTTTCATTTTGTCAGATACCTCAAGTCTCCTGCCGTCAGGTAAAAATGAAGAATTTCAACATTTCTAGTTATTTCTCCATCTAGTCTGAGTGTCTCTCCCACAGATGGAACCCAACAGGTGGGCTCAGAACCCGCCCCCCCCCAAAAAAAATAGCCTTATGAAATAAACTGTCTGTAAGCAATACTGGCCTCTGCAGATACCAAGCACCTTTGGATTGGTTTCCACGGTCATTTTCCGGGTCAGGTCAATTTCCGGCTCACAGTTAACTAAGCAAAGCCAGGAGAAAAATTGGTGTGGGGCTGGATTGTTGCATGAACGGTCAGATGAGGAGAGACTCTTCCCTTGAGCAAGGCAGTTCCCCAAAAGGCCACGGACAGAGAATCCCCAAAGTGAGCCAGGTAACAGCCATGGGGAAGTCTGTGCACACACGCCCCCGCTGGCCAGGCGATCAACCGGCCACAAGGCCCCACAGGTGTCAGGCACCAAGAGTAATGGGGCTCACCCATCCCAAGTCCACACACAGACCCCGAGGAGGTCTCAAAGGCGCAGAAGCGACCTGAATTTGCTCTGCGTCCCGTTACAGGCCAGAATCTCAGAGGATGCCCTTTAGGCAATAGCTGGGGAGACGCACTAGGTTTCATTTTTCTTGGACGAAGACTGATATCGGCGGGCAGGGGCGACAGACAGGGTTGGGAAAGAGGGGGATCGGGACTCGTAGGGTGCACAGCCGGTGTGAGTCAAGCGCACAATCAGTGCTTAGTCACCGATAGCCCGGCGGCCGGAGTTCCTCGCCCCCCGCCAGCCGGGCCGTACGTGACGGAGCCGAGCCTGATGGTGGCGGCCTCCCGGCCACTCCCGGTACTCACTCGGCCGAGCTGGTCCCGTTAACCGCCGAGCCATCGGGGGTCGGGTTCAGCTGGATGGGCGTCGGCTTCTTCTTGGGCATCTTGCAGCGGGGAAACAGCCTGCAACTCAGCGGGGAGCGCGCGGCCGCTTCTCGCTTCCTCCCTCGGCTCTGCCCGGAGTCGGGGCGGCTCTATCAGCCGCGCGCTCGTGGG
Source organism: Peromyscus eremicus (assembly GCF_949786415.1). Taxonomy (NCBI): domain Eukaryota; kingdom Metazoa; phylum Chordata; class Mammalia; order Rodentia; family Cricetidae; genus Peromyscus; species Peromyscus eremicus. Next base: position 58,771,908 of record NC_081422.1, read on the forward strand.
ACCCTCCGCCCAACCCACGCGGGGAACCAGCTGCGCGCGCTCGGCGGCCCGGGACTCTTTCGCCTCAGCGCACGCGTTCTTTGGGCTCCGGCGACCCCGCTGCGCACTCCCCGCAGCTCGGCTACGGCTCCAGCCCCAGAAAAAGTGCAGCCACTGCCGCCACCGCACTCCGAGCCGCGGCGCACAGACGTCCCAGTGAGGGACTGGAGGGCGGGGGAGGGGCGGGGAACCAGGCAAGCCCCGCCCCCACTGGGCTGCGGCGCTTCCCTCACGCCCGCCTGACTCCGCCCCCGTCGCTTCGCTGATAGCCAATGAGAACTAAGCTCAGCTGCAGATGACGCGGAAATACGTCACGGGGGCGCGGCGCGCCGGCCTGGGGGCGGAGTGAGAGAAAGGCTTCCGGGCGCCCTCTGCTGACAAAGGTGCCCAGGTGGATGCCAAAGGAGATTCTTGCACGCAGTTCACCGTGCTTCTGCCTGGTGCTGCTTGGCCTCTTTATCTCCATTCCTCTCCTCCCTTAGGCTGGGTCATGTTGACCCAGATAAAAGTACAAAATAGGTAAGAAAAGGACCCCTTTTCGTGTCCCGAGACCAGGCAGAATAAGAGCAACAGAAAACTAGATTTATCAAGAGCCAGGAGTATACGCTTTTAATCCCAACACAAGAGGCAGAGGCAGGCTGATGTCTGTGAGTTCCAGGCCAGTTTGCTTTACATAGCAAGATCAAGACCAGCCAGGGACACATTGTGAGACCGTGTCTCAAAATAAAAGAAAACTTTCAAGAGACTCCTTAAACCAAACTGGCATGATTTTTTCTATTTTAATGCTACTAAAATGATGGTAGAGATCTGAGAACTCCGTGCTGGTGAGGTGGGAAATTGGTGCAAACTTTTTGACAGTAGATTGAAGTATAATTAATGGATCAGCCGTCCTATATGTCACAAATCTCACATCCTTTGTTGTTGTTTTTCAAGCCTTAAAAACTCCTTCAAGTAGTCTGGACAGATAGTGCTAAAAAGTAGAGGATACTTGCTGCCCTTGCAGAACCTGAGATAGGTTTCCTGCATTCGTGTTTGGGCAGTTCACAACCACTATCCTCAGAAGGGGAGGGGGAAGAGGAAGAGGAAGAGGAAGAGGAGGACAACGAGGACCACTTCAGGGGCCAGCCACCCAGCTACATAGCCAGCCATGGAGTAAGAGTAAGATTTACAGAAGTTAGAGAACAGGAAAAGCCCAGAGACAAAAGGTAGATGGGAATAATTTAAGAAAAGCTGGCTAGAAACAAGCCAAGCTAAAGCCAGGCATTCATAATTAAGAATAAGCCTCCGACTGAGATTTATTTGGGAGCTGGGTGGCGGGCCCCCAAAAGACCAAAGACCAACGAACAGCATAGTTCAATAGTTCATGTCTTCACAGTGAACCTGGGCAGCATAGACTTCATGCTCATAAACTCAACATTGACCTTTTTATCAAACAAAAAGAGATTAAATATTCAAAAAAGATGCAGTTTCAAGAGCTGGAGACATGTCTCAGTGGTTAAGAGGACTTGTTGCCCTTGCTGAGAGTGCAAGTTCATTTCCAGCATCTACATGGCGATTCACAACTATCCAACACTCCAGTTCCAGGAGACCTGACATTCTCTTCTTACCTCCAAGGGCACCAGGCACACACATGGTGCACATATGTGCATGCAGGCAAAACGCACATACACATGAAAGTAGATGAATCTCTGAAAATGCACATTGGAACTTCCTCCGTTTATACCACTCAGTCTTAAAGATACTAGATGTGAGGGACAAATAAGAATCCTCTGCATTGTGTGGCCCAGAGCCAGGTGTTAGGTGTTAGCAACCAGCAGGTAAGGAAGCTGTAGAGGGAGCTAGAGAGATGGCTCAGCAGTTAAGAGAACTGAATACTCTTCCAGAGGATCTGGGTTCCCAGCACTCTCATGGCAGCTAACTGTCTGTAACTCCAAGATCTGATACCCTCACATAGACATACATGCAGGAAAAAAACACCAATGCTAACAAAATTTAAAAAAAAAAAAAAAGCTGTAGAAAGCTGAGGGAAGAGACTTACTTCCAGGCAGGGATTTTCTGATAATCAAAGAGCTCCAAGTCCAGACAGCAAGACATCCAGGTGCGGAGGTCCTGGTAGTTTAGATGGAAGATTATTTATCTACAGCATGGTTGATCAAATAACTAGATATGTTCAATATAATTGGGTAGTTACTCTCCTCTTAGCTGTAACCAAATGCTGACAAGAGCCACCACTTAAAGGAGGAGTTATCTTGGCTCATGTCCATCATGATAGAGAAACACTATGGCAGGAGCTTGAGGCCACTGGCCACAGCATCCACAGTCTGGAAGCACAGAGCGATAGAAATAGTTTTCAGCTCTTCTCCCTTTCATTTAGTTGTGGACCCCAGCCCTTGGAATAGTGTCACCCACATTTAGTGTGGATGTTCCCACTTGAATGAACCCAAGCTAGAGACTCTCCCACAGACACATCCAGAGGCCTGTCTCCTAGACAGTTCTAGTGCCTGTTAACTATATGCTAACATAAGTTGACTGTATGAACCATCCCAAATATGGCTGCTGGTGTCTCACTATGGGAGAAAGAAGACACAATTATAAGATGTAAGAAGATGGTCTGTGCTAATGGAATTTGAGGGTATCAGTTAATTCAGTTTTTCTTTCTTTTTTAAATAAATCTTGTATTTAGAAGTTACAACATATCATGAGGTGCATATAAATAGCAAAATGGTTACTATAGTTGAACAAATTAATGTATTTATCATTTCACGGTTAACTGTTTGAGTGTGACAATAGCAGCTAAAATCTTCGAACATAGCAAAAACTCTACATATAATAAAACTATATCAATTTAGTCCTCATATTGGATATTAGCGATCTAGACTTAGCTGGATATGGTAGTATACATCCGTAACCCCAACACTAACAAGGTTAAAGAAGGATGAACCCACAAATTCAAAGCCAACATGGGTTGTTATATAGTCAGTTCTATATCAAAAAGCAAACAGTTCGGACTTGTTCACTCTTCAGATGTATTACTTTATATTCTTTGACCAGCACTTTCCTATTTCTTCCCTCTGCCTCACGTTTCAACATGCTGACCTTAATATAAATGTGTGCATATGTACATAGCCATTATGTCCTTCTTATATAACATGTATCATTTTTAGTATCAAAGTAAAATCATAAATGATAAAAAGTGTTCTGCTTGGTTTAGTGACACACGCCTTCAATCCCAGCATCTGGGAGGAAGAAGCAAACAGATCTCTGTGAGTTTGAGGCCAGCCATGTCTAGTCTACATATCGAGTTCCAGGGCAGCCTGGTCTACAAAGGGACACCCTGCCTATTAATTTTTTTTTTTACTTGAAATCAATTTTATGTGTTTGTGTATGTATGTGTGCCAGTATGAGTGTGGAGGCCAGAAGATAATCTCAACTGTGTTCCTGAGGTACTTCCATTAAGGATTTTGAGACAGGGTCTTAATTGGCCAAACAGGCCGATGAGCCTCAGGGACCCACCTATCTTCACCCTCCCAAGCACCACTACATCCTACTTTATTTGTTTATATTATTTCTTCTTTGTCTGTATAGATGTGTGTGCACATGCAGATTGTGTTATGTGGTGGGGGGATGAGATGAACATGTGTGAGTGTGTGGAGAACAGAGGACACCCTCAGGTGTTGATACCTGTCAATACCCTCAAGAGTTGGCCACCTTGGTTTTTGTTGTTATTTTTATTTTATTTATTTATTTGCTGTTTGTTTGTTTGAAACAGGGTCTCTTACTGGACCTGGAGCTTGCCAATTAGGCTAGGCTGGCTGGCCATGGAGCACCAGGTATCTTCCTGTTTCCACTTCCCCAGTGTTGAAATTACAAATGCATGATACCTGTGGAGACCCACAAAGGTTTCCTAGTGAGATCTGAGCTTGCTTCACCCAGCAGGGCTGCATTAGAGGATGACTTGACTACATGTATGGTTACTAGGTGATTGGAAGGGTCTGCGCTTTGCTGTGCTACAGGGAGGTCTTTGCTCCACCCCTTGGCATTCCTATAAAAAGCCCTTTAGAAGAGAAAGAAGGGGTTGGTGGACCATGATGACCCAGGCCCTCCTGAGACTCTCCATTGTTTCTATCTCTCTCTCCTCTCTCTCTCTCTCTCTCTCTCTCTCTCTATATATATATATATATATATATATATATATATATATATATATATATATAAACAAGGTTTCTCTGTGTAGCTTTGCGCCTTTCCTGGAACTACGTCTGTAGCCCAGGCTGGCCTCAAACTCACAGAGATCCACCTGGCTCTGCCTCCCGAGTGCTGGGATTAAAGGCGTGCGCCACCACCGCCCGGCTTCCCCTCTATATTTCTATCTAAATGTCTTATTCCTCACTCCTCAAGAGTACTCAGGGGGAAAAAGTGGGAGCTGGTCTCCCACAGACACCATGCCCATTTTTGTTTTTGTTTTTCGTACAGTATATTCTGATCATGACAGTTTCACCCCTCATCTCCTCCTAGATTCTGCCCACTTCCCCTCTCTTCCAAATCCATGCCTTCTTTCTCTCTCCTTTAGAAAATGAACAGAAAAAAAGGAATAAAACAAAACAAAGAAAGAAAGAAAAAGCAAGAAAAACACATACACACACAGAAACACACACACACACACACACACAAGCACAAAGTCAGAAACCATAATATCTAAGCATGAGAAGAATAAAGTTAGCTAATAAAATTTTGTGCAATTAATTGAAGTTTTCAAGACCTCACTTCAATACTATGAAAGATATGAAGTTCCTTCTAAAACTGAAATATGACCCTATGTGGCTTGCTGAGGATCAGTCTCCATTGAGTAATGTTTCTGAAACTCTCATCATGGTCTGAGAATCCAGGTTAACAACTGCTCCAGGCCAGGCATAGTAGCATGGGACTGGAATTCCAGAAACTGAGAGGCTGACGCAGAAAGATAGAGTTGCTGTACAGCCAAGGATAGCGTGACACCTTGTCTTAAAACAAACAAAAAAAGAGATGAGTGGGAGATATGGCAAGGTATATTGTATACTTGCATGAAATTGTCAAAACAATAAGTTTTTTAAAAAACTGAGGCAAGCCGGGCGGTGATGGCACACGCCTTTAATCCCAGCACTCGGGAGGCAGAGTCAGGCGGATCTCTGTGAGTTCGAGGCCAGCCTGGGCTACCAAGTGAGTTCCAGGAAAAGGCGCAAAGCTACACAGAGAAACCCTGTCTCGAAAATCCAAAAAAAAAAAACAAAAAAAAAAAAAACAACTGAGGCAGAAGAGGTGGTGGCACACACTTTTAATCCCAGCACTCAGGAGGCAGAGGCGGGTGAATCTCTGTGAGTTCGAGGCCAGCCTGGTCTACAGAGTGAGTTCCAGAACAGAACTCACAGAGCTACACAGAGAAACCCTGTTTCAAAAAAACAAAAACAAAAAACAAAAACAAAACAACAAATAACCTGAGGCAGAAGAAATGGCTCATCAGATAAACCTAATGACCTAAGTTTGATCCCCAAAACCCATGTAAACCAGATGTGAAGCTGGAAAGATGGCTCAGTGGTTAAAAGCCCTTCCTGCTCTTGCAAAAGACCAGAGTTCAGTTTCCCAGCACCCACATCTGGTGGTTCACAATTGACTACAGTCCAAGAGTATCCAACACTCTTCTTCTGCCTCTGAAGGCACCCCCACATGTGTGCATACACACATAGATACATACAAAAATACATTTTTTTTTTTTGGTTTTTCAAGACGGGGGTTTTCTCTGTGTATCCCTGGCCATCCTGAAGCTACTTGTATAGAACAAGCTGGTCTCCAACTCACAGAGATCTGCCTGCTTCTGCCTCCCAGGCATGTGTAGCTTTTTTAATTTTATCTTATGCATATGAGTGTTTTGCCTACATGTATGTCTGTGTACCAGATTTAAAAGGTTGTAGGGGATCTCCTGGAACTAGATTTACAGGTAGTTGTGAGCTATGATGTGAATTACTGAGAATTGAGTCCTCTGGTAGGGCAGCCAGTGCTCTTAACCACATCTCTCCACTTGCAGGAATTTGGCAAACATTGTAATATTAAGTGTTAGCATGAATGATAAGAAGTTGGTGTTTTGGGGGCTGGAGAGATGGCTCAGAGGTTAAGAGCACTGGCCGCTCTTCCAGAAGCCCTGAGTTCAATTCCCAGCAACCACATGGTGGCTCACAACCATCTGTAATGAGATCTGATGCCCTCTTCTGGCCTGCAGGCATACATGAAGGCAGGATACTACATGCATAATAAACAAATAAATAAATCTTTAAAAAAAAAAAAGAAGTTGCTGTTCTGTAGGCCAAAAAAGTTGGAATATTGGCAGTTTTATCTGGTTCATCCTCTATATACACAGTGTTATTAAATCACAGGTGTGGCTGGACATGCTAGTACACCTCTTTAATCTGAGCACTTGGGAAACAGAGGCAGGAGAATCTCTGAGTTCCAGGCCAGCCAGAGCTACATAGAGTATATTAAAAAAAAAATACAAAAAAAAACCTCCAGAAAATTACAAACGTGAGGATTCAAGAAATACAGGACCACCACTGGTGAACATGTATCATGACCTGAGAGGTACCTTTAATTCAGACCTCTATGCCTGAGGTCCAATGTCAAAGCCAGAGAAATAGAACAGTAATATGTTCTAAGTCTGTTAAACATTTTCATGAAAATAGCCTTATGGAATGCTGTCGGATAAAATTTACAAAGAATACGAATTTGAGAGAGTGGTACCTGGGAGTACTTCCAGTTCTGCCTTTCAGTGATGCCTAACGTCCCTAGACCTCTGCTAACTTACCTATAATGTGAGAATTTCACTAGCTACTACAGCAGATGTGTATCCTAAATGAAACCGTGAAGGAACAGTCTAACACACAGGAGCTCCATGAGTAGTGTTGTGGGTGGGTTTTCTTCGAGTAAACATGATCTGCTGGGAGAAGCATCATTTACAGAGGCTTTCTGGGAAACAATTTGGTTTCAAAAACATTTTCACAATTTGACTCAGTAATCCCATTTTGTTGAATCTTTTGTGGGAGAATTGTGAAACCATGTAAAAGAATGATCCACAAATGGTTTAAATAGCTAAAATCTGAAACCATCTAAACACACAACAGAAGAGAAATGATTACTTCATCTGTAGCACAGCCATGTGATGAAATATTGGGCAAGAATGCTTTTCTGTACAGAAATTTCAACCAGTAAGAATTATAAAAGAAAGAAAAGCTGAGCAGCCGTAGCACACACCTTTAATCCCAAGACTCAGGAGGCCAAGACAGACAGATCTCTGAGTTTGAGGCCAGTCTGGTCTACAGAGAGAGAAAGTTCCAGAACAGCCAGGGATACACCGAAGAAAAAACAAAACAAAACAAACCCGAAGAATTAATAAAATTTACAAATGTAGAGAGATAGCTCAGAGGTTAAGTGTAGATGTAATCAACCGTGGAAAACTCTAGCTACAGTTCAGAGCACTGGCAGCTCTTCCAGAAGCCCTGAGTTCAATTCCTAGCAGCCACATGGTGGCTGACAACCATCTATAGTGAGATCTAGTCCCCTCTTCTGGCATTCAGACAAGCATGCAGGCAGAACACTTTGAATATAATAAATAAATCTTAAAAAATAAAAAAAGGAAAGAAATATAAACCAAGGAGCTCGGGTGAAAGAGTCTGTTTTCGTTTTTTCTTTCTTCTCTCCCCCTCCCATTGTTAACAATTTCACTACAAAAGATTCATCTGTCCAAGTTCATTTCTGGGCTGAGCATGTACGTGGCTCAGGGATAGAGTGCTTGTCAGGCATTTGTGAAGCTCTGACTTGAGTCCCAGCATCATAAAAACAAAATAAAACAGAATGAAAAAAGAAAAACCCTGTGGATGCGGGAACACTGTGCTGGCTGGTTGTTGTGTTAACTTGACACAGGCTAGAAACATTTTGGAAGGAGCCTCGATAGAGCAAATGCCCCGACCAGACCGGCCTTTGATAAGCATTTTCCTGATGATTGATGTAAGCCTGGGTGGGTGGCCCTGGATGGTATAAGAAACAGGCTGAGCCAGCGGTGGTGGCACATGCCTTTAATCCCAGCACTCGGGAGGCAGACCTCTGTGAGTTCGAGGCCAGCCTGGTCTACAGAGCAAGATCCAAGACAGGCACCAAAACTATACAGAAAAACTCTGTCTCAAAAAAAAAAAAAAAAACCAAAAAAAAAAACCAAAAACAAAACCAAAACCAAACAAACAAAAAACAAAAACAAAAAAAACCCAAACAAACAAAAAGAATGAGTTAGCCACAGGGGGCAAGTAAGTAGCACTCCTCCATGGTCTCCGCTTGGGTTTCTGCCTCCAGGTTCTTGCCTTAACTACCTGCATGATGGACTGTGATGTGAAAGTGTAAGCAGAATAAACCTGTCCTCCCAAAGTTGCATTTTGGTCATGGTGTTTTATTACAGCAATAGAAACACTAAAAGACCAACACCTAGGGCTCCTGCCCACCAAGGGTACATAAATAAATTTGTGCAACTAATTTGGAAGTCTGCCTGACAGTATCTGGTAAGACTGAAATTGCACATCTCACCTGTCACACAGCTATTCTATTTGATGCATTGTACATCTATAGAAATCAATATTTATGTTAGGGCAAACATGTTCAAACATGTTCGTAGCAACACCGTTTGTAATAGTTTTGGAGAAACAACCCAAATGCCCACCAACAGTAAGCAGGTAAACAGCACATTCATCCACCATTTATCCCATGCTGTGAAGCATTGAGAAAATTGATCAGAACTCCTTCGAAAATGTGAATAAATCACAAATTTCCCGTTGGGGAGAAAAAACTTCACAGTGGGTTGGGGAGATGATTCACTGGGTAAGAGCACTTGCTGCTCAAGCCCATGGGACTCCCAGAATCCACGTATGAACCAGGGATGGCCCCAGGGCTATCTGGGGAGGAGAGGCAGGCACAGCACTGGAGCCTGGTAGTGACCAGCCTGGCTCCAGGTCCAGTGATGCTGGCTCAGGGGACAAAGGTGGGGAGTGGGAGAACAGGGTGCTCAGTGTTTCCCTGTGGTGTCCTTGTGCATACACAGGCTTGCACACCTGCACACACACACTCTAAACTAAAAAGTTTTAGTGTGTGTGTGTGTGTGTGTGTGTGTGTGTGTGTGTATGTAGGGCTGTATGTATGTGTTTGGGTGTGCATGTGCCATGGAATACTCATGAAGGTCAGTGGAAAACTTTCAGGAGTCGGCTCTTTCCTTCCACCATGTAGGTTCCAGGGATTGAACTCAGGTTGACAGCCTGATGGCAAGGACATTTACCTGCTCAATCAACTCATCAGCCCCCTAAATTGAAATATATATATATATATATATATATATATATATATATATATATATAAAAGCTTTTTGGGGGGAGGGGGTCAAGATAGGGTTTCTCTCTGTATCCTGACTATCCTGGAACTCACTCTGTAGACCAGGCTGACCTCGAACTCAGAGATCTGTCTGCCTCTTCCTCCCGAGTACTGGGATTAAAGGCATGCGCTGCCACCACCCCCCAGCTTATTTTCACTATTTTTTAAATTATGTTTATGTGGTGTTGTCTACATGTGAGCACATGCATGCGAGTGCAGGTGCCCACGGAGGTGCCAGGCCATTCTGGAGCTGGAGTTACAGGGCATTGGGAGCTACTTGATGTGGGTGATAGAAATCACTCAGGTCTTCTGCAAGAACAGAAGGTTTTCTTGGCTCTCAAACAAAAACAAAAACAAAAACTAGTCACAAACAATGCAGTACATTTTTTTTTACTTTATATAAAGTGTGGGAACTAGCAAGTCCCATCTAAAGTGACAGTAGTTGGAACAGTGGTTTTTCTCAAGAGCAACAGAAAGGTAAGCTGACAGGGTTTTCAGGGTGCTCTAGACCAGGCTGGCTTTGAACTTGCTGTGTAGACCTCAAATTCCAAGAGATCCACCTGTCTTTGCCTCCCCAGAGCTGGCACTAAAGGCATTTCCCACACTTCTGGCAATACAAATGATTTAACTGAAGAAACACTTTCTTTGTGACAAGCAAAATAAAAAAGCCAGCCATGGTGACATATGCCTTTGACCCCAGCACTCTAGAGGCAAAGAGATCTCTTGAGTAATTGATGCCAATCTCCTTCACAGAGAATTCCAGGCAGTTCCAGCACTATATGGCAAGACTCTGTGGCTCTTTTGTTTGTTTGGTTTGTTTTTGTTTTTGAGACAGAGTTTCTCTGTGTAACAGCTCTGGCTGTCCTGGAACTCTCTTTGTAGACTAGGCTTCCTTCAAACTCAAAGAGATCTGCCTGCCTCTGTCTCCCTAATTCTTGGATTAAAAGTGTGCTGCCACCACCAGCAACTGGCTGGGTTTTTTGTTTGTTTGTTTGTTTTGTTTTGTTTTTTGTTTAAAGCAAAATAAAACATTATATCCTCTGAGTATTTTGTGCTTTTAAAATTATATAGCTACCAGGAGAGAGCGGTAGGAGGATTAGGTTTCAAGGTCAGAATCAGCTGTATAGTGAATTGGAGGGCAAGTTCAAGAGACCCTGTCTCAAAAAACCAAACCAGCCAACCAGTCAAAACACAAAACCTAGCAGGGCGGTGGTGGCGCACACCTTTAATCCCAGCACTCGGGAGGCAGAGCCAGGCAGATCTCTGTGAGTTTGAGGGCAGCCTGGTCTACAGATCGAGTTCCAGGACAGGCACCAAAACTACACAAAGAAACCCTTTCTCAAACAAACAAACAAACAAACAAACAAAACAACAAAAAAAGAAAAACCCCACAAAACCAAAACCTAACAACTAAACAAAAACTCCCCAAAGACACAAAATTCTGTTATAATTAGTATATATATGTATGTATACACACACATACATTATATATATATAATTTAATTTTGGTTTTTCAGTACAGGGTATCTCTGTGTAACTGCCCTAGCTGTCCTGGAACTCACTATGTAGACCAGGCTGGCTTCAAACTCAGAGATCCACCTGCCTCTGCCTCCGGAGTGCTGGGATTAAAGGCATGCACCACCATGCCCAGCTTAATATCAAGGATATTTGAAACTATTTTTCTATAATTAAATATCCTTAATATACTGCTCAATAATAATCTGTTCATATGATGATATCCTGAACTTATCCTCAGCCATATTCACATAGTTGCTATCAGTTGGATAGCATAGCACTCTTGGATTTTAGGATACTACCTATTTACAAGTTGTTTTATTTTATTTTTATTTTATATTATTTTTGGTTTTTGAAACAGGATTCCTCTGGGTAGCCCTGGCTGTCCTGGAACTTACTCTGTAGACCTCAAACTTGGAGATTCACCTGCCTCTGAATCCCAAGTGCTAGGATTAAAGGTATGTGCCACAGCCGCCAGGCCTTTTTATTTTATGAATATGAGTATTCTGACTACATGTATGTCCATGTACCATTTGCATACCTGGTGCCTATGGAGGCCAGAAAGGGTGTCAGACCCTTCTGGAACTGTAGTTAACAGATGGGTGTGAGCCATCATGTGGTGCTGGGAACCAAATCTGGGTCCTCTGCAAGAGCTGCCAGTGCTCTCAACAGCTAAGCCATTTTCTCCAGTCCACTACAAGTTTTATTTTTAGAGGTCAGCTCACACTTGTTCCATTAAAAATTACATTTAAAGCCGGGTGGCGGTGGCACGTGCCTTTAATCCCGGCACTTAGGGTTGCAGAGGTGGGCAGGTGGATCTCTATTAATTTTAAGTCATCCTGGTCTACATAAAGAGTTCCAGGCCACCCAGAGCTACATAGTGAGACCCCACCTCAAAAAAAAAAACAAAAATCAAAACAAGCCAGGCATGGTGCCACACACCTTTAATCCCAGCACTTGGGAGGCAGAGACAGGTAGATCTCTGAGTCCCAGGACAGCCTGGTCTACAGAGCAAGTTCCAGGACAGGCAGGGCTACACCGAGAAACCCTGTCTCAAAAAAAAAATTACAATATTTATTTTCTTCTTAGAAAAAATGCTTTTGGGAAATTCAAAATAACAAATTTCTGACTGGGACCTGAGAGGTGAAGAGCACTTGCTGCCCACCTCCTTTTCTTTAAGATTTATTTTTATTATTTTTAATTATGTGTATGTGCATGCAAGTGTCCTTGGAAGCCAGAGGCTTCAGGTCCCCTGGAGCTGGAGCTGCAGGCAGCTGTGAGCCACCTGACATGGTCCTGGGAACCGAACCCATACCCTCTTGAAGCGCAGCAACTGCTGAGCTGTATCGAAAGTCCCACTGGTTGCTTTTGCAGATGACCCAGGTTTTTTTCCCAGCACCTACAAGTCATCTCACAACTGTCTGAAACTCCAGTTCCAGGGGATTCAATAATCTCTTCAGGCCTCCACAGGCACCAGGCATGCCAAGGGTATACACTTGCATATATACATATAATCAGGCGAAACATTCATACATAATAAATAAATAAATAAATACATCTTAAACAAACAAACAAACAAACAAACAAACAAAAATCCCAAAAAACTTCTGGGGGCTGGAGAGATTGCTCAGAGGTTAAGAGCACTGACAGCCCTTCCAGAGGTCCTAAATTCAACTTCCTGCGTCTACATGGTGGCTCACAACCATCTGTAATGAGATCTGGTGCCCTCTTCTGGTCGGCAGGCATAATGCAGGAAGACTGCATACATAATAACTCTTAAAAAAAACAACTTCTGAAAAAAAGAGAAATGACTGATTACAGCAAGCAGAAGTTATTCAATATGAGGACATTCTCCTTTGGTTTTGGTTTTGTTTCCACTATAATACTACTTGTCGGGCCGGGCGGTGGTGGCACACACTTTTAATCCCAGCACTTGGGAGGCAGAGCCAGGTGGATCTCTGTGAGTTCGAGGCCAGCCTGGTCTACAGAGCGACTACAAAGCTACACAGAGAAATCCTGTCTCAAAACAAACAAACAAACAAACAAACCCAAAGGAAAAATACTACATGTCTTACACCATAATCATGATAAGAGTTCTGATTACCAGATTTTTTTTATCATTTATTTAATTTGACACAGGGTCTTATATATTATAAAATGGACTCCAACTTTCTGTAATCAAGGATGATTTTGGATCTCTCTTCCTCCTGCCTCTACCTCTCCAGTCCTGAGATACAGATGTGCTTAGCGCTTATGGATGATTCCGGAACGGGGCTCGCACTCAGGACGTCTTGACTGCCAAGCAAGCACTGTACCAACTGAGGTACAGCCCCGGCTCGGGTCCTTGTACTACCACCATTTCCTTCCACCCATGACTCTTTCTGTTCAGAGTCTTATTCTTGCTTTTTGTTTTTAACATGTATGTGTGTATGTCTATGTTTGTATGCACGTGCTCTTAACTGCTGAACCATCTCTCCAGCTCCCAGTCTCCGACTCTGTAAACCTAAGTCCAGATGCAAGTGTGGGCTTCCATTCCAAAGGTCTCCAACTCAGAGAAAGCCTAGAAAAGAGCAAAGATAAATCCCGTGCAGGTCGGCAGAAACCTAGTGACAATATGTCATCACCACCGTAAAATAAACAATACTTCATATTTTATGGGGCTGTTGTTCCATTACAGTAATCTGGCACATTGCGCGGAAGAGATTTCTTGTTCCTCGGGAGCACATAAAACTATAAAATACGCCGGGGGTACCAATAACTACAGTTTCCAGTGTCTTAAAATATGCACAAGTCCAGGCTTATGTGTCATGCAGTTCATTATTGGAGACGAAAATCTGCTCTGGCAAATTCTCAGTGTTCTATAACTAACTGCCTCAGAGCAAGAGTGAGTTAGATAGAAATGCTCACACGTTACGGTGGTTCTGCCTCAGCCGTTCTTCTCACAGCCTCTAGATCAGTGCGGCTCAAACGGTCACTCCCCACTTTACATTTCCTGCCTGTAATCTTTGCAAAGCACTTGGCAGGAAAAGGATGATGAAGGAATTTCCCACAGAGTAGAAAGAAGCTTGAAAGAGGAGGAGAAGGGTGGGGCAGCCATGACAAGCATTTGGGTGAATGTTCTGGCAAAGAGATTTGAGATCTGTTTAATCTCAGACCAGATTGAAGAAGAAGAAGAAGAAGATCCAGGATCCGGAATTTGGATTGCAAAGGAAGTGAAGACTTCCCTCTAAGGAGCTGGTATGTCCTGAGTATCTTCTTTCACTGTGCTATACAAGGGTGAAAAAAAATGCACAGTATCACAACACCACATCCGCCACCCAGGGCAAAGTTCCTGCCCTGGGCTCTTCCAAAGAAAGCTACAGGATCTGGCATCCTGCCTGGTTTAGGCCACATCCTCAGACAGTGGCTGAGCTCACATCGCCTTCCACTTGCCGGAGCATCTCCCTTTAAATGAAGGATAAGTGACCATTAAAAGTGGTTATCAAGACACTCTCAGTGGTTTCATTGCAGTTGGAATAGCTGACCTCAGGCCATTCTTGAGGAAGCAGATATGTCTCCTGAAGAACTGAGGAAGCAGATGTGTCTCCTGAGAAACTGAAGAAGCAGATGTGTCACCTGGGGAACTGAGGAAGCAGATGTATCTCCTGGGGGAGATGGGGGCCAGCTGCAGCAGACTTAGGCTTCACACTTGACTCTTCATCAATTATTCAGCGAGAGCAGCTGCCGGATTGACAGGACAGTAAACATCCAGACAGTCGGTTACACTTCTAAACTGTTTATCTGAAATGTTTAAAATGTTTAAAAAGCTACTGCCCAGCATGTTGGTACAGGTTTTAATCCCAGTACAGATGTCTTTAATCCCAGAGAGAGCCAAGTGAGTGTCTGTGAGTTTGAAGACAACCTGGTCTACATAGTGTCTTCCAGGGCAGCATGTGGTACACATATGTCCATGCATATTATTAAATTAAATATTAATTATATTAATTAAGTAGAAAATTAAATATTAATAAAATAAATGTTAATTAAAAACAAGCCTGAATTAAAATTTTAGATTAGTTTCATATCATGTCCATGATGCAGATAAGTCAATTTAGGAACTAACTTGGGAGAAATACTCGGAGATGTGCAAATACGCCACCTCCTACAGGACTTAGTTCTGGAAACCTGACTGGGTCAGCACCGGAATGAAGAGCTCGCCGACACCAAAGGAACAACAGATACACACTCAGAAACACTGGGGTCAGGTTCATTTCAGTTAGAAGCGCTAGTTGGGAAAAAGCCTACGCTAAGGCCAAGCTTTCATAATTAATATCTCTCTGTGTTGTTGTTTGTGAGCTGGTGGCCCAAAGAAAAGTCCAGCTACAGCTGCAAGCAACTGTAATCCCAGCACCAGGGAGGTAGAAGCAGATGGATTCCTGGAGTTCCTTGGCGAGCCAGCCTAGTTTAATGGCTGTGTTGTAGCCAGGAGATACAATGCCCTCTTCTGGCCTCCTTGGGCACTGTACAGACATTATTCACACACCCACGTGCAAAACCCTCATACACATAAAAAAAATCTTTAAAATATAAAATAAAAATTTGAAGAAAGCAGGTGATAATGAATAGACCAGGCTGGTCTCAAACCCACAGAGATCTGCCTGCCTCTGCCTTCTGAGTGCTGGGATTAAAGGTGTGTGCCACAGCTTCTAAAACTATTTTTAAAAAGAGTGATAAATGGGGGTTGGAGAGATGGCTCAGTAATTAATAGCATATACAGCCCTGCAGATTCCATTCCCAGCACCCACAAAAGGCACCTCACAAATGCCTGCAAGGGCTGCTCCAGGGGATCCCGCACCTCTGGTCTCCAGGGGGCCCCTGAATTCCTGCGCACATCCCCACAGGCATATACAATTAATT
Organism: Peromyscus eremicus; assembly: GCF_949786415.1. Classification (NCBI taxonomy): domain Eukaryota; kingdom Metazoa; phylum Chordata; class Mammalia; order Rodentia; family Cricetidae; genus Peromyscus; species Peromyscus eremicus. The sequence continues at coordinate 58,787,787 of NC_081422.1, forward strand.
AAGAATAAAAAATAAGAAATAATTTTAAAATAAATAAAATAAAATAAAAAGTAAGAAATCTGGGTGTAGTGGTGAGCACCTTTATTCTTAGCAGGCCAGCTAGGACTGTATAGTGAGGTTCTGTTAAAAGAAAGGGGTACAGGGAGGGGAAAAGGAGACAAGATATAGTCAGATGAAAAATATTTACTACGTCTAATGTTGAGTGATATGTCCATGGTGTTTCTTTTCCTTTGCTTTGTTTTGTTTTTTAAGACAGGGTTTCTCTGTGTAGCCTTGGATATCCTGGAACTCACTCTGTAGACCAGGCTAGCCTTGAACTCACAGAGATCCACCTGCTTTTGCTTCCTGAGTGCTGAGATTAAAGGAGTGTGCCACTACTGTCCAGATAATTTACTTTCTAAAAATTACATTCATTTAATTTAATTTGAAAAATAATTTATTTATTTTTGTTTTATGTGCATTGGTATTTTGTCTGTATGCATGCCTGTATGAAGATGTCAGATCTCCTGGAGCTGAAGTTACAGGCAGTGGTGAGCTTCCATGTGGGTGCTGGGAATTGAACCCTGGTCCTCTGTAAGAGCAGCCAGTGCTCTTAACCTCTGGGTCATCTCTCCAGTCCTGTGTTCTTGTTGTTGTTGTTTGTTTTTGTTGTTTTGAGACAGTTTCTCTGTGTAGCCCAGGCTGTCCTGGAACTTGCTCTGTAAACCAGGCTGGCCTTGACTCAGAGGCTTGCCGGCCTCTGCCTCCAGAGTGCTGGGATTAAAGGTGTGCATCACCACTGCCCAGTTATAAAATTATTTTTATAATAATAAGATTACATTTTATCTATTCACATTTATTTGTTTATTTATTTATTTGAGGGTGCACACACGTGTGTGGGTGCTTGTATCCCACAGCACATGCAGAGGTCAGTGGACAGCTTGAAGAAGTTGACTCTTTCCTTTCATCATGGAGGCCCAAGGGATCAAACTCAGGCCATTAGCCTCTGGCTGAACCATCTCTCTGGTCCTTTTTTCTCTTTTTCTTTCTTCCTTCCTTTCTTTCTTTTTGTGGTGCTGGGAGTTGATCCCAGACTCTTCGAATGCTTGGCTAGCATTCTACCACTTAGCTACAGCTCCATAGAGCACATTTTGTAATATATGTAAATATTTATTATTTTGTATCAAATATTACATTAAAATAAAATAGATAAAATTAGTTTTAAAGTTTTTTTCAGGGTATTTATTTTATGTGTATGTTTTTTTCCCTGCATGAATGTTTTCGTACCACATATGTATGTCTGGTACCTGAGTCGATCAGGAGAGGGCACCAGATCTCCTCAAACTGGAATTACAGATGATTGTATGCCACCACTGGGTACTGGGAACCCAACTCCAGCCCCTAGGAAGAGCAACAAGTGCTCTTAACTGCTGAGTCATCTCTCAGGCTGTGCTTTTACTGTTTAAAAATTATATTATTAATTCATTGTGTATGTGTTTCTATGTCTGTTGTTGAATTTTCTTTACTCTTTCGCTCTTTGGGTGCCCACCACCCAGCTCCTAAATAACTACACAGAGGCTTACTCTTTCTTGTGAATGCCTGACCTTAACTTGGCTAATTTCTAGCCAGCTTTTCTTAACTTAAATTATCCCGTCTACCTTTTGCCTCTGGGCTTTTACTTTTCTCTATTCTGTATACTTTTCTTTATTCCTTACTCTATGGCTTGCTGTGTAGCTGGGTGTCTGGCTCCTGGTCCTCTTTCCTCCTTTTTTTCATTCCCTTCTTCCTTCTATTTATTCTCTCTGCCTGCCAGCCCTGCCTATCTTTTCTCCTGCCTTGCTATTGGCTGTTCAGCTCTTTATTAGACCAATCAGGTGTTTTAGACAGGCACAGTAACACAGCTTCACAGAGTTAAATATATGCAACATAAAAGAATGCAACACTTCTTTGCATCACTAAACAAATATTCCACAGCATAAAAAATATAACACATCTCTAATATTCTATAACAGTGTGTGTGTGTGTGTGTGTGTGTGTGTGTGTGTGTGTGTGCGCGCATTGTGGTCCACGTGTGGAGGTCAAAGAAAAACCTTTCAGGAGTGTGTTCTCTCCTTTCACTTAGTGGGTCTCAAGCATTGAATTCAGTCAGGCTTGGTGGCCAGAGCCCTCATCCGCTAAGGGACTGCTCCGGTCCTAATTATGTGTTTCTTTGTATTTGTTTGTTTTGTTTTGTTTTCAGAGAGACAGGGTTTCCTGGTTGTCCTGGAACTTGCACTGTAAACCAGGCTGGCCTTGAATTTACAGATACCTGCCTGCCTCTGCCTCCCAAGTGCTGGGATTAAAGGCGTGTGCTACTACGGCCTGGCTTCTAATTATGTTTTTAAATTTTATTTATTTTTATTTTATGTGTATGACTTTTATGTGCATGCATGTGTGTGCAGTGCCTCCAGAGGTCAGCAGAGGGCAGCAGAGCCCCTGGACCTGGAGTTTCAGGTGGTTATGAGTAGCCATGTGGGTTCTAGGAACAGAACCTGTATTCTCTGCAAGTGATGAACCAGTTTGTCTTCATTTCAGGCTTAAAAGCCACTTTATAGTAAAGACAAACTAGTTTCATTCCTGTTTTTGATTAAATCTGTTTCTCAAGGACTGGGCTGCTCCCCACCTGTGACCTTAACTACAAATGGTTCTGTACTGCCTGTTCCAGGAAATGGCAACCATGTCTTTGTTTAATAACCATCTTGCAACCCTACCTTTGTTTCAAAAGGTTACTATGACCACGTAGTTATCAACTACCTTGCAACCACAACTTTGCTTCAGAAGGTGGAACTCATTACGCTTATGTTCTGCCCCTGTAGTCCCACCTATTTTGCCCACCAAATGTCCCATTTGGAAACCCCTACCCGAGCTATAAAACCTTGTCTTTCTCACATCCAAGGCTGATCTCTTGAACTCCACTTTTTTTTTTTTTAACATTTATTTATTTTTATTATGTATGCAGTGTTTTGCCTGCACACCAGAAGAGGGCACCAGATCTCATTTTTATGGTTGTGAGTCACCACACCATTGCTGGGAATCGAACTCAGGATCTTTGTAAGAGCGACCAGTGCTCTTAACCTCTGAGCCATCTCTCCAGCCCCTTAAGCCCCACTTTTGGTGTATGTGAATAAAAAAGCTTGCTTTAACTAACTTAGCCATGATAATTTTTGTCCGTGGTCTTTCTCCTCGAATCTTTGGGATTAACACAGAAGCGGCAAATACTGTTGAGCAATCTCTCCAGTTCCATCCAGCTGTTTCTTTTCTTGATGTTTCGAGACAGGGTTTCTCTTGTGTAACATTCCTGGCTGTCCTGGAGCTCGCTTTGTAGACCAGGCCAGTCTCGAACTCACAGTTATTCACCTGCCTCTGCCTCCCAAGTGCTGGGATTAAAGGCGTGTGCCACTACCGCTTGGCTTCATCCAGCTCTATTATTATTTTGTAGGTGGATGTTGGGGTACAGAGTCAAGAGGCTAGCATTGGTTGTTTTTCTCACCATCTCATTTAAAAAAAAATAATCTATTTAATTTTATTTTATGGACATTGTGTGAGGGTTTCAGATCCCCTGGAACTGGAGTTACAGACAGTTGTGAGCGCTGACATGTGGGTGCTGGGAATTGAAGTCAGGACATCTGCAAGAGCAGCCAGTACTCTAACTGCACAGCCATCTCTCCAGCCCCGCCCCACCCCCACCTCTTTTTTTTTTTTTTTTTTTTTTTAAGACGTCTTTAATTTGCATGGCTTTTTGTATGTGAACCACTAAGGTGCTTGGTGCTCGGGAGGCCGGAAGAGGGCCTCAGATGCCCTGGTAGTATACAAGGTTGTGACCCACTCTGTCAGTGCTGGAAACCAAACTTGAGTCCTCTGCCTGAGCAACAAGCGCTTTTAATGGTTAAACCACCTCTCTAGCATCTTTATCTTTTTTTTTGTTGTTGTTTATTTGCTTTTTGAGGCAGAGTTTCTCTGTGTAACAATCCTGGTTGTCGCTTTGTAGACAATGTTGGCCTCGAACTCAGAGACATCCGCCTGTCTCCGAATCCCGAGTGCTGGGATTCCAGGCGAACGCTCTCACTCCCCGGCCTCCACCACTCCGTTTCTACGGAGACCTACTTCGAAAGCTAACGAGGTGCCTACAAAGTACGAACTCCGAGCATCACCTTATTGAGATGCTCCGGATGGGAAAGCCGGCTTCCGAGCGCGGGTGGGCGGGGCTCAGGTCCTTAGGCCCCGCCCAGGCCGCTTCGCGCACGGTCGGCGCCAAACTTCCCAACTCTTCTCGCGGAGGGCGAAGTTCCTGAGTCTCGCGAGAGGCGCTGTTCGCGCGCTCGGCGGTGGTTGCCGTTTGTGTGAGGTGAGACCGGGTTCGGTGAGGGCGTCTCTGGAAGGAGAGGCTGTGCTAGAAGCTCGGCGCGGGGCGCGGGGACTGGGGTCGCAAGAGGAGGACCAGACGGAGCGGGCGGGAGGCGCCCCGGGGCGGGAGCGTGGCGGGCCTGCCCCTGAGGGCCTTTCCCGCGCGCACGGACCCTTCGCGCCGAGCGTCGGGACAGAGAATGTGGATGAAGAGAAGATGACGGGAGGGAGGATGGGAAGGCTCGAGAAGAGGGAAGGGAGAGGTGATATTTTAGGGATGGCCCCGGGGTGAGTCGGGATGCTGGAGTCCTTGAAGGTGAGGAGCTTCTGTTTGACAGCTGGGAAAAAAGCTGTGCGTCGGTCACAGGTGTGGGAAGTGTTCGGCTGGAAATTAGATGTTTCCAGACAGGGTTTCTCTGTGTTGCCCTGGCTGGCCTGGATCTCGCTCTGTAGACCAGGCTGGCCTCGAACTCACGGAGATCCGCCTGCCTCTGCCTCCCGAGTGCTGGGATTAAAGGCGTGTGCCACCACCGCCCGGCTCGAAGTTTACTATTTTTAAGATTTATTTTTAAGAATGTGTGAGGCGAGGGATACGTGCCCATGAGGTCAGGTGTCAAATCGCCTGAAGCTGTAGTTACAGGCATTGGTGAGCTGTTCAGTGTGGGTGCTGGCACATTGATCTGAGGGCTGGTATTACAAGCCCATGCACCTCTTCACACTCACCTAGTTTATGGGGTACTGGGAATTTGAACCCAGGGCTTTGTGAATGCTAGCCAACCTCTCCACCCACTGAGCTGCGTTGTGTGTTGTGTGTGCATAGACAAGGACTCTATTGCCCAGACTGGCCTCCTGAGCTCCTGCTTTAGATTCCTGAGTGTTGGGATTACAGTGCATATCACTGTTACTGGCCTGGAATTCTTTTTTAATTCTTTTCTTGAGTAAATATATATTGAGTACCTGTTGTGTACCACATTTGGAACATAGTGGTGGTACACAAAATCAGACATGTCTGGTTTTTGTTCTAAGAGAGCTACAATTCAATATAGGAGACTAACATTAAATAAATAAAACCTAATAGAGAAATAATGATTCCTGTGAAACTTCTGCATGGTGATGTTCATTCTTAAAAGAGGATTCTGGGCCGTCAAGGTGGCTTATCAGGTAAAAGTGCTTGCAGTATAAATCTGATGATTTGAATCTGATTCCAAGAGGGCGAAAGGCGAGAACTTGTGAAGGTTGTCCTTCGGCTTGCACATGTGCTCACACACACAGTGTTATTCAGTTTAGGACATTTGAATGGTCTGTCTCTGAGTCTGTAAAACTGAGGGTGGCCTTGAACTCTGTTCCTCTTGCCTCTACCTTCTGTGTGTTGGGATCACAGGCTGTGCCTTCACTCCTGATTTGAGATGTTTTCCTGGTGAGGTAATGGTTAAAACTTGAAAGAAATTAGGGGTCAGGGAAAAGCTTTCAAAATGCATGTAATGCTAGCACTTGGGGAGTAGAGGCAGGGAGATCAGGAGTTGGAAGCCAGCTTGGCCCATATAAGACCTTATTTCAAACAACAAAAATGGTGCTCAGAGGGTGTAATGTTTACTGCTCTTGAAAAGGACCTGGGTTCTGTTCCCACCACTCAAACCTTGTAACTTGTAGATTCTGGTGATCCATCACCTTTTTTTTTTTTTTTTTTTTTTAATTTCTTTATTATCTATATAGTGTATGCCTGCAGGCCAGAAGAGGGCACTAAATCTCGTTACATATGGTTGTGAGCCACCATGTGGTTGCTGGGAACTGAACTCCGGACTTCTGGAAGAGCAGCCAGTGCTCTGATCCATCACCCTTTTTACTTCTTTGGATACCTACACATATATGTTACTCATAAACACAGGTGAACACATAGGTAAAAATAAATCTTTGCTGGGAGGTGGTGGTGCTTACCTTTATTCCCAGTACTCAGGAGGCAGAAACAGGTGGATTTCGGCTGAGTTTGAAGCTGGCCTGGTCTACAGAGCAAGTTACTAGGCATGAGCTTGCTAGGCATGATGGTCCCTGTAATCCCAGCACTTGAAAGAAAGAAAATCAGGAACTCAAGGCCAGCCTTGGCTACATAGCAAGTTCAAGGCTGACCTGGATCAAGAGACCCCTTTAAAAAAAGAATAAGTGGCTGGAGAGATAGCTTAACAGTTAAGAGCACTGGTTGCTCTTCCAGAGGACCCAGGTACAATTCCCGTCACCATGGCAGCTCATAACTGCTTGTAATTCCAGTTTCAGGGGATCCAACACCTTCACACAGACATACACATGCAGGCACAACATGAATGAACATGAAATAAAAATAAATTAAAAAAAATTTAGCTGAGTGGTTGTGGGGCAGGCCTTTAATCCCAGCACTCAGGAGGCAGAAGCAGGTGGATCTCTGAGTTAGAGGACAGTCAGGGCTACACAGAGAAACCATCTTGAAAAAACAAAAAACAAAAGAATAAAATTTATGCCATGCCAACTTCACCTCATACCATATCTCTCATACTCTCTCTTTTCAAATTCCTTCATAAAACCATTTTCACTTTAAAGAACCTGGATGTTTGGTAAAGTGAGTTTTGTTTTGTTTTGTTTTACGGTTTTTCGAGACAGGACTTCTCTTTAGCCCTTGCTGTCCTGAACTTGCTATGTAGATCATACTGGCCTCAACTCAGAGATATGCCTGCCTCTGACTCCTGAGTGCTTCGATTAACATGTGCACCATCTCATCCAGCTCTATTGCTTCTTTTTTTTGTTTGTCTTTTTGAGACAGGGTTTCTCTGTGAAGCCCTGGCTGACCTGGAACTGCTAGCTTTGTAGACCAGGCTGGCCTTGAACTCAGAGATCCACCTGCCTCTGCCTTAGGAGTGCTAGGATTAAAGGTGTGCGCCACCACTGCCCGGCTGAAGGAAAAATATTAAAGGAATATTTCAAAAATTAAATGGACAGGATACATTGAGTACAGGAAGGAAGTGTCAAAGATGACTTGTAATTCTTTTACTTGAACAGCTTGGTGGGTGTCACCTCACAGAATTGAGGACATTTAGTTACTCAGTTTTGTATATGATGAGCTAATAAATGCCCTTGAGACACTTGAGAACTATAAAATGGATAGTAGGGATTTGCAGTCCCAAATTATGGTCTAGGTTGGAAGAATAAAAATTTGTAACCTGGGGACTGGAGTGATGTCTCAGTGGTTAAGTAACAGTTAAGAGCACTGGCTGTTCTTACAGAGGACCTGGATTTGATTCCCATCTACTTGGCAGCTCAAAACTTTAGTTTGAATTCCTAGTGGTCTGATATCTTCTGGTCTCCACAGACATACAGGCAGGCAAAACACCCATGAATATCAACAATAAAAAACATGTAGTTATTTAGTCATAGGGTCTACATTGCAGCTCGATTCTGATTAATTGTTTTTCTCCATACTTACTATCTTCTCTACTTGTTATCTTCGATGAATTTGAAATGTGGTTTAAGTGATTGAAACATGGCTTTTGCTGTGGATGGAACTAGATTATGTGATAGTTAGGAAGACTGTTTTGGATGGATAAAAATAACTTGGTTTTTTTCTTCTGGAGGAAAAGATGTCAGAGCAAGAAGAGAATGGCTTGTTTGAAATGCCAGATTATGAACATGTAGAAGATGAAATTTTTCCTCCCTTCCCACCTCCAGCCTCTCCTGAGAGAGATCCTGTAGAAGCTGAACCTGATGAAGGTCTGTATCGAGAATTTCACAAGTGTCCCTTTAATTTGTTTTTTGTTTGTTTGCTTGGGGTTTTTTTTTTTTTTTTTGAGACAGGATTTCTCCATATAGCCCTGGCTGTCCTCTGTCCTGGAACACTCACACACACACACTCTCTCTCTCTCTCTCTCTCTTTTTTTTTTTTTAAGCCTTGACTCTCTGCTGTCTTGTGGACTTGCACACCACCTGGACTCTCAGATAAGGGCTGGAAACCTGGAACTCTCTTTATAGACCAGGCTGTCCTCAAACTCAGATCTTCCTGCCTCTGCTTCCCTAGTGCTAGAATTAAAGGCATGTAGCACTACCATCTGGTTTGTTTGTTGGTTTTTTTTTTTTTTTTTAAGATTTATTTATTTACTTTGTGTACAGCATGTATGACCAGAAGAGGGCACCAGATCTCATTACAGATGGTTGTGAGCCACCATGTGGTTGCTGGGAATTGAACTCAGGACCTCTGGAAGAGCAGTCAGTGCTCTTAACCTCTGAGCCATCTCTCCAGCCCCTGTTTGTTGGTTTTTAAGACAAGGTTTCACAGTATATTCCAGGCTAACCTTGTTCTTACATTCTTGCTTTAGCAGATTAATTTAAGATGATAGCAGATTAATTTAGAAATGATAGTAGATTAGTTTAGAAATGGTACATTTTGTAAAGAAGGCTTGAATTTTAAAGGATTACTGTATTTACTTATTTGTGTGTATCTGAATGTATGTGGGCACATTGGTGCCACTGTGTGTGTGTATGGAGGTCAGAGGACAGCTTGCAGGAGCCAGTTCTCTTCTGCCGTGTGGGTATGGGAGATTGAACATAAGTAGTCAGGCTTGGTGCCTAGTGCCTTTACCAACTGATCCATCTTCAGGGCCCAGGGCTTAAATTTTTAAACACTAAATTTTGTTCTGTTTCACTAGAATCGGGGAGTGGAGCACCTGTTCCTGTACCGCCAAAGAGAACAGTTAAAAGGAATCTACCCAAGCTAGATGCTACTAGGTATGGACATTTACTCTCATACACTTACAGTTTTCCACACAGTGTTTTTCTTCTACAGTTACAAGCTTTGGTTGAATGATTTGGAAATCAGATAGTTCTGTAAACACCCTCACCCTACCCCCCTGAAAACATTTTCTTTTTTCTTTTTCAAATTCAAGAGGAAATTTTTTTTTCATGGTCTTAGTTTTGACATGGCTAGAAAACCTGAAATTCTAAATGTATTTCTTTTCACAGATTAACTTCAGAGAGAGGGCTTCCAGCCTTAAGGCATGTGTTTGATAACACAAAATTCAAGGGGAAGGGTCATGAGGTAAGAAACATTTAATCCTCTTTCTTAGTACTGGACATTGGATCCAGGGCAAGTGCTTGAACACATGCTGAACAATACTACTGGAGTACATTCCAGCCCTGGTTTTTATTTTAGACTTTACTTACTTAATTTTTTTGAGACAGCACTATCACTATCTAGCCCTGGCTAGCTATGGTGATTTGAATAAAACTGCCACCCCTCATATATTTAAAGGCTTAGTCACTAGGGAGTGGCACTATTTGAAAAGATTAGAGGATTGGGAGATTTAGCCTGTTGTCACTGGGATTGGGCTTTGAGGTTTCAGAAGCCCATGCCAGGCCCACTTCTGCTCTCTATGCCTGTGGATCAAGATGTAGCTCTCTAGTGCCTACCTGTATGCCACCATGCCCCCTGTTATGATAATAATAGACTAAGCCTCTGAAACTGTAAATGAGACCCTACTTAAATTCCTTTTAAAAAAGATTTATTATGTACACAGTGTTCTGTCTGCATGCCTGAAGAGGGCACCAGATCTTGTTACAGATGGTTGTGAGCCACCGTGTAGTTGCTGGGAATTGAACTCAGGACCTCTGGAAGAGCAGTCAGTGCTCTTTACTGCTGAGTCATCTCTCCAGCCCCTTAAATACTTTTTTAATAAAGAGTGGCCTTGGTCATGGTGTCTCTTCACAGCAATAGTACAGTGACCAATACACCAGCCTTGAACTCACAGAGATCTGCCTGCCTTTGCCTCCCAAGTGGTGGGATTAAAGGCTGTCATCACACCTGTCTTATTTTAGAGCTTCTTTGTTTTTAAAAAATAACAGTGAGACTGGGTCTGTTATCCTGCATGTATCACAGATACTGTTGTTAGTCTATGATAACCTCTAGAGAAATAGCTGTAGTGAGGGACTGGACAGATGGCTCAATGGTTAAGAGCACTGACTGCTCTTCTAGAGGTCCAGAGTTCAATTCCCAGCAACCACATGGTGGCTCACAACTACCTAATGAGATCTGGCGCCCTATTCTGGTATGCAGGCATGCATGCAGATAGAATACTGTATATATAATAGATAAATAAATCTTTAAAAAAAAAACAAACAAAAAAGAACAACCAGGCATGGTGCCACACACCTTTAACCCCAGCACTTGGGAGACAGAGGCAGGTAGATCTCTGAGTTCCAGGACAGCCTGGTCTACAGAGCAAGTTCCAGGACAGCCAGGGCTACACAGAGAAACCCTGTCTTTTAAAAAAAAAAAAAAAAAAAAAAAATCTATTTTTTTTTTTTTATGTATGTGAGGGTTTTGCCTGCATATATGTTTGTGTACTGTGTGTGTACAATGCTAGTAGAGGTCAGAAGAGGGTGTAAGATCTGGAACTGAGGATACAGATGGTTTTGAGCTGTCATTTAGGTGTAGGGAACTGAATCTGGGTCCTCTGCAGCAGCAAGTGCTCTTCACTACTGAGCCATCTCTTTAGCCCCAATGATTAGTGGTTAGTTTTTTTGAGACATTTTATCATTGATAAAGATTTATCTACCTACCTACCTACCTACCTATCTGTCTGTCTGCCTATCTATCTATTTATCTGAGACAGGGTTTCTCAATGGGTGTGGTGGTGCACCCCATTATTCCCAGCACTCAGGAGGCAGAGGCAGACGGATTTCTGAATTCCAGGCCAGCCTGGTTTATACAGCAAGTGCCAGGACGTCGAGGGCTGTTATTCAGAGAAACCCTGTCTTAAAAAACAAAAATCAGAGAGAGAGACAGGCAGACAAGGTTTCTCTGTGTAGTCCTGGCTGCCATGGCACTCGATGTATAGACCAAGCTGCCCTTAAACTCAGAGATCTACCCGCCTCCCCAGTGCTGGCATCAAAGGTGTGTGCCACCATGCCTGGCAACTTTGTTCTAATTTTGTATTGTTGTTTCCCCTCAGTGTGTGTGGGTGTGCATGTGTGTGTTGTTGCCAGAGTTCAACTTCAGATGTGCTTCCTCAGGCTCTATCCAGTGAGCCTCAGTATCAGCCTGTCTTTGTTTCTTCAGCACTAGGATTGCAAGGGTCTGCCACTGTCTTAGGGTTTCTATTGCTGTGAAGAAACACCACAACTAAAAGCAAGTTGGGGAGGAAAGTGTTTATTTGACATACACTTCCATATTGTTCGTCATTGAAGGAAGTCAGGACAGGAACTCAAATGGGGCAGGACCCTGGAGACAGGAGCTGAAGCAGAGGCCATGGAGGAGTGCTGCTTACTGACTTACTCTCTGCTCAGCCTGCTTTCTTACAGAACCCAGGACCACCTGCCCAAGAATGGTACCATCCACTATATGCTGGGCGCTCTTAGTTACTAGTTAAGAAAATACCCTACTGGCCTGCCTAGAATCTGAGCTTACTGAGACATTTTCTCTACGGAGGCTCCCTCCTCTCCAGTGATTCTAGCTTGTGTCAAGTTGACATAAGTAGCCAGTATAGCCACTATACTTGGATTTTTTTTTTTTTTTTTTTTTTTTTTTGGTTTTTCGAGACAGGGTTTCTCTGTGTAGCTTTGCGCCTTTCCTGGAACTCACTTGGTAGCCCAGGCTGGCCTCGAACTCACAGAGATCCGCCTGGCTCTGCCTCCCGAGTGCTGGGATTAAAGGCGTGCGCCACCACCGCCCGGCTTTTTTTTTTTTTTTATTGTGGGGCTAGGGATTGAACACCGGTTCTCAGGCTTATTCTCCAGGCACTTAGCCAACTGAACTGTCTTCCCAGCCCTGTACTACTATATTTCCTTCTAATTTCTAAAAACAAAATTTGTATTCAGTGCTCTTACTCTATACTTTCTGAGATTGTGGTCTTCCAAGCCTTTAGAACTTTCTATTTCTTTCTAAAAGTTTCTTAGCCTTATAAATATGACAGCAGTGACTTTGGCATTGCCTTTAAATGCTAAAATCTGCTGACAGGGTCAGCTGTGAGATTGAGTCTTCTGTTCAGCATTTTTATTTTTATGTGTCAGGCTGAAGACTTGAAAACGCTAATCAGACACATGGAGCACTGGGCGCATAGGCTATTCCCCAAGCTGCAATTTGAAGATTTTATTGACAGAGTTGAAAACCTAGGAAATAAAAAGGAGGTTCAGGTAAGTGTGATTATCATGAATGTCATTCACAATGCTAAGTAGTACAAGGATGGGTTTAGTTGAGGCTGAATTGCTATTAGGGGGTCTTCCTTTTGAAATCTGTCTTGTTAGACAGGAAAATTAATAGTCATTATTTGAAGAACAACTCTTTCAGATATAAATAAGTGATTGTTTCCTCCCTAACTTACTGATAAAAATGAAAAAAAAAATGTCTTTCTTTCAGACTTGTTTAAAACGAATTCGACTTGATCTTCCTATTGTACATGAAGATTTTGTTAACAATAATGGTAATTACAAGTTTATTTACTTTATCACAACTTAGCTTTTAGAAATGGGCCTAGCTGGGATAGGAGATATTATATATACAAGTGAGGTCTTAGCCCATTATGTAATTACAGTGTAGTTAATAGCTATACCATGAATTAAGTCTAGAATTTGGTAAATGTGTGAGTGTAATGAGCACCTATTTATTCATGTGGGTATTTACTACAGAGGACAGCCTTCCACTGTGTCGATCCCAGGGATTGCACTCGGGTTGTCGGGCTTGACAGCAAGTGCCTTACCCACTGAGACAGCTCCTTAGCCCAGTAATAGTTACATTTGATACTTATTTCTTTTTTATTAGTTTTAGTTAGCATAGAAAAGAATGAGTTTTAACCAGGTATGGTGGTAACATGCCTTTTTTTTTTTCTTTTTGGTTTTTCAAGACAGAGTTTATCTGTGTAGCTTTGCGCCTTTCTCGTAACTCACTCTGTAGCCCAGGCTGGCCTCGAACTCAGAGATCCGCCTGCCTCTGCCTCTCGAGTGCTGGGATTAAAAAGGCATATGCTGCCACTGTGTGGTGGCAACATGCCTTTAATCTCAGCACTTACAAGCAGAGGCAGGTGGATCTTTGTGAATCGAATGCCAACCTAGTCTACATAGTTCCAGGACTGCAAAAACTACATAGAGAGACCCTGTCTCACCTCCTCCCCACCAAAAGAATGTGCTTCACCATGAGATTTTCATGTGTATGTCATTGTACTTTGTTCAAGTCCATGTTTCCTTCCTCTGATTCCTTCCGTCTTGAAATTTATTTCCTAAAGGTATGATTATAGCCTGGCAGGGTGGTGCACATGCCTTTAATTCCAGCACTCCGGAAGCAGAGGCAGGCAGAGCTTTCTGAGTTTGAGGCCTGGTCTATATAAGGAGCTCCAAGGACAGCCAGGGTTACATACTGAGACACTGTCTCAGATATATAAACAATAAAAAAATGATACAATTGTACTATCATTAGACAATTATAGAAAATATTTATAAAATAGGGACATTTTTAGCATTTATGTTGTATTTGTGCTCATGTGTCATGGCGAGTGTGTGGAGATCAGGGCAACTTCTGGAGGTGAGTTGGTTTTTCCATCATGTAGGTTCCAGGGATTGAATAAAGCCTGCTGATTTCTTTGATCTTTTACAGTTCTTGCTAGTACAAGTACACATCAAACTAGAGTGTTGATATGCATGTAAACCGTCAGAAAAACTGTGTGTGGGAAATTAGGAAGAATAATTTGTTGATGGAGATTTCCATTTCATTCAGCATGTTGACTCTTGAGCTGTGTGGTAACATATGTCTGTAATTCCCACATGGCAAGTGGAAGTAGGAGAGGCAGAAGTTCAAGGCCAGCCTTGACTATGTAGTGAATTTGAGGCTAACTTGGAGTATGCAAGATCTTGTTTCAAAAGAAAAAAAACAAACAGCTCCATGGCTGTAGGACTTTATGAAGACCTTTGTGACTGTTCCTGGTATTGATTGCATTTGTTAATTGTACAGTGCAACCATAGACAGTCACATACATCAAAACAGTTGGTTCCTGCCGACAGAGTCTGTATAGTTATCAGATTTTCTGTGCGATGGCTCCATACATAAATACTTTAAAAAAGGTGTGCATCTGTATGTGGATATGTGTGTGTATGAGTGCTTTTGATGCTCCTCTGCTTGATGGAGAGGAGCTGTGTTTTGTTTTGGCATAAGATTATTTTCTTTCTTCAATATAAAAGCACATATTTATCAAAGCCTATAGGAATCTGCTGGAGTTTGCATGCATGCTCTCAAAAGGTTTCCTTTAAGTACCTACTCTTTACTTAAGAGATTTGTACAGCTACCTAACATGGGTGCTGGGAAACCAAAGTCTGGTCATCGCAAGAGCAGCAAGTGTTCTTAATCACTGAGCTGTCTTTCCAGCCCTTCATTTTTTTTTAACTAGTAATATATTTGGTGAGTAATAATAGACTCCATATAGAATTCTCTTATGCTTTAAACCAGTGGTTCTCAACCTTCCTAATGCTGTGACTCTTTAATATAGTTCCCATCTTGGGGTGACCCCCAACCATAAAATTATTTTTATTTCTATTTCAATTGTAATTGTAATTTTGCTGTTGTTATGAATCTTAATGTAAATATCTGATATGCAGGATATCTGATATGTGACCCCTATAAAAGGGTCTTTCTACTGCCAAAGGGGTTGTGATGGACAGGATGAGAACCACTGGTTTAAATAAATAGTCTGGGATTTTATATTTTTTGGAATGATGGTACTTATTAATGGCATAAAATGACGTATGTCAAAGAGTTACTGTGGCACTGAATACCACAGCCTGTATGCTCCTGGGTTAGTTGATTTATTTAGCAGCACTTTTTTTTTTTTTTTAATTGGAGGGAGGAGGTCTTAAATACAGGCTTACAGCACAATGGGAGAACCCCCTAGGGCAGAAGTTCGCTACCGATGTTTACAGTCTTGCATCTAAGCTGTTAACACCCATTATGCAGGATAGTAGACAAGGAACTTTCGTTAAGCATTCAGGAGGGCAGGTCAAGGTCAGCAAGCAAGGCAACAGTTATCCAAAACGGAGGTGGGGGGGTGGGGGGCGCCAGGGCCCTACAGGTTCCCCTTTTACTAAAAAATGAGCTTCTGACTTAGGTTGCGTGGGATATCAGTAGGTCACCTTACCCATCATGGAGACGCCTGCCCAGGCCACACAGGCGCTCTGTCTTAGGTTGGTGAGTGCCCCCCAGGAATTACACGTCTCTGAATATTCATTATCATACAAGCTCAATCGTGAGCTTAGCAGCACTTTTTTGAGCTACTATTGTGCTGAAGGTTCAAGGATAAAAGGTGAATAAAATTAAGCCTCTAAGTTTATATATACAGATTGAGTTAGACAAATATTGTCAGTAGTTTCATGGGTCTTGTAATTAGACATGTGAGGTGCAAAGGACAATAGTTATGTTAACTGGGGAAGTAGCTTCATAGAGGAGGTTTTTTTCTGTTTTTGTTTTTTGAGACGGTTTCTCTGTGTAGTTTTGGAGTCTGTCCTGGAACTTGCTCTGTAGACCAGGTTGACCTTGAACTCAGAGATCCGCCTACCTCTGCCTCCTGAGTGCTGGAACATTTTTTTGCTTTTATCAAAAATATATTACTGTACAACTTTAAAGCAAGCACAGTGTGATTGAATAATTCTCCCAAAAGTCTGGGGTTGGGGTTGGTGCTGGTGAGTTGGTTCAGCAGGTAAAGGTACTTGCTACCAATCCTGAAAACCACAGTTCAGTCCCTCGGACCCACATGGTAGGAGAGAACCAGCTCCTATGAGTTGTCCTCTAACCTCCATAGCATGGTATGCACATGCACATATATACACACTCACCTGTACATTAGAAATAAATGTAATGTAGAAAATTCTAATACTTAATATAATTATTTGAAAATAGGGCTAGATTAACATTTCAAATTTTGGTTTTACACACTAAGATGCACACATCCAAATAGAAATTAGCCGGGCAGTGGTGGCACACTCCTTTAATCCCAGCACTCTGGAGGCAGAGCCAGGCGGATCTCTGTGAGTTCGAGGTCAGCCTGGTCTACAAAGTGAGTTCCAGGAAAGGCGCAAAACTGCACAGAGAAACCCTGTCTTGAAAAACCAAAAAAAAAAAAAAAGAAATTAGAATCACATGAACTGTGCTTAATGAGTCTTTTATTCCTCCCTCTCCTCCTTCCTTAGGACTGAGTATTAAACCAGGACCTTGCACATGGCAAACAAGTGCACTACTATTGTGCTGCTCTCTCCCAGCCCCTCTTTGTTCATTTCTTTTTCTTGAGATAGCTTCATTCTGTAGCCTGGGCTGACCTGGAACTCATTATGTAGCCTAGACTGGCCTCAAACTTGTGGTAATTCTCTATCTGCAGCCTCCCAATTGCTAGAGTTTACGTGTGAGTCACCCACTAAACTTCTAGCCCCTCTTTTGGGGAAGAAAAAAAGGAATTGGGGTAGGGTCCTGGAGAGAAGATTCAGTGGTTAAGAAGCACTTCCTGGCTTTTCTTCGAGAGGACATGGGTTTGATACCTATGTGGCCGATCACCTGTAACTCCAGTTTCAGCGTCAGGAGATCAGACACCCTCTTCTAGCCCCTTTGGGTACCAGGCACACCCATTGTATACAGACCATGAAGGCAAAATACCCATAAACATAAAAATAAATTTAAAAAATTGTGTGTATGTGTGTGTGTACATGCCAGAGGGGTCTATGTTGGGGTTCTTCTGTATTCTCTACATTAATATTTTGGACTTGTTTTATTTGTGAGTGTTTTGCCTTTACATGTATGTATGTGCATAATGTGAATGTGTGAATACCTGGTACCCTTGGAAGTCAGAAGGAGTTACAAAGAGTTGTGAGCCACTGTGTGGGTGCTAGGAACTAAACCTCTGTAAGAAGAATAAATGTTCTTAACCACTGAGCCATCTCCTTGGCCTCTCCACATTATTTATTTTATTTATTTATTTTATTATTATTATTATTATTATTATTATTATTATTATTATTATTTTTTGGTTTTTCGAGACAGGGTTTCTCTGTGTAGCTTTGCGCCTTTCCTGGAACTCACTTGGTAGCCCAGGCTGGCCTCGAACTCACAGAGATCTGCCTGGCTCTGCCTCCCGAGTGCTGGG
Source organism: Peromyscus eremicus (assembly GCF_949786415.1). NCBI lineage: Eukaryota > Metazoa > Chordata > Mammalia > Rodentia > Cricetidae > Peromyscus > Peromyscus eremicus. Next base: position 58,805,270 of record NC_081422.1, read on the forward strand.
ATTAAAGGCATGCACCACCACTGCCCGGTCTTATTTATTTATTTTTTTAAAGATTTATTTATTTATTATGTATACAGCATGTATGACTGCAGGCCAGAAGAGGGCACCAGATCTCATTACAGATGGTTGTGAGCCACCATGTGGTTGCTGGGAATTGAACTCAGGACCTCTGGAAGAGCGGCCAGTGCTCTTAACCTCTGAGCCATCTCTCCAGCCCCCTTATTTTATTTTTTTGAGAAAGAGTCTCACCATTTTCCTCCCACCCCTGTGTTACAGTGCTGGGGATCTGAACCAATGCTTGCACAGGAAGCTTTAGTACCCATTGATCCACCTCCCAGCCCTAGACCTTCATTTTTTGAAGCCCATTCATAAATGCTGGAAATTTTGTTAATGTTAGCTGATATTTTTTCCTTTATCCTTTTTCTGTAATTATATTTTTAAAATTTACCGACTTTGCGTGTGAGTGTCATGCACCTTTTCTTGCTAAGCCTCTCACTGGACCTCTCTATCCTTTCTTCACTTGGTTGTTTTTCTCCAAAGGAATCAGGTATTTGTTTGTTTGTTTTTTTGTTTTGTTTTATTTTGTTTTTTTGAGACAGGGTTTCACTGTGTATCCCTGGCTTCCCTGGAACTCACTCTAGATCATGCTGGCCTTGAACTCACAGAGATCTGCATGCCTCTGCCTCCTTAGTTCTGGGATTAAAGGTGTGCGCCACTACTACCTGGTTAAGATTTTATATTTCTAATAGATTTATTGTCAGTCAAGTCAGTTCTCTGCCTTAATTGAAGCAGCTTATTTCATTAAAAGTAAAAGCTGGGCTGGGCGGTGGTGGCTCACACCTTTAATCCCAGCACTCAGGAGGCAGAGGCAGGCAGATCTCTCTGAGTTCGAGGCCATCCTGGTCTACAGAGTGAGTTCCAGGAAAGGCACAAAGCTACACAGAGAAACCCTGTCTTGAAAAACAAAACAAAACAAAACAAAAAAAATTATATCCCTTCCTTTCATTACTTTTTTTGAAAGACACAACCCAGAAGAGGGCACCAAATCTCATTACAGATGGTTGTGAGCCACCATGTGGTTGCTGGAATTGAGCTCGAGACTTCTGGAAGATCAGCCAGTGCTTTTAACCGCTGAGTCTTCTCTCTAGTCCCTTTCCTTCCTTTTTTTAAAGAGGGGTCTCAAGCCAGGTGGTGGTGGTGGTGGTGGTGGTGCACGCCTTTGATCCTAGCACTAGGGATGCAGAGGCAAGTGGATCTCTTTGAGTTTGAGGCCAGCCTGGTCTACAGAGCAAATTCCAGGACAGCCAGGCCTATACAGAGAAACCCTGTCTCAAAAAAAAAAAAAGGGTGTCAAGTAGCCCAGGGTAGCTTTAAACTTGCTAAGTAGCAGAACCTTGAACTTCTCATTCCCCTGCCTACTTCTACCTCTATCTGTTGTGCTGGAATCACAGGTCTGTACTACCACATTTGACTGCCTTATGTGTTTTTATTTTTGAGACAGGGTCATCTGTTTCTCAAGCTGACCTTGAGGTCACTACTGATGGTGACCCCAGCCTCTATCTCCCAAGTATGGGGATTACAGTGGTTTATCACCAAATATATGCAGTATTGGAGATCAAACCCAGGGCTTATTGTATGCTATCCCAACCGAGCTACCTCCCCAGACTCCTTTTACATATTTAACATGTCCACTTGATGTAACTTGTAGCTCGACATAAAAATGGTTTGTAAATAAAAATTCTTGAATCAGCCGGTACTGGCCACATTCTCATACCTTACAAATTTTTTTCTTTAGGTCAAGCCACTTGCCACTTTAAAACTTTGGTTGAATGCTGTATAAGTTGTTTCTCTAACTCCTGTAATACTAAAGTTGTATTAACTTTTTATTTTCTGCCGCAGATGAAGTTGAAGAAACTAATCCCCTTGATGTAACTGCTGCTGGATTTGATCCCTTCTTGACAAACTCATCTGACAGCAAGAAGTTTGCTTCTGAATCAAGTAGAAGCCTAACAGAAGAGCAGCAACAGAGGATTGAGAGAAATAAACAGCTGGCCTTGGAAAGAAGGCAGGCAAAGCTACTGAGTAATAGCCAGTCCCTAGAAAATGGTAAATTTTATGCTGGTTTTTATGAGCTACCATATAATATCAAGGGCATGTAGGAAATTTTAACTTCTTTACTATCTCTTGAAATAAAATACCTCTAGGAATAGAAAAGTGATGTTAAGTTTATATATATTTTAGAGTGTGTGTCAGTGTATGTGTGTTTGCTATTTGGAGTCTGTAAAGAATGTTTAAGTCTAAGATGGTTTTCTGGATAACTCTCTTAGAGTGCCAGATTCTTCAACAGTATATTCTTCTCTGACTTCTTATCTTAAAGCACTTTACACATATTTTTAGGATCGTACTTAGGAAAATTATTATTGTGGAATCAGTACATTTTAGTTTTGGGGATTGAACCCAGTACTTTGCACACGCTAGGCAGGCATTGTACCACTGAGCTACATCCTCAGCACATACACACATATACACCCTTTTTTTTTTTTTTTTTTTCTTTTTGGAGACAGGATCTCGATAGGTTGCCCAGGCAGGGTTAAACTAATTCTGGTAACCTAGCCAGGCCTTGAACTTGCCTTTATCCTTTCTTAGCTCAGATTATAGGCTTGCACCACTGCTCCAGCTTGTAATACTTTATAATAAATACAATGTCTTCTGTACTAACTGAGGATTAGCAGTAATTTTCTGTGATGTAAATAGGGTACTAAAATGCCTTTTTAGGGATTGGCAGATACTGGAGATTGAAACAGGGGCTTGTACAAGCTAGGTAAGCACTCTTTCAAGGAACTGAATCTTCAGCCCTTCCTTCAATTTAATTTTGAGTTTAAGTCTTACTAAGTTACACAAGTAACTTCCCACTTACCCACTTAATGATCTGCCTCAGCCTCCTAAAGTGATGAGATTACAGGTGTGTGTAGGTACTAAAATGTTTTTTATTACACTGTTCCACTTGTGTAAGTTGTGCTTTTTATAGTTTACTTATCTGTAACACCTCTTTTTCACTTTAAAAATTACCTTAAACTTCCCATTTTTTGTTTTTTTTGTTTTTTTTTGGTTTTTCGAGACAGGGTTTCTCTGTGTAGCCTTGCGCCTTTCCTGGAACTCACTTGGTAGTCCAGGCTGGCCTCGAACTCACAGAGATCCGCCTGGCTCTGCCTCCCGAGTGCTGGGATTAAAGGCGTGCACCACCACCGCCCGGCTTAAACTTCCCATTTTTATTTTTAATTTATTTTATTTTTCATTTTGGTCTTTTGAGACAAGGTTTCTCTGTGTAGCCCTGTCTATCCTGGAACTCACTCTGTAGACTAGACATGCCTCTGTCTCTCAAGTGCTGGGATTAAAGGCATACACCACCACTGCCAGCAGTCTGCACAATTTTTGTTCCTTTTCCCTTCAGAGGTCAGAAGAGGGCATTGGAGCCCCTGGAACTAAATTGATGGATGGTTGTTAAGCTACCATGTGGGGGTGGGATTAAAACTCTGGTCTTCTGCAAGAGCAGCAAGTATTCTTTACTGCTTAGCCATCACTCCAGTCACAAAACTGAATTTGAAAAATTATTACTTTACTGTTTTATGTGTATGAGTGTCTTGCCTGCAGATATGTCTGTGCACCACATGTGTGTCTGGTGCCCTTGAAGGCCAGAGGTGTCAGATCTCCTGGGACTAGGATTACAGATGGTTGTGAGCTGCCACTTGGGTGCTCTCTCTAGTTCTCCTCAAAACTTTGTTTTAAAAGAATTATACATTGTATGAAATTATTGAGAATTAATTTTAAGGTAATTTAAAGTTTATGAGCCAGGTTTAGTGGCATACACTAGCACTTACTAGACTGAAGCAGGGAGATTAAGCAAGGGTATCCTGGACTACATAGTTCTAGGCTAGCCTGAGCTACAAAGGAAAGACCTTGTCTCAGAACAAAAGTTGGGAATACGTCTGTTTGTAATCCAGTTTCCTTTTGAAATGGAAAAAATAATTATAGCAAATGAGGCTGGATAGATGGGTCAGCAGTTAAAATAAGCGCTTGCTGCTTCTGCAGAGGACCTGAGTTTGGTTCTCAGCACCTACATCATGTGGTTCACAGTAGCTTATAACTGCAGTTCTAAGGGATCCATTGCCCTCTTCTGGCCTCATTGGGCACCTATACACTTGTGTGCGTGTACATATAAATAAAAATGAAAACCTAAAAAAAGAATTGTAGTAAGTAAATACCGTTGTAAAATGTTTCATCCAATATAACAATTCTCAAGTGAATGTTGTAGCCAAGTCTTGATTTTCAGTTAAGATATCTCATTTTTTTCTTCACAAATAAACCTTTTTTTATTAGTATAATATGAGAAATCATGAAGGGATGGAGATGACTCATTGGTTAAGAATACTTGCTGCAGTTCCAGAGTACCAGAATTGGGATCCCAGCACCCACGTCAGGTGGCTCATGACTGTTAGTAACTGGAGTTCCAGGAGATTTGATGACTCTGACCTCAAGGCACTCCTGCACTCTGTGCACATAGCTACACATAATGAAAAATAACAAATATTAAAAATCATCACACAAAGATGTAATGATGGATAGCAGTTGCTTCTTGCCATCTCAAAGTACGCTTGACAACAAGGATTTAAGGCTTATTTTCTTTTTATACTATATAACTTAATTTGACTAAATAAAAAAAGTATCTTAAAGTCTCTTTTTCTATTCCCCCAGACAGGGTTCTACGTGCTGAATAGGCATGTGCTATCATCCTTGCTTAAATTTTCTTTATCATAGATCACTTTGACATAAAACTTAATTGCATTTGTCTTGACATTGTGCTTGTGTGTGCATATGTGCCTACTCCTGCATGTGCCACAGCATACAAGTCGGGACAACTTGAGAGGCTGTTCTCTCCTTCTGCTATTGGGTCATTCAGGCTTGACAGGAAGTATCTTAACAACAGAGTCATTTTGCCTGCTCTGTGTCTGATTTCTTTGAGTCTCTTTCTAGTTTTATTTTGAATGAGAAGTTACATTTGAGTAAGATTGAAGAATTGAATGTAGTATCATTTAGGACCCTTAACTTTTGTATGTAAGAGTGCCAGGATTGATCCAGGGCCTCATGCTTGCTAATCTGTATTGATTCTACAACTGAGCTACACCCACTTTCCTGGGATCCTTGGCATTTTAAGTGTGCTTTATGCATGTGTGAAAAACTGGTTTTTATTTAGACTTTAGTAGTCATAATTAGGTGACTATAGATTTGTTTCTACCGAGTAAGCTTTTGGAGAGATTTGTGTTTATCAAGATTGGATCAGTTGCTTATACTGAGTAATAATGATATGATTCCTCTCTCAGATGAGTTAATGAGTACATCCTGGGCACAGCCAGTTGAAGAGAGCAGTACTTCAAGAGCAGTTGGTGAGGAGCAAGAAGAGTCAGGTGGATTAAACACAGACGCTGCAGATGGTCCACATGATGTTCCTTCTGCCAATACAGATGAAGAGGAACAGCTCAAAGCAGAGGACAAACAGCTGAACCATACTAACTTAGACTAATCCAGACATGTTCCAAGTAACCAGGCTTCCACAACAGAATCCTGCAAATTTGGGGTTATTTGTAAATTTTTCTACTTTGTGTAAGTCTCTTAAGTCATAAGACTTCTATGGATTCCTGCTTAAAATACAATGACTATTTATAATTGTTTCCTACTTACTTTAGTAAGTCTATTTATTATTTTTGGTATTCTGTATAAATTTGACTTTATAAGCTATTTCTAGTTTACACTGAATTCTTTCTCACTAAATTGGGTAATGTTTTAAAATGTAAATATGCACTGACTATTAAGGTCTGTTTTTATAAAGAAATAAATGTATTTTGCAAACAATTCTCAGGATTTGAGTTTCTCACCATGATTTAGTTACATAATTTAAACTTGCTGAAATGGTTAAGGGTTTTGACTGTAGTTTTGTTGAGACCCACTCTCATTACATCGTCCTGGCTGGCCTGAAATTTGTGGCGAACCTCCCTACTTTTGCCTTCAGACAGGGTCTCACTGTAACCTCAGTTGGTCTCAAAACTCACTGGGAACTGCATGCATCTACCTTGTGTATTAACTAGAACTAAAGGTGTGTGCCACAACACCCAGCTTGCCTGTATTTTGAAATTAGTGTTTAAAAGATCATGTAAAAGGTTGATAATGCCTCCCCATTAATGATGGTAGGCGAGTTCAGAGATAGATGTTCATAGGTTGAGAATGTGCTAGAGGGCTTGTGTAGGGTGTGTAAGACCATGGGTATGAAACTCTAGCATCTCCAGAAATCAGGATGGTCCTCCATATGTTCCTGATTCATTTGTTGGAGAGAAACTTGGAGAGTATTGTGAGGGACATTGTGCAGCGAGGGGTCACGTGAAAGAATTGTCAGTTGGTAGAGGGGATTCTCAGTATTGGGAAGCATGTGTGTAATGTCAGAAATAGAGACTTGGGAATGATGACTAGGAGGCTAGAGGCGATCGGGCCAGATGAAGAGAGAACCTGACTGGAGTTTGCTTGCTTTGTGAGCATGGTGGAGGGGCCAGAGTTGAGAAAGCACCAGGCTGAGAAGTTTCTGGTCTGGTTCTTGGCAGCAAATTCCCACTAGAGTTGGGAAAACACTGAAGACAAAGGAGCTAACCTTTAGTGACAACGACAGTAGTTCTAAAGGAAAGGTCTCTTCTTTAGGGAAAGGGTGGTAATGCTACAGTGGCTTTCATCCCTAAGGCAGGATAGGTAACATCTTGGGCTGACATCAAGTCAATTGGGAGTGACAAATGGTTTGAAAAGCCAGGAAGTTGGGCACACACTATGGGTTGTGGGCTTATGGGAACTATCTCAGTGATTGGCCAGGGGAAAATGAATCAAGAGGATGGGCTCACTGTTTAGACAGGGAACAGCTAGAAGATGGAGTCTGTTCTCAGCATGCCCTGATACTGGAGATACGGCTTACTCATCAGGCTTCCAGGCACACTCACTGAGTCAGAGAAGGGCCGGTGGGAGAAGTACTTTTCCAGTGGTGAGTTCAGGAACACTTCTCTTGGGAAGGCCTGGCCATTGGAGGTACACACAACAGAATTTGAGGGTGGGACAGGAGTTTGAGGCAAGACTTAAGAGTGCAGCCCACCACCCACTCTATGCCCTTGTCCAGCTGGTGCCAGAACAATTAGGAAATTGTGAATCAAACATGAAATAAGTTTTGTAGAGGAAGGTAGACAGGACTGTCTTACCCCAAATGGCTAAATGATGTCAGAGGGGTCTATGGCCCAAATACGTCTGTAAAAATTACAAAAGTAAACTTCATTTGAAATAATCAATTTGAGCCACGTGTGGTGGCACATACCTTTAATCCCAGTAGACCGGAGGCAGAAGCAGGAGGATCTTAATGATCAGCTTGGTCTACATAGTGTGTTCTAGGCCAACCAAGGCTACAAAGTAAGACAGTCTCAAAAAACTAAATTGATTTGAAGCAAGATAATTTTGGATTTACTATAGAGAGACTAGCAACCTGCCTTTTACAGCCTGATCACTGTCTACTCAACTGCTGAAAAGCCAGTTTCTAGTAGCCAGTAGTGGTGTGTGCCTTTAATCCTAGCACTTGGGAGGCAGAGACAGATGGATCTCTCGAATTCAAGGTCACCCTGGTCTACAGAGTGAGTTCCAGGACCGCCAGAACTGTTTCACAGAGAAACCCTCTCTCAAAAAAACAAAACCAACAAAACAAAAGACCACTACCAACAACAAAGAAACCCGTTTATATAGGGAGCTGGTTCTACTTCAGTGAGGTGTGAGAACATTGCACAAATATGTGAAGTACCCACGTAATCTCCTTCAGCTGGAACAAGTGACAACATTTAAGTCTGAAAAGACAGTACAACACCTAAGACAAAGCTCTTTATTGAAGTGGAAGCATTTCACATTGCATAACTGTCTGAAACATCCAGAAGAGCAAGGTCCCTTATCTCCTCCAGAAGCGTGTAGAGACTTCTTCCCTTTGTTTGGCAGTATTCTTGGTACTCCTGAAGCACCTTGCCTTTGACTTCCTGGGCGAGCTGAGCTTCCTCCACAGATCGGGTCACTTCTTTCACTAACTCGCTCTTCAGCAAGAGGGAGTTCTGCTGGCATAGCTCTGGGTTTGGAGTCATATATGGTTTGTTACTTATTATTTCAAGCCTGATGGTGTCAGAATGGCAACGCAAGGCCTGAACGGATATTCTAACCTAGAACAGAGAAACACATGTTACTACATCATGTCCCTTTTTTCTTCATATTGAAAAGACTTGCCGGGTGGTGGTGGTGCATGCCTTTGAACCCAGCACTGTGGAGGCAGAGGCAGGTAGATCTCTGAGTTCGAGACCAGCCTGGTCTACAAAGCGAGATCCAGGACAGGGACCAAAACTACATGGAGAAACCCTGTCTTGAAAAAAAACCAACCCCCCCCCCCAAAAAAAAAACACTAAGTATGCAGACTTACTGTCACATGGTCAAACAGATGAAATGTAACTGACTGTCCTCCAGCTGTGGTAGAAGTGATCTTGTTCTGAGATCGTTGCAGGGATCCTGGCTTCCATTCAGAGCTGCTCTCTGGGCCACACGAGATCACTAAGCCATCTTTGTTCTTTAGATAAGCAGCACCTTTAATTCCAAACCTAAATCATCACAGGGTAAAACCGAGATAATGTATTCTTAGTAGGCAGATCTTCTATGCTTAGCCACTCTTCCTGTGGTTTACCTCCAAAACATTTTTACAGAAGCAGATAAGAAACAATGCTTTGCTAGCTAAGAAAGATCCTAAGACTAATACAGATGTGCATATATATATATATATATATATATATATATGTACTCCCAATTGTGCCCTTTATTTCCTGACTGTATGTTACACTGTGTACATATAGTAATTTTATGAATATGTAGAATTGTATATGTTAATATATAGTTTGTTTGAAAAAGTCTCACTCTGTAGCTGTGGCTGGCCTAGAGCTTGCTTTGAAGATCAGGCTGGTCTTGAACTCAGAGATCTGCTTGTGTCTGCCTCTTGAGTGTTGGGATTAAAGGCATGTGCTACCATGCCAAGCTTATATTCTTTTTTAGAGATAAGGTCTCATGTAGTGCAAGCTGGTATCAAAATCATTATGTAACTATGGATGACCTTGAACTTCTGATCCTCTTGCTTTACAGGCATGTATCACTACACCTGGTTGTATGTGATTCTGGGATATCAAACCCAGGACTTTGTGTGTTAGGCAAGCACTCCATCTTTGAGCTACACACCCCCAGTCTAAATAAATATTTTAGTAAGTTATATATAATGGATCATTTGTGCTCAACACTGGTATGGTTTAACTGTGATTTCTAATTAACCACTGCATGAGAAGTAACATACCTTGGTATAAATACAAGTACACCATTTGTTCTAATTGAATAAATGACCCCATCAGCAATGCAGCGCTCCTCCGTTTCCGGGTCTCTGTCTTTAAAGTACATGCACTGGAAGAGCTCAGTGGACTGCTTCTGAGCATGCTGGGCCGCCTGTAAGAAGCACAACCCCACACATGACAATAGAGTTCCTTGATGTCCAGGAAGAAACCCGAAACTCATTCCCACAGAAACAGCTTTTAAAAGGACGACGGGACTCTGCCGGGCTGCGGTGGCACACGCCTTTAATCCCAACACTCGTGTGGGCCAGAGAGCAGCTCAGGAGGTAGAGCCAGGCAGATCTCTGTGAGTTCGAAGCCAGCCTGGGCTACAGAGTGAGATCCAGGACAGGCACCAAAACTACATGGAGAAACCCTGTCTCGAAAAAAAAAACAAAAAAAGGACGGGATTCAACAGTGTGGTGGCACAAACCTATAATCCCAGTACTTGTGAGACTGAGACAGGAGGATTGACTATCCAGAGTAAGTTGTTGTCTCAACTAAACCAAATAAAAAGAGACAAAACAGCCCCATCTCAGAAAGTAAAAAAAAAGATCCAGCAGCAGATGAGATGTAAAGGGAAGGGCTCAGTGGGTCAAAGTATTTTCTGTGCAAACCTGATCACCTGAGTTATGTAAAGGCTGGATATGGTGGCGCTTATCTGTAATCTCAGCATTCCTAACAATAGGATGCAAGGATGGGAGGATGGGAGGATGGGAGGATGGGAGGATGGGAGGATGGGAGGATGGGAGGATGGGAGGATGGGAGGATGGGAGGATGGGAGGATGGGAGGATGGGAGGATGGGAGGATGGGAGGATGGGAGGATGGGAGGATGGGAGGATGGGAGGATGGGAGGCAGAGACGGGACAATTGGCCAGAAGCTCACAGCTGTACCTGCCAGAGTGTAGCAGCAGAAACAAGCTGTCTCAAAGACAAGAACTAACTCCTGAAAGTCATCCTTTCACACACACACACACACACACACACACACACACACACACACACACACACGTTAAGACTGATGAGGTGGCTCAGTGGTTAAAGGCACTTACTGTCAAACCTGACAACCTGAGTTCCATTCTCTGGGATGAAGATGGTAGAAAGAAATTACCAACTCCACAAATTGGCTTTGACTTTCACTTGAATGTATAGATACATACACACAACAAACAAACAAATAAATAAATGAAATTTAAGAGATTTTAAAGATATGAAAAGTTAAGCCAGGTGGTGGTGGTGCACGATTTCATCCCAGCTCTCGGGAAGCAGAGGCAGGCGGATCTCTGCGTTTGAGGCCAGCCTGGTCTATAGAGCAAGTACCAAGACAGTCGAGGGGCTACATAGAGAAACCCTGATTCAAAACCACCCCCTCAAAAAAAAATTCTAGACAGTGTAACTTTTTGTTGTTGTTGAGACAGAGTCTCACTACTGTGTAGTTCTGGCTGTCCTGGAACTCACTATGTAGACCAGAATGGCCTCTGCCTCCCAAGTGCTGGAATTAAAGGCATCTGACCATGCCTGGCTCTCTATATTATATACTATATATAAAATATATACTATATTATACTATACTATAATATTTATATAAATATATATATCAAACCAGCTAGCCTCAAACCTAAAACCTGCATGCCTCAGCCTCAGCCTCCTGAGTGATGGGGTTACACCATACCCAGCTGCTTGAACCTTTAGATCTCTACCTTTTGGGAAAGACCTTTAATCCATTGTCAAACCCCTAATGCTAAGGCTGGCACAGAACATATGGAGTATAGAGGCTGAGCTGGAGGGTCACTTGAGTCCCCTAGGTGAAAACTCAGCCTAGGAAAGAACAGTGAGTCCTCGTCTAAGCAAAACTGCCAGGCATGGTGGTGCACACCTTTAGTCCCAGGACTTGGGAGGCAGAGGTCAGACTGGTCTATATAATGAGACTCTGTCTCAAAAACATACAATCAAACAACAACAAAAATCCCCCAAATTCACGTTAACAGAACACTAGTAAGTGTATTAAGAGCACTGGTTACAATAATTATGGAGTTTGCAAAAATATATGGTGTCCCATTCTCTTATGTGGTAAAGCCCATACCCTCTATGAGATAGGGAAGAGTTTGAAATTCCTTCTTACTCGGTTTCTGTTGTTAATATGTCTGCATAATTCCTCAAGATCTTTGTTGCTGAACAAATTGTCTTTAATTTCCATCTTCCTGTCTTTTGAAATGGCTCCCATTAATAGTCGGTGTACAACAATATCTGAATATCTTCTTATCGGAGAAGTAAAGTGGGTGTATTTATCTAAAGCAAGACCTTCAAAAGGAAACCAAAACTTCAGAATAAAGGACAGACAAAAGCACTTTCCAAAAGATTTGCTCAAGGTTGAACCATTCGTTAAGACAATGCTGTCAGTCACCATAATGATGGAACTCTTCCTCTGCACAGGATCCGGTGGAGAAGTAGAGTGCATTGGACATGGCCTGGGTAGCCATGGAGCGCAGCAGCCTGTTCACCATAGGGTCACTGGGGTCGTTTGCACTATCCAGAGAGTCAGCCAAGGTTTTGTTGGACCTACCAAGAAGCAGAGAAGCCTTGATGGGGCCCCAAAGGCAATTTACAAGGAACAGTTTCTACTCCTTGGTTTAAATATCTTCATCCATCAGTAGTTAAATTTATTTTAGCCATAATTTTCTTTTCTTTTTTTAAAGATTTATTTATTATGTATACAGTGTTCTGTCTGCATGTATGCCTACTTGCCAGAAGAGGGCATCGTTACAGATGGTTGTGAGCCACCATGTGGTTGTTGGTAATTAACTCAGGATCTCTAGAAGAGCAGCAGCTAGTGCTCTTAACCTCTAAGCTATCTCTCCAACCACTCACAATTTTCTTTTCAATACAGAAATCTAGTTTGCTTTTAAAGTTTAAACAAAGAAAGATTGTCAGAATTTAAATTTTTTAAAAAATTCTTTATTTTCATAAATATGTGTATATACGTCCATGTGTCATATGGTGCAGCAGCACACTGAAGCTGGACTGGAGTAAGAGGCAGTTGTGAGCTGCTGTGTGGGTGCTGGGAATCAAGCCCGGCTTCTCTGTAAGAGCAGCCAAGCCATTTTGCTCTTAAGTGCTGAGCCCCAGAATTTATATTTCTTAAGTAGTATAGAGTAATGTCCCATTAATACAGGGCTAAGCCAATGCTTGTCTGAAATAGGTGGTCAGGTTCTTGTGGAATTACATTCTTTTTGTGTCAGGGGGAGGGTTTAGAGACAGGGTTTTTACGAGTAGTCCTGGCTGTCCTGGAACTCATCATTCTGTAGACCAGGCTAGCCTTCAACTCAGAGATCTATCTGCCTCTGCTTCCCTGGTGCTGAAATGAAAGGTGTGTGCCAACCCCACCCCCCCACCCCCACCCCCGCCCCAGTGGAGTTACAATCTTAATACACTCAGCTGTAAGTATCCTATACAGGCCAAAGAACGGCCATTTTGTTCTTTATTTATTAAGAATGATTTATCCAGAGGGAAATTTCAGAAACAAAGCAGCAGACCTGGCAGCATACTCCTGGACTCCATGCACTACAGAGGATAAGCCAGGAAGCATGGTGAAAACCAGTTTCAAAAAAAAAAAAAAAGCAGACCAAAACTTGACATGCACAAGCAAACCTACATTACTTTTTTTTTTTTTTTAAAGAACAAAAGAGAGATGTATTTACTCCAAAAGTAAAATTTTAAACCTTTAGGAACATACTGGTATATTAAAAATAAAACCAGGAATATAACATAATTCAGTTCTGGGCAGCTGGCTAAGGGAGAAGGTGGAAGGTGAGATCAATGATGAACACACAGGCCCCTGAGATGAGCTTCTGAGCATCAGCGCCTTGGATGAGAGTCCCGACCTTGCCCTGCCCAACAGGTAAATGATGAGCAAGTTACTTAACCCCGTTAGACTAAAGTTCCCATCAGTAAATTATGAATGACAGGGTCACCACCTCAACATTCTAAGGACTAACCAAAAGGATGTGGTCCAAAAGGCCCTTGGTCATGTGACCTGCATGCAGGTGACTAATTAACGACCCAGACTCTGTTGCTTGAAGGCAGAAAGCAAAAAAAAAAAAAAAAAAAAAAAATCATTTTGTTAAATTGATAAAAGGTATTTTAATTAGGACCTTGTGCCTGGCAACTACATAGTTTTTAATTAAATCTTCTTTAAGTAGTCCAGGCTGGCCTCAAACTGCTGACCTGACTGCCTCAGGCTCCAATGCATCACTGTCTGGCTACATGCCATATTTTAGGAACCATAAGATAAGCAGGAGCACAGTACTCTCTGGCCCCTCAAAAGAGGATTACCGTGTGTCTATGAAGAAGCCTTTCGCTTTAGCACATTCCCGGAGCTCTGAGAAAAACTCCTGGTGTGGAGGAGGGTGTTGGCGCAGCAAAGCCTGGTGGGGGAAACTCTCCCAGATCTTCTTGGCCACCCAGTGGTTGGCTAGGATCATGCATTCGGCCACCGTCTCATGAACCTCCAGGGGCTGCTTGGGGATGAGGTCGTGAATGTTCTTCTTGTCATCCAGCTGAACTCGAACCTCCACGCCTTCCAGCCCCAGGGCGCCGCAACTGTCTCTTTTTGCTCGGATGTGGCGGGCTATGTCAGTCAGCTTTCCAATTGCCCACACTAACTCCTCCAGTTTGGCCTGCCGGCTCTGCTCCTCCAAGGCTTTGAATTCTGGAATATCGTCAACAATGCTGAAGTTTCCATCCAGTAGCTCTTGGGCTGCCTCGTAGAACAGTTTGTAAGCTGATCGGATAATGGTTCTGCCATACCACACTTTCTTAATTTCATAAGAGGTTTTATCTAATTCCCACAGGACACTCACAGCATACCTATAACACCAGAGATACAACAGTATCATTATTCCACTCTATTTTCTTTAAAACAGTTATACATGCACTTTATTATTTTGTGCAAGCTTATGTGTATGGGTGCACATGGGAGCATCATGACACACGTGTGGAGGTCAGGGGATAACTCCTGAGAGCCAGTTCTCTCCTTTCACCGTGTCGGTCCTGAGGATCAAACTCAGACTTAGTACCAGGTGTCCTTACCCACTGAGCCATCTCGCTGGCCTTTCATTCTTTTTAAAGATTATTACTCTTTATTTAATGTCTGGGTGTTTTGCCTGCACATATGTCTGTGTACTAGATGTGTGCCTGCTGCCCAAGGAGGCCAGAAGAGGGCGTCAGATTCCCTGGAACTGGAATTACAGGCAGTTATGAAATGTTGTGTGGGTGCTGGGAATCAAACCTGGGTTGTCAGAGTTATCTGGAATACCAATGCTCTTAGGTGATGAGCCATCTCCCCAGTCCTCTCCATTCTATTTTACAAGCAAGCAGAACTTGACCTTGAATCTAATTAGAAAAATCTGACTTTTGCAACAGACCTTTGGTACAATTTCAACTCCTTCCTTCCTTCCTCCCTCCCTCCCCCTTCTTTCTTTCTTTCTCTTTTTCTTTCTTTCTTTCTTTCTTTCTTTCTTTCTTTCTTTCTTTCTTTCTTTCCTTCCTTCCTTCCTTCCTTCCTTCCTTCCTTCCTTCCTTCCTTCCTTCTTTCTTTCTTTCTTTCTTTCTTTCTTTCTTTCTTTCTTTCTTGTTTTGGTTCTTTGAGACAGGGTTTCTCTGTATAACAGCCCTGGCTGTCCTGGAACTCAATTTGTACACCAGGTTGGCCTCGAACTCACAGAGATCCACCTGCCTCTGCCTCCTGAGTGCTGAGATTAAAGGCATATGCCACCACATCCGGCTTATTGGTATAATTTCTTAAACTAATCACTCCATCACACATACATTCTACGTATGTATGTATGTATGTATGTATGTATGTATGTATGTATGTAATATATGTATGTATTTATACAGTTGTGCATGTGTGTACGCTGGGTTGTGGTGGTACATGCCTCTAATCCCAGTACTCAGGAGGCAAAGGCAGGCAGATCTCTGTGAGTTCAAAGCCAGCCTGGTCTACTGAGGGAGTTCCAGGACAGCCAGGGATACACAGAGAAACCCTGTCTTGAAAAACCAAAAAACAAAGTCAGGCTGGATATGGTGGTACATTCCTTTAACCCCAGCACTTGGGAGGCCAGCCTGGTCTATGCGGTAAGTTCCAGGCCAGCCAAGGTTACAGAGTGAGACCCTGTGACAACAACAAAGTCAGACTGGGTTCTGCTAAACTCTGAACAACTCTGAAATGAGTTCACACACAATATGAAAACCTTACAGTTCTCCATTTTGATTAGAATAGCTTGATACTGATTGAGCCAAGCCTGTTTAGTGCCTCAGGAAGTTAGAGCAAAGCCTTTAAATCCTATAAGATGACAGGGAGCTTGGTATCAATCTTGATGATAGGCTAATTAGCAAAAAGCTCATTTAGCAAAGAACTATTCTGCCACCAAAACATTTTATTAAAAAAAAAAACTTATGTATTTATAATGCATACACTTTAAAGGGGCTAATTTTCCTAACATGTACAGAGTTTTTATGAATCAGTAATAAATCACAAACCCAAATGAAAATGCATAAGGAATATGAAGTAGTTCACAGGAAAGAATACATAAATATCCTTTAACAAAAATGTTTAACTTCACACACACACATAGTAGAGAAATTAAAATTAAGATACTACTTATCTAGCAAACTGACTCAGATGAAAGGATCCAGCGCAGTGTATGGGTCAGACTGTGGGAAACTAGGTTTTGCATCCACTGCTGTGGAAACAGATTGCTGTAACCTCGCTGGAGGGCAATCTGACTGTACGGATCTAAACACACATGCATGCACCTCGACATAAGTTCTGCTTCTAAGAATTTCTCCTTCAGATATATTGAAATGCTGAGAGAGAGAGAGAGAGAGAGAGAGAGAGAGAGAGAGAGAGAGAACTAGTGATGGTAAGATGTCTCATGTCTCAGTGTTAAGAGCACTGGCTCTTCCAGAGGACCTGGGTTCAGTCCCCAGAACCCACATGGTGGCTCACAATTGTCTGTAACTTCAGTTCCAGGGGATCTGATGCCCTCTTCTGGCTTCTGCAAGCACTACACACATATATGGTGCACATACATGTATGCAGGCATAACACTCAAGACACACACACAAATCTTTTTAAAAAGGTGGAAGGGCCATGCATGTAGCTTAGTTGCTAGAGTGCTCTGCTTAGCCTGCACGAAGCTCTGGGCTGGATCCCCAGCCCTCGAAACCCAGGCATGTTGGTGCACAGGCAGGAGGCTCAGAAGGCCATCCTTGGCTTCCAGTTGAGTTTGAGAACAGGATGCCTGACACCTTCTCTCAAAAAAAAAAAAAAAAGGAAATAATAAAATTTTACGTGCTGAATAGCATGTGTGTATAAAATATATTATATACAAATGGCACACACACAGAGAGACATATACATGCTTTCTTCTACATATATATTTTTGTTAGAAACAGAAGCAGTTTGCTCAGGAAGGCTTGCACTCTAGAATGGGAGTCTTCTCTTTATATCTATGGTATGCTAGTATTTTTTATACAAAATAAAAATTACAGGGGTTGGAGAGATGGCTCAGAGGTTAAGAGCACCGGCTGCTCTTCCAGAGGTCCTGAGTCCAATTCCCAGCACCCACATGGTGGCTCCCAACCATCTGTAATGAGATCTGGTGCCCTCTTCTGGCCTGCAGGCATACATGTGGACAGAACACTGTATACATAATAAATAAATCTTAAAAAAATAAAAATTATTCATCCATATTTGTATTAAATATAGAAAAATATTCAAGAAATCAGTACCGGAGGAGAAAATAATAGGAAGGAGCCTTTATTCCATCTTTGGAACTTACTAATTTTAGACTATCTAATTATGTATTCACTGATAACTCAAACTCCCTAAGCTCAAGTGTCTTCTAAGGAACAGCATCTACTTGGGAGTGTTCTGCATTCTCCTCAGCCTGTGGCCTACTTCAGAAAGCTAACATCAGGAGAACAGAAAGAAAGGAGGAGACTGGAAAAACAGAGTTGCCTGAAACCATATACGGAAGGAGAGAAGGAAATAGGGAGCAGAGGAGATGGGAAGCAGAGGGTAGGGTGTGGAGTGGTAGGGAGGGCACACTGGAAGGCTGAGGAAGAAACAGCAGGAGGGCGGGGACAGCTGTGAAGGCGAAAATGAGACTCACCTGTCAACGCCTCCCAGGAGAGAGCAGAGATCTGCACTCAGGATGGAGGGCAGCATGTCATAGCGGCGATCTGCTAGGTAGTAAGTGGTGGCCCTGGAACGACACGTGTGGAGTGACTGACCTTCAGCATGCAGCAGAACTGCTGACTGTGTGGGCTGCGGGAGGTAAACAGCTGAGACCAGGCTTGCATTCCCCTGGGGCTACTGCTCCTCATAAAGCGCAGCGGCTGCCTAATGAAATAGTTCCCGCGTGCCCACTTGACCAAGCCACACTGCTCTGGCTGAATATTCTTCCACTGATGTAGAAAGTAAAAGTGACATGAATCTTGGTTGTATGAGAAAAATGGGAGCATAATGATCTAGCATCTATATAGAATACCATATTACATGTGAAAATTCACTCCGTTTAGTGAAAGTATGGGGTAAAAGGTTAAGAAAGGACACAAACTGATCAAGGGACTATTTTCCTGAAGTAGGGGGAGTTCAGGAAAATCCAGAAAAGATTTTCAGAACTACCCAAACAGGAGATCTTGGCCATCTGAAACTAGCACAGATACACATCCCCCCCCCCCCCACTGTTCTGCTGACTTCCCATAAATAGAGTTACCTTGTTCTAGCTTCGACATCAGTATAAGAGTTGGGGGCCACAAAGTGTGTGACGTCGGCAATATGGACCCCAAGCTCCAGGTTGCCGTTACTCAAAGTTCTGACTGAGAGCGTGTCATCCACATCTTCACAACCTTTGGGGTCGATGCTGAACACAAGGTGGGTGTTCCTCAGGTCTTTTCGCTCTCTTTCTTCTTTGGGACTCACCTTCCAGGGGTTTTCTGGTGTGTTCACCGGCATCTCACACATCTGCACCAGAGACCAAATTCTCAGAAATTCGTGCATTATAAGATTCTCTAAAAACCCACGGTCTTGAGAGAGGTTGGAGACGTGGCTCAGTGGTTAAGAGCATGGACTTCTCTGCCAGAGCACACAGGTTCAATTCTCAGCACCCACGTGGCAGCTCACAACTGTCTGTAACCCCAATCCCCAGGGTTCCAATGTCCTCCTCTGGCTTCTTTGGACATCAAGCATTCATGAAGACATTGTCTACCTTGTTCCTTGAGACAGTCATTGTTCACTGGCCTGGAGTGCTCCATTTATGCTAGCCTGGCTGGCCATAAACCCTAAGGATCTTTCTGTCTCCTTCCCAGAACTAGATTACTACAAGCAAGTGTCACCATGCCCAGCTTTTTATGTGGGTTCTGGGTTGGAACTCAGATCCTTGTGACTGCATAGGAAGTGCTTCCCTGACTAGGCATCTTTCCAGCCTTATTTGCCTCTTTTATTAATAACTGTGCATCAGGTGCCTCACAGGTGTCAGGCACTGGACCGGGCTCTGGGAAGTCAGGAGTCAGCAGAAAAGGCAGCATTGAAGACCTCACGGTCTGCTAGGAAATGTCCTGTGGCAGTCTGGCAGTCTCATTAGTTATGGGGCCAGAACAAGAATGAACAGGTGACATTGGTGTGACAATGTGTCCTGTTTCCACAGGAGCCCTGTGTTTGAATATACTTGAGCTTTTAATTCAAGTCAAGCCCTGAAGAAGAAAAAAAAACTACACCCCCCAAATAAAAGCTTATTCCTTAAAGACAATTGGAACAAGACCAACCTGGGGCATTTTCCTTCTCTGATCACCTGTTTCCGTTTGAAGCCAAGTAGGCTGAAGGAGAGAGACTCTAGTCCTGTGCAGTCTAATCCAGACTTCATCTTATTCTAACGTTTTCACTAAGAGGAGCCAAGCGAGTCAACAAATAATTTCCAGAAACTAATGTTAAACATAAAAATTTAATCATGTAAAATAGTCTAACTTTAATAATGTAAAACAGTTAGACTACTTTCTTATTGTAGCCCCTGTTCTGTCAGCAGCTATAATGAAAACCAGCACACCCATCACTGTGGGGGGTAATTCACACTGGGCCACTGTTTTTCTGGAAAACTCTCTGCCACTATATAACAAACCTATTTTAATTTTTTATGCCCTTTGACTTGGTAATTTAACATTCCAAGGATGATCAAAAAGAATAAAAAAGGCAACACTGATTAAAAAAATGTTTCAAGTAACAGTTTTTCCCTAATCCTGAAAAATTAAACACTACCAATGTCCAACAATTGAGGAATGTTTAAGCAAAGTAGAGTAAATTAATTTCATTAATTTGTCTTAACTACTAAAAATAACTAGGCTATAGCAAGATAGAGAAACAATTTTAAGAGAAGTAGGCAGCACAGAATACAAGCGTGCACCAATGGATATGGCCAGGAAGGAAGAAAAAGGAGATTTCTGAGACTGTGAAAGACGATAAAGTGATGGAATCACTGATATTTTATGTTCATTGGACTTTTGTTTTCTGTAAAGGTTTCAATAACATTTCATAATGAGCCTGATTATTCGATCCATCCATCTCTGGTGGGGGCAGAGCTTGGTCAGGTCTATAATGAAGATATGTAGGGTGGGGGGTGGGGCACGCCTTTAAACTCACACTCTGTAGGCAGAGGCAGGTGGATCTCTGTGAGTTCCAGTCCAGCTATGGCTACATGGCATGGCCCTGTCTCAACAAAATTATAAAAAAATGAGGAGGAGGAAGAGAAGGAGAGGGTAAGAAGAGGAGAAAGAGAAAGAGGAGAAGGAGGAGGGGGTGATAGTGGAGGAGGAGGTGATAGTGGAGGAGGAGGAGGAGGAGGAGGAGGTGATAGTGGAGGAAGAGGTGATAGTGGAGGAGGAGGAGGTGATAGTGGAGGAGGAGGTGATAGTGGAGGAGGAGGTGATAGTGGAGGAGGAGGAGGTGATAGTGGAGGAGGAGTTGATAGTAGAGGAGGAGGAGGTGATAGTGGAGGAGGAAGAGGAAGTGATAGTGGAGGAGGAGGTGATAGTAGAGGAGGAGGAGGTGATAGTAGAGGAGGAGGAGGTGATAGTGGAGGAGGAGGAGGTGATAGTGGAGGAGGAGGAGGTGATAGTGGAGGAGGAGGAGGTGATAGTGGAGGAGGAGGAGGGGGTGATAGTGGAGGAGGAGGTGATAGTGGAGGAGGAGGAGGAGGAGGTGATAGTGGAGGAGGAGGTGATAGTGGAGGAGGAGGAGGTGATAGTGGAGGAGGAGGTGATAGTGGAGGAGGAGGTGATAGTGGAGGAGGAGGTGATAGGTGATGATGAGGAGGAGGAGGTGATAGTGGAGGAAGAGGAGGTGATAGTGGAGGAGGAGGAGTTGATAGTGGAGGAGGAGGGGGTGATAGTAGAGGAGGAGGAGGTGATAGTGGAGGAGGAGGAGGTGATAGTGGAGGAGGAGGAGGTGATAGTGGAGGAGGAGGTGATAGTGGAGGAGGAGGAGGTGATAGTGGAGGAAGAGGAGGTGATAGTGGAGGAGGAGGTGATAGTGGAGGAGGAGGAGGTGATAGTGGAGGAGGAGGAGGTGATAGTGGAGGAAGAGGAGGTGATAGTGGAGGAGGGGGTGATAGTGGAGGAGGAGGAGGTGATAGTAGAGGAGGAGGAGGTGATAGTGGAGGAGGAGGTGATAGTGGAGGAGGAGGAGGTGATAGTGGAGGAGGAGGAGGTGATAGTGGAGGAAGAGGAGGTGATAGTGGAGGAGGAGGAGGTGATAGTGGAGGAGGGGGTGATAGTGGAGGAGGAGGAGGTGATAGTGGAGGAGGAGGTGATAGTGGAGGAGGGGGTGATAGTGGAGGAGGAGGTGATAGTAGAGGAGGAGGAGGTGATAGTGGAGGAGGAGGAGGTGATAGTGGAGGAGGAGGAGGTGATAGTGGAGGAGGAGGTGATAGTAGAGGAGGAGGAGGTGATAGTAGAGGAGGAGGAGGTGATAGTGGAGGAGGAGGTGATAGTGGAGGAGGAGGAGGTGATAGTGGAGGAGGAGGAGGTGATAGTGGAGGAGGAGGAGGTGATAGTGGAGGAGGAGGAGGTGACAGTAGAAGAGGAGGGTTGGGGATGTGCACTGACTATAAGACCCTGACGTATCATTTTAAGCATATCTGAAAATATACAATTTTGAGAGCAGTGAGGCTTAGGAAACTCAGTCTGTTCTTGGAGTTGACTTAGTTTGGCCGAGTGCAGAATTGGGAGGGGTGAGACTTTGTTCCTAATTAGCTGTGGCTTTAGACAGCTGGTTGTTACATAGTATGAAGGTTTTTCAGGGATGGAGAGAAGGCTCAGTGAGTAAAGGGTTACCACACAAACATGAGGCCCCGAGTCTGGGTCCCTAGCTCCCAGGTAAAAGCTGGGAGCATCAGTGCACACCTGTAATCCTTGTGCTGAGGATTGTAGCCTTGTGTAGAGCCAAGAAGATCTCTGGGGCTTCACGGCCCCCAGCCTCCCTGATTTAGTGAGTTCCATATTCAGTGAGAGATTCTGTCTCAAAAAATGAGGTGGAAGGGCTGGAGAAATAGCTCAGCAATTAAGAGCATTTGCTGCTTTTCCAGAGGACCCGAGTTTGAGTCCCATGTCAGCATACAACAGCCAGGTCCAGGGGATCCAATATCCTGTGCTGGCTACCCATGTGAATACACACACATAGATACATATATACATAAATAAATAAAATAAGGTGGAGAGTGATCAAGGTGCTAGATGTTGCCCTCTGGCCTCCATATTGCATGCACAATTAAATTTACACACACACACACACACACACACACACACACACACACATACACACACACAGGATTTTTCTTTTTCCATGATGAAACAGCAACAAAAGCAGAGAGAAATGTATTCTGGACCAAAGATCTAAGAGAAATCTGACCTGGGCTTCAGAGAAGGGGACAACAGAAATACTGTTCTCTACCAGGATGGTTGCAATCTCCCCTTCCAGATCACCGATTCTCCCTAAAACACGCACAAAGTGTCCATTTGGATACACTGATGTTGTCTCCCAGGAATCAATTCGCACAACCACCCTGAAGTCCTATACAAAGGGAAAAAAAAATACAGTGAGCCAAAGCTAGACGTAAGTGGTTCAATTTGAAGCAGCAAAACTAACCAGATAAACAGTACAGAGACCAAAGACAGGCCAGTTTGCAAACTGTGGCTTGCAGGAGCTTATTTTTGCTTTCTGGTTTTTCTTGCCACTCTTCTGAATGGCCAGATGGTATACAAATGCTTGGCGATGCTTTGAAGGGAGGCATTACCTCTCTCCTTCAAACAATTGGGACAGAAATTTTAGTCCGTTAAAGAAAGCCAATTCTAACACATTTTAGTTAACACTTCAAACACAAGGGGTACAACCCAATAATGTAGGGTCTTAATTAAGTTTTAAAACAATAGTCTTGGGAACTGGAGAGATGGCTCAGTGGTTACAAGCATCTCTACCAGAGGACCTGGGTTTTTCCCTAGCACCCACATCAGGCAGCTCACAATCCCCTATAACTCCAATGCCAGGAGACCTGACACTCACTTCTGGCTTGTTGGGCACCTGCATTCATGTGTACACATCCACACACATGTGATTAAAAATAAAATAAGTCTTAAGTAAATAAATAAGTAAATAAATAAGTAAATAAATAAATAAATAAATAAATAAAACAGTCTCAATTTCCAGTGTGGGAATTACTTTCTAATTTCTTTTTAGTCTTAAGATGCTCCTTGGCAGGAAAGACGATATCCATATAAGCTGGACCTCTCTACTGCCCAGAAACTCCAGACACCCTGGAAATGGCAAGTGCAATAGTCCTAACTGGCTTGAGAGTCTGCAGAAAGCTTTCAGAGGCAAAGGTATAATGACCAGGAAAGGGCTGGGGACATTCGACTTTAGTCTCATTTACAAACTGGAAAACACTAGGCAAATTAAGTTAGGAATTGCCTCCACTCTCTGTACCAAGTAAAGTTAGTATCTGCCCTTCTTGTTCATGCCTTCTCTCTGGCACTCCAGTCCTATACAGATAATCGATCCGTGAAGTCTACTATATCATCCCTGCAGG
Organism: Peromyscus eremicus; assembly: GCF_949786415.1. Taxonomy (NCBI): domain Eukaryota; kingdom Metazoa; phylum Chordata; class Mammalia; order Rodentia; family Cricetidae; genus Peromyscus; species Peromyscus eremicus. Next base: position 58,828,879 of record NC_081422.1, read on the forward strand.
ACGCTCGGATCATATTTCTGTATCTTTCCCTGGAAGGAAGCTTGTTAGTGTTGGCAAACTGTATGTATTGAAAGTTTCTGGGTTGGACAGCAGGATAATGTATGTTCACTCAGCTTGTCCTACACAGCTCTTTCTAGGACAACTTCTCTCTGGCCTTCATTTATTAACCATGGACTACTTAAAGGATGGTTCTTATATATTTAGAATGTTTAAAAACAGTACCTCAGAGTGCCAGATACCATCAATAATTTATTTTCTCTTATTCAAAGGAATTAACAATGCTTCCTGGTGCTGTTCAAAAGCCAGCAAAGACAGGTTGAACAGTGTGCCGCAGGAGCTACCTGGAGGGCCTCTGCTTGCTGAGTGCTGATGCGGATTTTGGGGATTCTGTAATCCCAGGGTGTGACTAGGATCTTCTGAGCATTTTTGCCCTGATACTGGACCTCTTCTTTGGATGGAAATGTCACCACATAATCTCGCCAGTTCTTTTGAAGGATGCCCACTACTCGACCTTCAGGAAGACAGAACATAACAGCACCGACTGGTTAGTTATCTCCTCTCGGGATGGGAGAGAACAGCAGCAAGGGAGTGAGCGGTGCATTTCCCGCTCTCAGGCTCCTCCACACAGCCCAGAGGAGTTTACAGACCTGCCTTCCTAGCACTTTAAACGTGAATTACTTCCCCTGAGACAGTTTCTCTGTGTAATAGCCCTAGCTGTCCTGAAGTTCACTCTGTAGACCAGGCTGTCCTCGAACTCAAAGAGATCTGCCTGCTTCTGCTTCCTGAGCACTGGGATTAAAGTCGTGCACCACCACCACCTGGATAAATATGAATTTTTAAAAAAGAAGAATAACTTTAAAAAATTGTCAGCTGGGAGTAGTAGTTCACACCTTTAATCCCAGCACTAGGGAGGTGGAGGCAGGAGGATCTCTGTGAGTTCCAGGACAGTCTGGTCTACAGAGTGAGTTCCAGGACAGCCAGGGCCGATATACAGAGAAACCCTGTCTCAAACAAAACAACAATAACAACCGTCATCAACACTTCCTTTCTCTGCAGAGCCCAGCATGACACCGGAACCTGTCCCATCTTCTCTTCTGCCCTCGGGATTGGGTACCTTGGGCAAAGCCAATGGTTTTCACTCCTGCCTTACTTACTTATTCACTGTTTTTTTTTTTAATAAATCTGGCTATCTTGGAACTCATTATGGAAACCAGACTGGCCTTGAACCCCATCAGAACTCTGCTTCTCAAATGCTAGTTAAAGGCATGTGCCACCATGCCCAGCTCTGTTCAATGTTTTTTTGGGGACATCTCACTTGTCTTTTGTTTGTTTTTTGAGACACGGTCTCTCTATGTAACCCTGGCTGTCCTGGAACTTACTCTGTAGACCAGGCTGGCCTCGAACTCAGATCCGCCTGCCTCTGCCTCCCAATGCTGGGATTGAAGGTGTGCACCTCCATGCCTGGCTTTTCACTTGTCTTTAACCCTTGCCCTCTGCTATGCACTTCCATGGGCACCTGTGTTCTCTCAACAACTCCACTCGCTTGGTCCAGTGGACACAGCAAAGAACACACATCCTAAGTCTACCTCACAGCACTGAAGCCAAGAAAAGACAAGCACAGTAGCTACCAGTACTTTTTCTTTTCTTTCACAATTTTTCGTGTGTGTGTGTGTGTGTGTGTGTGTGTGTGTGTGTGTGTGTGTGTGTTCAGATGTCATTCTTTGGGAACTAATAACCTGGACTTTTGAGATGAAGTCTCTCTCTTATTGGCCTGAAGCCCCACCTTAGGCTAAGCTGGCTGGCCAGGAAGTCCCAGGGATCCTCCTGTCTTCACCTCCCCAGTGCTGTGATTACAAGCACATGCCACTATGCCTATTTTACAAACGTGAGGTTTCAGTAACGAACTCAGCTCCTCCTCATTGCATGCACCTGCTAACCCAGCCGTCTGCCGGTCAACTCCCTTTTTGAAGGACTACTGAGAGAGTGCTGAGAGGCTGATGTGATGGTCTTGCCACAGGGTACCTGAGAGAGGCCTGACCCTACAGAGGTGTGGTGCAAGCTTGGGGAGTCACTAGATTCAGGCCATATGCCACAGTTAGAGCCGACAGGATCTGTGGATGTGTGAAAAAAAAAATAAGTCTAGGACAATTGTAGTCTTTTGGGTGGCCCAAGTAAGAATGAATTTTCAGTTTACTGAGATGAGGAATGCTGCAGGGAAAGCAGGCCTGGGGCAGAAGTCAGGAGTCTCCTGAGGCATCTTTAGGCTGAGATGTCCACTGGACATTCAGGGGAAGACACCATAAAGGCAACCGGAGGTAAAGAAACTGGCTGGAGACACAGGTCAAAGACTGAAGAGTCTAGAAGGTGCATGGAACAGAAAGTCCAGAGCAGAGCACTGCACACCCACAAAGCAGTAGGAAGAGAAGATCCAGAAGAGAAGTGGAGATGGGCAGCCAGGAGGGCAGCAGGGTGAGGGAGCCTGGGCTCCTGAAGTCCACAAAGCATCACACTCATGAGTGGTTCACACCCTATGACAACGGGCACAAGGAAGTGACCCGCATTTGGGCAGGAGGGCCCTGTGGAAATGGATACAAGTAGATGTAGAGGAGTAGAGAGGAGAGTCAGACTGCATGTGAGAGAGACCCTTCAGAAAGCAAGGAGAGAGAATGTGGAGGAAAACAGCATCACAAACTGAGGCAGAGAAAAGAGGCGGTAGCTGGAAACCACACAATGCCCAGAAGGGCTTTTTGTTTCTTTGGGTACTGAAGAAGTTAAAATAAACCTGCAGAGAGGCCAGGTATGGTGCTGTATACTTATAATCCTAGTGCTGTGGAGGTGGAGACAGGAGGATCAAGGTCATCCTTGAACAGTGAGTTTGAGGCCACCCTGGGCTACATGAGACCCTGTCTCAAAAGAAACAAAACAAGCTGGACGATGGTGGCACACGCCTTTCTTTCCAGCACTCGGGAGACAGAGGCAGGTGGATCTCTGAGTTCCAGGCCAGCCTGGTCTACAGAGCAAGCTCTAGGACATCCAAACAAGAGAAACCCTGTCTTGAAAAACAAAACAAAACAACAAAACCAACAAACAGAAATAAGCAAAACAAATAAATCAACCTGTGGAGGAACTGAGGGTGGATAAGGGGTGGAGCCCATGTTCAGCATGTCTGAGGTCCTAGGTTCAATCCCCACCATTAAAACCAACAACGACAATGAAATAGATCGCAGAGACGGGAAGCTGATGATGTAGAGACCACGTGTTATTTTCCTAACAGCAATGCTTTGTAGTCTCACAAATCACTAGAAGAGCAGACTGCAAGTTGTTCTCATCACACATACACAAGGAGGATGAGGTGGCTAGAGAGATGGCTTGGTGAATAAAAGCACTGCCACACAAGTATGAGGACCTGAGTTCGAATCCCCAGAACTCATGTAAGGCCAGGTAGCCTTCTTCAACAGGCAGAAGCAGAACAACATCAGAGGCTGTTCTCTGACTTCTACATGCATGCCATAGCATGCGTACCAGCACTCATGATCATGAACACACAGGCACATCATATACATAAAAAGATCATTTTTAGGGGCTGGAGAGAATGCTCAGTGGTTAATAGCACTGGCTGCTCTTACAGAGGATCTAGGTTTAATTCCCAGCACCCACATGGTGGCTCATAACCATCTATAATCCCAATTCCAGGGCATCCAACACCTATTCTAGCCTCAGTGGGCACCAGACAATCACAGACATACATGCACCGGCAAAATGCTCCTACACATAAATAAAAGATTACTTTTTAAAAACATGATATGTGAGGTGACACATATGTTAATTAGCTGGATTAAGCCATTCAACAACGTCTACCTCTATCAAAACATCACAGTACACCCGATGAACACACACAATTTCCATTAAACAAACAAACTCCGGGCAGGATCGTGCTTCCCGGTGGCTCACCTGTGGGCATGGGCTCGCTTGGGGACTCGCCTGAGGCCTTGTCTTCACTGTCATTCTCACACAGGGCAGCAGTTCTTCCTTTCCACTCGTTTTTGGGGAGCAGCTCCACCACCACCACATCTCCATGGATGGAGCGGTTCCGAGCCTTCGTACCATGGATGAGGATGTCGCTGAGCAAGCCTGTGTGTGCAGCACGGAGAAGCCGAGTCAATGGCTGCCACACCAGGAGCCATTTCAGATGGCCTGTGCCTCAGGTCCAATCAGCACAGTGCTGGGGCTGGAGAGACAGCTCAGAGGGTGAAGCACTCGCCACACAAGCGTGAGGATCTGAATTGGATCTCCAGCAACCATGTAAAAAGCCAGGCGCAGTGGTGCATATCTGCAACTCATGCACTTAGTGGGCTGGAGCCAGGAGGAGCTTGGGAGCCCACTGGCCAGTCTGTCTAGCCAGAGGAGCAAGCTTCACATTCAGTGAGAGATCCTGTCTCAAAATTAAGGTGGAGGAGGCTGGAAAGATGGCTCAGCCTGCCTTGTAAGCATGACAATCTGAGTTCAGAACCCCAGCACTCACATAAAGCCAGTTGTGCGTGCACATGCGTGTGTACACACATACATACACACACACTCCAAACAAATAAAAGTAGAGAACTACACAGGGAGATACTTAACATCAAACCCTGGCCTCCATAAGTGCATATAATGGTAAGTGCACCTGTATACCCATGCTCACACCTCTCTCTCTCTCTCTCTCTCTCTCTCTCTCTCTCTCTCTCTCTCTCTCTCTCGGAACCTTGGTTGTCAACTTGATTGCTTCTGAAATCAACTAAAACATAAGCAGTGGGATAGTCCTGTGAGGGATTTCCTTGATCAGATTATTTGAAGCAGGAAGACCCATCTTAAATGTGGGTGGCACTTTCTGGTGGGAACCCAGATAAAAGGACATGGATTTGCTTTTGCCTGCTGCCTTCACCTAGGATGGCAAGTCCAGCTGTCCCGTTGTTGCAGCATCTCTCACTGGTATCAGAACTAACTTATTCAGGCTTCCAATGTAGACAGAAGACCATCAGCTCTCCAGGAATCCTCCAGGCCTCCAGTACCAGGTCAGGACTGCTGAGACAATCAGCTCACGAATGGAGCAGCGACTGGATTCTCAGGCTCTCCAGTGTGAGTCAGATATTGTTGGATTACCTGGACCATGTGTGTAAGCCAATCTAATAAGTCCCTTTTTAATATATACATCTGCTCTTTTAGTTATGTTCCTTTAGAACGAACACACACATACACGCATGCACGCACACACGCACTCCAAAACAAATTTCTTCCTTCGAAAGGGGAGTTAAACAGCTTCTTTCTTCTCTTTCTTTCTGTGTAGATCAGGTTGGCCTCAGACTTGTGACCCTTCTGCCTCAGTCCACTGAGCTCTGGGGTTAGAGGTGCCACCATGCTTGGCTTAAACTTCTTGTGTTCTGCAGGCTGGGGGTAAACTAACTACTCCCATGCCACTCTGGATAATGTGCTATACAAGGCCCGCTTCATCAGTTTCTTTAAAAGTATCTCCCTGTGTAGTTCTCTACTTTTATTTATTTTGCTGGCAGCCTCACATGGGGACATAGTGCAGAATGACCACTCTTCTCCCTCCCTGCTATGTGGTTTGAGTCCTTCCCTCTCCCATCGCCTCTCAAAGTAGGCACTGCTCTCCTGCATGTCACTGTGAGCCAACACTGGAATTCTGCTCAGTTCTTTCAGGGCCTTGCGTGGTCAAAGGAGCGGTCAGCACGCAGATAAACCACACTCCGGGACGCAAACCTGAAGAGGGGCTGGTGAACAAAAGCCCTGGGAGCCGCTCTTACTTGGCCTCCTTCAACCCAGCCACCCATTTTCACCGTCAAGCTTTCTTCTTCCTTTTAGTTTTCGAAATTTTATTCTTTCTTTCCCCTAGTCTGCCTGAAATGTGATCACAGGAGAGCACCCAGAGGCAGAACAGAGGAATGCTTACATCACAGCCTGGGCTGTAAGCTTAGCTACACCGGTTAGCAGTGGGACCTTAGAGAGGCTGCCTCCTTCCCGTGTGGCAGTTTAAGCGTACTGGAAGAAACCAGAGACAGGGCGCCAGCTGCCCGGGAGGAATACTCTAAAATCCATAGCACAGTAAGATCCTGACTATAGTGGGTGACAACCACATGTAAAACAGAGGCTCTGGAATGTTTGGGGTGACAGCTGTGCAGTGTCCCCTGTATCCGTGGATATGTACAGTATCACATGCTCATTAAGTTACCTTAATCTGTTTAATTTTTTTGAGATAGGGTCTCTCCCTGTAGCCCTGGCTGCCCTGGAACTCTTTTTGTAGATCAGGCTAGCCTTAAACTCACTGAGAGCCTGCCTCTGCCTTCCAGGTGCTGGAATTAAAGGCATGTGCCATCATTCCCAGCTTAAATTTTTTTTTAAAGAATTACAAAATAAAGTCAGAAATCATAGACAAATAGCATAAGCAAAGCCCTAGGTTCAATTCCTAGAACTAACTCTCCCTAAATTGTAGACAAAATAAACCTGGGGGAAACCCCCTAAAATCCACAAATACCAGTGTATCCAGGGCTGCATGACAATTCAGCTTGCTTTCTTCACCATATAACGTCAGAATTCAAAAAGCGGTATGGAAATGTATGTGGTTGGTACCGAACCTGAGTCCTTACTGCTGGCTCCTTGTAGGCGAACAAAGGCTTCCATCTGAGCTCTGTGCTTGTTGACGTTCAGAATTCCCTAAAATCACAAGCAAAAATTGGTGTGAACTAAGTTCTTTCTCGACCCAGTTTTTAAAAAGTTATGAAAGTATCTTCACATTCTTAGCAGACTGTGATCCCTGTCTTCACCACGACAGTCTCCTTTCTTGAGAGAACATGATGCTAGCTTGAACTACTCTGCAGCTGCACCAAGGGCAGGGCACGCTCGTTACATACACTACGGCAGGGACTTCAGCATGGCACACTCAAGCTTCGGCCACCACAAGAGACTTCTGAGTTGTTTGTTATAAATGCAAAATCCGTGCTTGGCCGTGGTGGCGCAAACCTTTAATCCCAAAGGTAGGTGGATCTCTGTGAGTTCAAGGCCAGCCTGGTCTACAAAGAGAGTTCTAGAACAGCCAGGACTGTTATACAGAGAAACCCTGGCATGGGGGGGGCGGGGAGAGAAATACAAAATCCTCAGCAGAGCAGTTTTGAATCTTGACTGTGGTGGACACACAAGACTGCACACAGCTGATGGGAAAACAGGAAATGAATGTGGGTAAAATGATTAAGGCTGAGGAGTTACTTACTGTATCCAGTCCTTCTCCAAACCCTGACAGCCCCTGGGTTCTGGGTTCTGGGTTCTGGGGAATCACAGATGTGATGATGGTCCAGCCACCTCTACACCCTCATATAAAAATGTATTTCTTTCCCAGTGGCAGAGGGCTACCCCTATACTTGTGTGACACTTGGGCAGCCTGGAACTAGTCAGTTAAGGACTATGGAAAAACGGCTCCCAAACGGCCCTGAACTGGGCAGCTCTGCTTACTCGAGCCCATCTTGTGGACAGAGCCCTGGAATGGAAGGCAAGCTGAGAAGAGAAACAGAACCACACTGGTTGTTACTGACACCTACCCTTCATTGCCGCCCTCACCTGGATGTAGCGTCCAGATTTGATGCCTGCCTCCAGGACTTCCAGGGGAAGGTGTTCTGGGTATTCCTTCCCATGGGTTTCCTGACTTTCACTCTCCCTTTCCCGGCGAGACTGCAGGATGGAGTCACAGAGCTCATGGGCAGCCTTTAAATCTGGCCAGAAGTTGTCCAAGTAATTCTGCATTTGGTAAAGGCACAGAGAAACATGTCTGGATACCGATTCTTCACTCCAGCACTACTACAAAACCAGACGGCTACGTGGGTAAGAACATTTGCGTGAAGCCCCAGCACCCACATAAAAAGTGTGGCTTGTCTTCAGATATGCCTGTAACCCTGTGTTGAGGGGGTGAGGACTCAGACAGGAGGATTGCTGGGGCTTGCTGGTCAATGATCTACTTTCAGGGTCAGTAAAGAAATTCTCAAGGGAATAAGGTAGAGAGAGAGTAATAAAGTAAGACATCCAGTATCCTCCTCTGGTTTCCATGTGTATACCTGCACATATAGTGAACACCCACACCCACACACTCATACACACACACACACACACACACACACACACACACACACACACCAACTTGTTTTTCTATGTATCTCACTTCTGAACATGATGGTCTACAAAGAACAGAGAGGAAAAATCTTCTATTATGTATTCTTACCTTCTTACATGTGATTTCAACTCATTTTAAGGCTAAGATACATTCCCTTTTCTCACATTACAAAGGAAAGCGAACATCTTTATGTGGAAGCCAACATCTCTCCTGTTAATTTCAATCCTGTTTGGACAACTTCCTTTCTTCCCTTCTTCCTCTCAAAAGTTCTGTCCACACCAACATCAGCACGGCAACTCCGTTCATGTGTGTGTCACTCAACACACCAACATCAGCATGGCAACTCTGTTCATGTGTCACTCAACACACCAATGTCAACATGGCAACTCTGTTCATGTGTCACTCAACACCACATTTTGTCAGGAAACAACCTCTTCATGAAGAATTTATCATCTTGGTTCTTTGCATCTAACGTCAAGTCCCCGAAGAAAATTCTGTGGTTGCCTCTCACTTGAACTTGACAGTCTCTCTCTTCCTGCCATCACTCACCTCCATGGGCCTTGGTCACACAGTTTGCTCAAGAGCTGCTCTACAAAATAAAACTGTCCTATACTACTGGACTACAAAGAAAAGTAATTCTCAAAAAAGGAGAAAAATGTAATTTTAGTCAACTGTCCTCTGCAGGAACAAGACATGATGTATTGCAACAGAAAAAGCAAGTGACACCGCCATTAATATCTGGCGCCCCTGGAATTCTCCAGCACTCCTGAACACATTTTTATAGCACAGTCAAGAAAATTCTATTGGCAAATCTTTAGCAATACATGCACATGGGAACCCTTATGGAATCTACAATTCAAAATTGAAGCTGGGCGTTCTATAAACTGACAGGGATACTGGAGGGTGCATCTGGGTTTTTGCATCAGAAAATGCAATCATCCAGGAGATTTGATTGGCCAACTGGACAGACAGGCGAGCTATGGAGAGATGAACAGTCAGCCCGATCTCTCAAAAGGTACTTAAGAGATAGAAAGGAGGTGTTGCTATGACAGCCTGAAGCAACTGACACTGATAAAACGACATGACTGTGACCTGATAGCCTCATATAAATAACGCCACATCTCAACTCCCAGTGGCCCTACTCTTCCGCATGCACAATTCCAATGGGAAAAGGGAGGGGTTGCTGACATACAAGACTGGCTTTAAGGGGCTAGGGATGTGGCAGTTGGTAGAATTCTTGCCTAGAATGTGTGAAGCCCTGGGTTTGATCTCTAGCACTACATAAACTGAGTGGTGGAGCACACCTGTAATCCTAGCACTTGAAAGTCTCCACTTTCAATGGAAAGATCAGAAGTTCAGGTCATCCTTACCTACCCAGGAAGTCTGAGGTCTGTCTGGCATATATGAGGCCTTGGAGGTGGATCAGATTTTTATATATATATAGAGTATTCTCTCCCCATATATATATATTTTCAACCCCCAATACTAATACACACACACACACACACACACACACACACACACACACGAGAGAGAGAGAGAGAGAGAGAGAGAGAGAGAGAGAGAGAGAGAAACAGACAGACAGACAGACAGACAGAGACAGAGGTGAAAGAAAGAAAAAGAGGAAGATTTTTTTTTCCGGGTTTTTTGTTTGTTTTTTGAGACAGGGTTTCTCTGTGTAGGCCTGGCTGTCCTGGGACTCACTCTGTAGACCAGGCTGGCCTCGAACTCACAGAGATCTGCCTGCCTCTGCCTCCCAAATGCTGGGATTGAAGGCATGCACCACTACTGCCTATCTGGAAGATTGGTTTTAAAATAGTTTGCAACCACGGTGGTGGCCCATGCCTTTAACCCCAGCACCTGGGAGGCAAAGACAGGTGAATCTCTGAGTTCGAGGCCAGTCTTCTACAGAGTGAGTTCCAGGACATCCAGGGCTACACAGAGAAACTCTGTCTTGAAAAACAACAACAACAATCTAACCAACCAATAAAACAAAAAATAGTTTGCCTTTGTGTGTGACAGTCAGAAAAATAATCTGGGAGGCAGTTCAGTATGGTGGCTAAAAGCTTTGGTGCCTGAGTCTAGACACCAATCCCAGCTCTACTATTTTGTACCAGCTGCCTGTGGGCAGCTTCTCCTGCTTCATTTTTCTTACTAGTAAGATAGGATACTGACCTACCTCATTACGTTGTTGCAAGAACTGAAAGACATAATAGACTTATCTCTATTACTATTAAGTACCATATTTATACTTGCCACAGTAACACGGAACCATTATTGCTAATGAGGAGGAAAGAAAACTACCATTTTGTAGGTAAAAACAAGAGACCATTAGCAATTTTAGTATTAACTTGCAGCCACTATAACCTGCCACTGTCATCTAGAGGCTGGAGGTATAGGTCAGTGGTAGTGTGTGCTTAGCATGGTGAGGCCCTAGGTTGAATCTCCAACACACACACACACTTCTGAAAGTCATCCTTTCACACACACACACACACACACACACACACACACATACACACACACACACACACACCATAATACACGCCACACATGCAACATGGAACACAAACAGTTTATGGGTAGCAGAGGCTAACCGGGTTGCTCTTGACTTCTTTGTTACATATAGTTTCAGGAGTCAGCCTGAATTTTCTAAAGTCAAGGCCACCTGGTCACCAATAATGCTATGGACCATCTTTTTTTTTTAAGATTTATTTTATGCATATGAGTGTTTTGCTTATCTGTATGTATGTGTACCACATGCATGCTTGGTGCTTGAGGAAGTCAGAAGAGGTCAGACAGTTAATTGCCATGTGAGTGCTGGGAATAGAATCAGGTCCTCTGCGAGAACAACAAATGCTCCAAACAACTAAGCCACCTCTCTAGCAATCAACACAGAACATATTAAAATCTCCATTCACTCCCCCCCCTTTTTTTTAATGAGACAGGCTCTCACTCTGTATCTTCCGCTGGACTCAAACCTTCAGTGAGCCTCCTGCCTCAGGACTGGCAATCCCATCCCAGTACTGGGATTACAGGTATGGAGCGTACTTTCTCTTATCTGTGTTGCCAAAGGATCTAGACTGTGGCTTTACAGACACTGTTAGAAACTGGACAGTGGTGGCACAGGCCTTTTATCCCAGCACTCAGGAGGCAAAGGCAGAAGGAGCTCTTGAGTTGCAGGCCAACCTGGTCTACAGAGTGAGTTCTAGGACAGCTAGAGAAACCCTGTCTCAAAAAACCCAAAACAACAACAACAACAAAACCAAAAACAAAAGAACTGAATGTGTGTGCGTACAGCACTGGAAATACCTTGAAAGAAATTACAAACACGCCTTCTGTTTCACTTCCATACTGCTGAATGGCCTCTTCATCTTCTGTCACCATAACGATGGGCATCCTGTCCCCACAGTGGTGATAGTACCAAACAGCTGAGTTGTATATGCTCCTGGGACAGCAAAGGGTGGTGAGCATCCCAGGCACAAACACAGCTGCTATTCAGAATGTCACAACTGGTTCCTATCTGTCATCTTGTGTCCATATAGCTAATCACTCACCCACCCACCCACCCATCCACCCACCCACCCATCCATCCATCCATCCATCCATCCATCCATCCATCCATCCTTTTGTTCTTTCCTCACACAACAAATACTTCCTGGGTATCTACTCTAGATAACTGGGGGCTGGGCCCTCTGTGGGAAACAAAAGGAATCAGAAAGCATCTCCCATCTCTTCTTTCTAGATGTTCAGTCCCCAGAGCAAGTATTTTTACTTCCTGCTTTTGTTTAAAAACTCCAGACTCGGTCACTTGGTAACACTTTCTAATTGGAAGCTGAGCTACAAGGCACATGGGAAATGACCAGCAACACTATGAAAGATGAGGAATAGTCTCTAGCTAGGAGAAAAGCCAGCTGCAAGCAGCTGAAGCTGGTAAGCCAATAAGACTGAATGGAAATCACATGATATGCCTGGAATCTTCCCCTAGAGAGCTGAAGTCTGGGTCTGGAGAACTGGGTTCAGGGTGTAGCATATTCTCAGGAAAAGTGCACAAACTTGGAAGGTTTTGTGTCTGCATTCCTCTCTGTAGGGCCTGTGGGCAGTTACATTCCACCCCAAGGAACCTTGGAGTTAACACTTAGGGGGCAATTATGTAAGATGTAACCACACAATTAACCTGGGCTCTTGCATTTGGGCCACTTTGTGAGGTACTCTACAGGGCCCCTCCAAGGTCCCAGCAGGCCTGACTGAGCCTCCTTTTCCCACATTAGCCTCACAGCCCCCATCTTACTGCCATCATTTCTGCTCCTGCTGTGGGGAACCACCATCTGCAAACACCCCCATCTAAGCGCTTGCTTCACACGGTGCTTTCGGGCAGACCTAAACTAAGTTACTGCATTTTCTAGAACGGTTTCCATTTAGTGAGACTGGCCCAGGACATTCAATTGAGCAAGTCATCTTTTTATCTTAAGGCATCAAAGTTAAGCCTTCCGTACAGCTGGTAGACATTCCAGCCCGTGTGTCTAGGCAGTCTCAGGCTGGGTACCTCCATCTCCTCAATCCCAGTTTTAACAATTATATATTCAGATGACACATCGAAATGCTGACACTTCAGTGTTAACCACAGTCCTAGAATAGCTGCTGCCATGTTCTGGTACAGTACAGAGCAATTCCGAAGAGCACAGACAAGAACACAGAAAAGGTCCCAATGAGGAGTGCTGTGACCCGATGCGCACCTGGTCTGCCACTTCTCCATGGCCTCCCCCTTGTCCCGGGGGAGGTAACAGTGCTGCTGGAACTCGTTAGCAAAGAGAACACAGTCGTGGCGAGCATCCTTCAGGAGGTTTCGCAGTTTGTTATACTGTCTGTAACACAGGGGACAGAATACATCTCACACAGCAGGTACTCATCTCCTGCCAACTCCTGCCAAGGATCGAAACAGATGAGGCATTTCACAGAGAGAGATGGATTGTTTAAAACCCAAGGAGTGTCCTAGCGCTCGGGAGACTGAGGCAGGAGGATCATGAGTTTGAGGGTGGTTTGGGAGGCATGGTGAGAGCCTGTCTCAAAAGACAAAATAAGGGCCGGGAAGATGGCTCGGTAGGTAAACGTGCTTGCCACACAAGTGTGAGGACCTCAGTTCACATCTCCCAGAACCCAGATAAAGCCGGGTGAGAGCATCTGTCATCCAGTGCTCACAGTGGGAGACAGGGGGTGGAAACAGGAAGAGCTCCAGAAACTAGCCCGGTACGTGCAGTGGTGAGCAAGAGATTCTGTCTGGAATAGCGAAAGACAAAGACATACACCTGACGTTGTCCCCTGACCTCCATGCACCCTGTGGCATGTATGAGTGCACCTGTACACAGCTCACACACACCTACACACCAACAGAAAGGCAGGCAATAAATAGCCCACCCGAGAAGCATTATTCGTACTGGCTTCTGTTTCTGTGTTAGTGCTTCTCAGTTTTGCCTGTCAGTTGCCTGCACTGGGGAAGGCCTCATTAATTAGTTTGCAGATTAATTAGATTCCTTCTCCTGCTCTCCCTCAGAGATGCCTGGCCGTTTTACTATGTAGTTACATCACCTGTGCTCTCACAGCCGCAGCACAGAGGCAAGGAAAGCTTGGCATCTTTTTGGCTTCCTACTTTGTTGGCAAACTTTTTTTTTTTTTTTTTTTTTTTTTTTCCTTCGAGACAGGGTTTCTCTGTGAATCCCTGGCTGTCCTGGAACTCACTCTTTAGACTAGGCTGGCCTCGAACTCACAGAGATCTGTCTGCCCCTGCCTTCTGAGTGCTGGGATTAAAGGTGTGTACTTTTAAGCATTAATACATTTCCCTTTAGCTGGCAGGCCTAGAAAAGGTCAGGTAGAGTAAACAAGTTTAAGGGTTTATCTGTGAACTGTATCTATACTGCCTCCATGATTTCATGAAGAGATAGACCCAGTTGTCAGACAGTTAACAGAAAGTCTAAGTTTTCCCAGTCCAGAGAGCTTCCAGCAATGTGAGCTAGAACCATGCCCAAATAGCAAGTCTACCATGGGTCAGCTTGTACGAAAGAGCTTTTCAAGAGCCTGTCATCAAGAACTACAGAAAACACTGAGGCAGTTATTTTAAAAGGAATTGGTTGGGCTGTTGGCTTTGCAGTGCTGGGATCCAACCCAAGGCCTTGCACTCACTCTGGTTATCTGTGGACAAATGCTCACCCTGGCTAATATCCTTCCCTCAGCAAGTGTTTGCTATCCTCCTGGGCCAGGCCTTTGGCTGGAGAGTAAGCACTATTGCACTGACTACCCCTGGAGGCACCATCTAGACAGGCCAGGCCCCATTTGCAGCAGTCTGACTATAGCAAGCAAAGACAGCTATTCTAACAAGGAAAAAAAAATCAAAACCAGAATTGCACGCCCATTTCTGGGTGCATGTCCAAAAGACAGAACCAGGGACTTGTGAGACACTCAGTTAGGAGTACTTGCCTAGAAGGCGTGAGGCTCTGGGGTAAACCCCAACCCTGCTGAATCAGTAAGTACACAAATAAATAAAGCCACAAAACCCAACCAAACAAAAACGGGATTCAGACAGATATCTGGGTACCCACATCCACAGTGGCACCTTTTACAGGAGCAAAAAGGTGGGTATAACTGAATGACAAGGAATAAATGATCCAATATCAATACTGCTTGGCCCTTGAAAGGGGGCTTCTGACACATGCTGTCGCCCGGATGAACCTGGACACAGGGCGTGTGAAGTCAGCCAGTTGCAGAAGGACAGACACCATGGCTCCAGCTGCGTAAGGAACCTAGAGCAGATAGATACATGAGGCAGAAAGCTGACTTATTATTATGGGGTCAAGACGGAAGAGGTGGCATTTAAGTAGTACAGACTTTCAATGCAGGGAGATGAAAAGTTCTAGAGCTTGCACTTGTGGATGGCTGCATAATGGCGCTAAAGGACACAGTGCCACTAAACTGTACACTTAGGAACTAGAAAAATGTCAATCTTTTTTTGTTTCTTTTTTTTTTGAGACAGTTTTTCTGTGTAGCCCTGGCTGTCCCAGATGGAACTCACTCTGTAGACCAGGCTGGCCTTGAACTCAGAGATCCACCTGCTTCTGTCTCCAGAGTACTGGGATTAAAGGCATGTGCTACCACCACCTGGTAATTTTTATTTTCTTTAAGACAGGTTTTCACCTGGGCATGGTAGCACATGCCTTCAATCTCAGCACTTTGGAGGCAAAGGCAAGTGGATGTCTGTGAGTTCGAGGCTAGTCTGGTCTACATAGTGAGTTCCAGGACAGCCAGGGCTATGTAGAGAGACCCTGTCTCAAAATAAACAAACATCCAAAACAACCAAACAAATAGAAAAAGACAGAGTCTCACACAGCCCAGGCTCATGTCAGACACTAGGTAATGATCTTCCCGCCTCCACCTACCCGGTGTACGTGGCGCTGGGGACCAAATCCAATCCAAGGCTTCGTGTATGCTAGACAAGCACTCTACAAACTGGGCTACAGTCCTACCCTCTAAAAATATTGAATTATATATATTATATATATAAATATATATATATATTTCATGAAAATTAAAAAAAATAAAGAGTTATGCTACTTTGCAAAAAAGCCCAGAATCCCTCACTTTGGTGGAAAACATTGGTCAAAGGACAGGACTGGCCTGGCTTCCTAGAGCAGGCCTGAGGCCTGAAGCCTGAATGGAAGAGAGCCAGACAAACAGCCAAGGGTGATGAGTGGGGACAGAGCAATGACGATAGCAGACATGTGCTCCATTCTGTCCTCAGCATTCCGCCCATGGCAGGGCCATAAGGGATGTAGGCATAGCATCTGTGTCAACAGCAATCCAAGTTCAGGATCTGGGGTCTGAATAAACTGCCACCTTCAGAATCCAGCACCCTTCTGCCAGCTCTGCACATACCACCTTCACTTATTTATTTACTGTTTTTTGAGACAGGTTCTCCCTACATAGACCAGGTTGGTCTTGAACTCACAGAGACCAATCTGTCCCTGCCTCCCAAGTGCTGGGATTAAAGGCCATTTCACCATCCCTGGCATCACCTTCATTTTAAATTGTATTTAGTATTATTGTGTGTGTATGATGTATGTGGGGGCATGTGCATGCCACAAAGCACATGTGGATGGCAGAGGACAACTCTGTGGAGGTGGTTCTCTCCGTCCACCATATGAGGGTTCTGTTTGCTTCCATTTGTCAGACAGAGAAGGACATGGACAAATGGTAGGAGAATACTGATGGGAAAGACAGGGATTCAGCAGTGAATCACTCCGGGTGTTGACAGTCGGGGCTTCTTGGAGATGTGTAGGCTTGCGGTTATAATTTAGTAGTGCACACATACAATACAGTCATAATTCCTGTTAGCAGGCTTTGCAGTGTTTATGACAGAGTCAGCAGACAGAAGCCTGTGTGAAGTCAGCACAGAGAAGCTTCAGAGCACTGTGGACATGTTTCACCAGAGCAATGGCAGTGGCTTAGACAGTCAAGATCTTCAATCTTAAAACATTCAGCCTTAGGCTGGACTTGGTGGAGCACAGCTTTGATCCTAGGACTTTGGAGGGAGAGGTAAGAAGATCAGACATTCAAGGTCATCCTTGGCTACAAGGAGTTTGAACCAGCTTGGGCTACAGTAGACTCTCTCAAAACAAAAGTTTCAGTCTTACTGAAAACAAAACAAAAAAAAACCAAAAACTAATTTTCTTAGACAGGCTTAGATGTTTTCCAAACTTTTATCAACTAAATGTTTCAAAAAATTTCCTGGAGATGGATAAACTAACTTCTTTAGACTGAATTTGTAGGAAGGGAGTAGAGAGGGGCAGGTACACCATCTTGTTATGTTGCCCAGGCTAGCTGTGAACTCCTGGGTTCAAGTCAGCTTTCTGTCTCAGCCTCCCAAGTGCTGTGATTGAAAGAACATGATGCTATGCCCAGCTTGATGACTTTTTTACTATATTTATTCAATGGGATAGTGGCCTTGTCTACAGATGCAACCCTCAACCACAATGGTGAGGGTGGCCTTGCCTATAGATACAACATTCCCCTTTGCTGGTGATGGTGGCCTTGTTTACAGATGCAACATCCTGCCTCTGCTGATAATACCCTCTAAGGCAGCGGTTCTCAACCTGTGGGTTGAAATTCCTTGGGGGAGTGGAATGACCTTTTCACAGGAGTTGCATATCAAATATCCTGCATATCAGACACTTAACATTATGATTCATAACAGTAGCAAAATTACAGTTATGAAATAGCAATACAAATAATTTTATGGTTGGGGGTCACCACATGAGGAGTTGTATTAAAAGGTTGCAGCATTCAGAAGGCTGAGAACTGCTACGGGATATTTTATCACACCGTGTGAAGACATGCTGCTGTTTTACCTTGCCTGCCTAAGGCATCTGATTGGTTTAATAAAGAGCTGAATGACCAATAGGTAGGCAGGAGAGAATAGGCAGGATTTCCGGGCAGAGAGAAGAACTCAGGGTTAGAATCAGGAGATTCCAGCAAGACACTGAGGAAGTTGGATGTATAGAATATGGAGGAGAGGTAAAAAGCCATATGGCAGAAAGTAGATTAATAGAAACAGGTTAATTTAAGTTATAAGAGCTCAGCAAATAAAATGACTTGCTGTATAGAACTGATAACCTCAATGTAATCCCTGGATCCCACAATGGATCCCAAAAGTTGTCCTCTGACCTCCACTCACACACATCCATGGCACACACATGTATGTACCTGTACGTGTACACACACACACACACACACACACACACACACTAATAAAAATATAAAAATAAATCAATCCACTATGAGTATTTGCCATGTTTTCGGTTTCAACATGGATGTACTTCTAGTTCCATGATTACATACTTAGGAAATGTTATGGGTTCCTACCTACTGAATCAGTCCTAGGAACACCCACTTCTGCCCATGTCTAAGCTGCCACTGTCTTCACTACAGTTTGGGGATGGTTTGAGTGTGCTCTCTTGTGGGAGCTGAGCTTGCTTTACACAGCAGGGCTGCATTAGGGGATGGTTGGACCACGTGCATGGTCACCAGGTGTCTGGGATAGTCTATACTTAGCTGTGCTGGAGGGAGGTCTTTGCTCCACCCCTTGGCATTCCTTTAACAGCCCTTTAGCAGAGACAGAAGAGGCTGGTGGATTAGGACCCAGGTCCTCCTGAGGCTATCCTGTGTTTCTGTCTTTCTCCTCTGTATTTCTATATACATATTTCTCACTTCTCCCTCCACAGGAGTACCCTGGGGGGGAAAGAGGGAGCTGGTCTCCCTCACTCTGTAATGGCCCGCGCATTGAAATTTCATCCCTCTTGTGAGATATTCACAGGATGGAAAGTCAATCAAATTCCTGTGCAGAGAAGTGATTCTGGGAAGTGGTTAGGATTCAAACATCATCAGGTAGAGTCCCAGGATTGAATTGCTGGTGGCTTTATGCAAAGGAAAAAAGTAACCTACATCAAGTGTTTTATTATAGCAATGCAAAACAGGCTAATATAACATGTCATCTGTATTACAGCTACAGCTTCCAGCCCTCTTTCCTTCAGACTCTTTTCAATTGAATTTGGTAGTCTTTTAAAACAGGAACCTGATGTCATGCCATCCTGAATAAAACCCTTCCTTCACATTCCCAAAGCCCATGAGGCTTTCCATCTGACCAAGAGTCCTTTCAGTTCCTTGAGTGTGCCACATCTCTTTCTCATAGATGCTTGGCCAGAAGTCTCCTTTTCCTGGAAAACTCTCCCTTGCCTGGTCTCCTTCTCCTCGTCCTTCAGAGCTCAGTATAGGCAGTTCACTCAGGAAAGCCCTTCCTGGCTCCCTGGTTGGCTGGGGCTCTGCTACAGCCATGTCCTAGTACTTCAGAACATCTGCCACAGTGGCTCTACATTTGTCTGTGAGATGACCTGGACTTGTCTGTCCTCTCTCAGGACTGGATCTACCTTTGTTTACTGCTGTATTCTAGTCCTCTGGATGAACACATGGATGAGCACATGGATGAACACATTCACATCTGAATGCATGAAAGTGTGGGAGCCTCACAGAGTCAAGTGCCCCTTCATTAAACAAGCATTTGAGGATTGCTAGGTGACAGATGTGTGATTATCCTGAACAATCAAAGACCTGACATTATTCATCTGTTCTCTACAGTCTATTTATGAGAATAAGAATTTTCTACATTGGTATTCCTGAGATCAAAATATAAAACCACATCACCACACAACGGGATTACAGTTTATGTCTCTCTGTTGTTAAATGCAACTCTGGCAATTTCATTTCAGTAAAATAATACCATCTATCACATTACCTTAGAGTCAGCCCCCTGTGCATTTATGTTCCATACCTGAGGGCACTTCATTTGCAGAGAGAAAATATCTAGAAATAAGAGCTTTGACTATCTGGGGAATGGATGCTTTTACCCGCCTTGGTTCCTCACACAATGCAGTATGATAATAGTTTACACAGCACTTGGGCTGTGTTGGGTGTTTTAGTAACCTAGAGATGATTTAGAGCCTACAGGAGGATGAGTGAAGGTTCTATGCAAACACCATACTATTTAAAACAATGTTTATTATACTTATCTTTTCAGAGGAGGATGTGTATGTCACAGTGTATGCATAGAGGTCAGAGGACAATGTGAGGGAGCTGGCTCTCTCCTTCCACCATGTGGATACTATGGATTAAACTAAGGTCATCGGGTTTGGTGACACAATCCTTTACATGCTGAGCCACCTTGCTGGCCTGATGCCATTTTATTTATTTATTTATTTTAAAAATTAGACATATTCATTTTATGCATAACTGTTTTGCCTGAATGTATGTATGTATACCATAAGAATGCTTGGTCCCCACAGAGGTCAGCAGAGGGAGGGCATTGGATCTTCCGGAACTGGAGTTTGAGGTTGAAGGGATCAGACCCGGGTCCTCTTCAAGAGCAACAAATGGTCTTAAGTTCTGAGTCATCTCTCCAGCTCTCCAGTACCATTTTATCTGGAACTTGAACAGCTACAAATTTTAGTAGCCCTGGGGTCCTAAAATCAATTCCTTTCATAAACCAAGGGACTACTGTAATACATTTATAGTTTTATAATTTTGTGCTGTTTATTAAATTTAAAGGTCTAATTTGGTTTTAAGGTTTATTAAATACTTAAACATGAAGACTATAAGTAGATTTATAGCTAAATATCCATACAATTATGCATGTTTGTTTGTTATGACAGAGTCTCATATAGTCTATACTAGATTCAAGCTTTCTGTATAACCTAGACTGACCTAGGACTCCTGACCCTTCTGCCTCTACTTTACAATTGCTGGGATTATAGGTGTTTGCCACCATGCCTGGCTATTGGGTATCCAGGAAGACGTTTTCTGCTAGAAACAGGGCTGATATTGTAACGTTTGAATGTGTGGTAGTTTGAATGTAGTTGGCCTCTATAATCTCATAGGGAGTAGCACTATTGGGAGGTATGGCTTCGTTTCAGGAAGTGTGCCACTGTCAGGGGTGGGGAGGGTAGGCTTTGAGGTTTCCTATGCTCAGGATACCGCCCAGTGTCTCAGTCGACTTCCTGTTGCCTGCAAGATGTAGGACTCTTAGCAATGTCTGCCTGTACGCCACCATGATGACAATGGACTGAACCTCTGAAACTGTAAGCAAGCCACCCAATTAGATGTTTTCTTTATAAGAGTTGCTGTGGTCATGGTGTCTGTTCACATGAATAAAAACCCTAACTAAGACAGAGGGAGTCTTGCATCCCAGCACTTGGTTTATCTGTTAAAGGAACCAACAGCTCGAGCCGACAAAGTGCTTTTCTAATGAAAAACAAGGGGTGTAGCGGGGCCTGCTTCCCAACTCCTCACCTTTTGCTTTCTCATAGAGAATACTAACACACAGGGTAAGCACAGCAAAACCCAATAGCATCAGCCCTTCATCAACCTAACTACGGAAACATTCAGGAGAAAGGACATTTAAATTCCAACTCTTTGCTTTCGGTTGTCTCAGGAATAGGTTTTCAAAACAATCCTAATATTAAAAACATTTTAGAAAACAGAAGTTGAAGAGGCTTGCAGTGTGTGAGCGATCTGAATGATAACAACAAATTGATTTTAGTGGAAGAAATTGAAATATGACACCTGCAGCGGTGTTTAAACCTGGATGTGTGTAAACATCTATATCTCTGTGGCTGAATAAAATCAACTTCAAGCTCATTTTAAAATACTCAATTTGAAAAAAAAACCCAGGCACATTCCAGCTAACGTGTATTTTTCTGAACTGAGCATAAGGACAATTTATCATTTTCATATACAAATAAAGAAAACTTTATCTTTTACTACCAAAGTCTGAAGAAACCAAAACATCTTAAAAGCAGAATAAATACAGTTTTTGCTTGTTAAATAACTTGAGGTGTTGAGGGTTTGGGTATATAATTCTAACATGCTATTCTCATAGTCTTAAGTTCAGAGCATAAAAATTTCTAAATGTTAAATGAGGCAAAACCGTATTTTAGGGTATTTGTACAGAAAGGAGCAATTTTTCTTTCATTTAGGCACAAGGCAAGTATTTTTAACTGGTTCAATTAAAAATGTTTTGTTCAGCAAATACAATTACTATGGCTGATAGTTACAGGACTAATCTAAAAATAAGAATGAGCTATTTTTTTAATTTCATTGAATAAATCACTGCAAGTACAATTTACATCCACAATAAAGGAAGATAAGATTTAAAAGTACTCTTTTCCCAAGAAAAGAATGCTCCTGAAACAATGCATCTATAAATAAAAAGATTAAATAATATATATTATTAGCAAAAACAAAAAGAAACAATTGTGCTACCTATAAAGATGTAAACCTTCCGAAGCCAATTCACCACCTAATCTTAAATACCTGCATCCTGGGGACATTGCAGTTTATTGATCTACAGTTAGATCTTTGGGCCAGGTGTTGAAGCGCACAGACAAAACGGTACTGCATTCCTCACCAGCAAAGAGAATACCAAATTAGTTTCAAAAATCCTTCCTGACAACATAATGAATTCCTCCTCCTTCGCTCTAACAAGGGACCTTTTCTAAAGGGGGTGGGGGAACCTTCACAATAAATAAATAAATAAATAATGCAAAACAGATACCTCCGGCCTCTCTGATGCTGCACAGCTTGACAAGCCGTTTGCATGAAAATGATTCCCTTCAACTCGGGAAACTCGAGGACCTCAAGGTAATCCTGGACAACTTTCCAGTCTGGAATCACATAATGAGTCACTTCAGCAGACAAGAGCTTCCCATCTGAAACATAATTCAGAGTGGAAACGATTAGGTAACATTTTCAAACCTGGTTTATGACTATTTCAATGTCACAGTGCCCCGGTGTGCAAAATAACTTCTCATCTTAATTTCACCTTAAAGTTTTTCAAAGACAAGACAAATCTACTTTGGTAGAAGCTCAAAGTTCCGAGTAGATTCACTGCCGCCTTCTCTCCTTTTTTTTGAAGCTGTGATTAAATACAAGCACAACATGGTTTACGCTGTTGCCAGTACTGCGGGAGAGGATGACTGATATTTTAAAAACAGGTACATCCTTGGCAGAAGCTAAATTTCTATTAACTCATCACTGACATGCATGAACATTGTAATGGATATTTACATATCATATAACTACACCTACACACACGTACTCATATATGTACATACACATAAATGCACACGTGCACATATGTGTGTGTTAACTACTTCCATGTACCTAAAAATTCCAAAGTTACTTTGTCTGAAGCTTCTGAACATGGCTACAAGGCTCTAAGACAGTGGTTCTCAACCCACGGGTCGTGACTCCCGGGGCGATTGACCCTTTCACAGGGGTCGCATGTCAAATGTGTACATTACCACTCATAACAGTAGCAAAACTACAGTTATGAAGTAGCAACGAAATAACTTTATGGTTGGGGGGTTCAACAACATGAGGAACTGTATTAAAATGTTGCAGCATCAGGAAGGTTGAGAACCACTGCTCCTAAGGGTTGAAGAGAATGTGCTAGAAAGGATGTGCAGTCTGGGCAGTGGTAAGTAAGGCTTTTCCACTCAACTGACAGCTCTTTCGCCAAGCGGTGACCTCAGTCATACATTCTGAAAAGACCCCTCATGTTCATCTCCCACTAGGGGTTAAGAAACAGCGACCCTTGCAGCCTGAAAAAGGGAAGTGTGGCTCACAGCAGTCCCCAGCCCAAGTCTCCTATAATGAAGAGGCGGTCATGCTGGAGGAGGGTCTGCGTACTGGCAGGAGCAGAGCAGGCAATGTCAAATGCCCAGCAGTGTGCTCAGGAGCCTGGCGGGAGCAGCCTCTTTCGAGCGAGCCTCCCTGATCTCACTGCGGGCGGAAAGAAGGAGGTGCCTACGCCTTGAGGTCCCTCGAGAAACCCGAAGCACCCGGAGCCTCTGGGCTGAGGGCACAGCAGGTTCTCGGTGCCCCCCATTTGACCGAGCCATTGAGGTAGACGAGCCCCGCGAGGAGGGTGCCGCCTGCTTCCGACCCTAGAGAACGCTCGCTCCGGGCCGCCTCCCGGACCGCCCTGGTTCCGCCAAGCCCAGGCTGCTTTGGCTCGCTCCGGCTCCGCCCTTGACGCCAGGCCAGAGCCGCCCTCGCTCCCGGGCCCCGGCTCGCCTCTCTCCTTAGGTCCCCGCTCCCTTCCCTAGTGCCCGGCCACCATCACGACGCCAGGCCCGGGCTCCCTGTGCTCCTCGGGCCTCGGCCTCCTCTTTCCTTCGGCCCCCGGCTCCTTTCCCTCGCGCCCCGCAGCCCTCGCTACGTCAGGCCCCGGCCTCCCTCGCTCCTCGGGCCCCGGCCTCCCGGCTCCTCCCCGGCCCTGACCGTTGCGGCAGGCGGCGGGCTGCCGGCAGAGCGGGCTGTTGCAGGGCACGCTAGGCCGCAGGTAGTGCTCGCGAACGATCCGCAGCGTCCGGCCCTGGAAAGTCCTCAGCAGCAGCACCTTCTCCCGCTTCTGCAGCATGCTGGTGGCGTTGCCCGGCTCGGCGGCCGGGAAGCGGCGGGCGGCAGTGGGAGGCGAGGCCGAGGCTTGGGGCCCGCCCCTCGGGCCTGCTCTGGCCCGCAGTGGCAGGAGCGTTCCGGGCACCCGGCACCCCGAGGGTCCGCCTGGCCCAGCCCAGCCCAGCCTGCGCCTGGATTCCTCTGTAAGCCCTAGCTAGTTGCCCCTAATCCGGGAAGAGCTCAGAGAAACTGTTGACCCCAAGGACCAACAGGCATGACGGTAGGATGTGACAGCTGGTCTAAAAGTCCCGTGTGAAAAGATTTTTTTACTTTGTTTCTACCCACCGGCCCGAGTGGGAAGGGCTGCCATATTAACAGGTGTAATAACTAAGAGTTTTCTCGTCCTTGTTTTTGCAGTATCTAAAAGAATCGAAAAGCTTAGCAAATAAGCTGGTAACCCTGCTGGCCAAACATGTTTTCCCCTTCAAAATGTGCTTATTTTAAATTTTAATACACGTAAACATTCAAATACTCCAGATAAGATGAAAACCAGTCCTTCTGGGGTAAACACTGTACAACTTTTATAGCGTTGACAGCCTCTGGCAAAGGAATTCTTAAAACTGCTATTGACACAATCATTAAGTACTGTGCTTGTAGCTCGTGACAGAAAGGACAGTATCTTGGAAGACCACACACCCTGGCTTCTCCACGCACTTGGCCCACTGAAGCCACGGTTAGCAGCTTCACACACAAGAGTCTCATTTGGCGTCTGTAAATCAAAGGAGCGGGCATTTATTTGTATCCCCATTTTACAGGCTGTGAGGCTGCATTAGGGAGCTTAAGAGGCCAAGGATACCTAATTATTAAGTGGCAGAACCAATGTGCAAGCTAGAAACTGGACAACCCCAAAGCAAGTTCTTAAGGACCATCTATTCACAGGTGAGTAACCCACAGGGCCTGCACCTAAGGAGTTTACTGCTTGGCAAACTCTGGTTAAGGTGGCTGGCCCAGCTGGCTGGAAACACGGGGCTCTTCCAATGTTGCCAAATTAAACCAAGTCCAGCCTCTCATTTCACTCTAAGGGAATGCATAAAGAATCATGATTCTTCCTCACTGTACCTCTGTGTCAAGTTACTCAAAAAAGGTGGACTTGCACAAATGGGAAAACAGTATAGAGCTGGTACATAAGCAATAGTGCAAGGAGGGTCCCTAAAGCTATCCACAATGATAATATATGATTGTATATATGTAAAATGATATATATATAAAATATATATATATAAATGATAATGTATCCTCTAATACAGGAGAAGAGCCCAGAGGACAGTGAGTAGCCAAAACTGTTCCCTACATAAAAAATGCTTTTGACAACTGTCCACAAGTCCCTCTCCAGTTCCCTTCCTATCTTTTTAAAGCCTCTGATTCTGTGGGATTGGAGGAATGACTTTGATTAGGTCCTAATCTGCCCTTAATATCTCTCTTCAGCACTTTGTGGCTTGAAATTGTCTGCAAATGAACGATCCTTTAAGGAATAGAGCATATCTAGGGTTCTATTGAGAGTGGATTTTTATCAGTCTTTAAAATAAGACTGGAGATGTAGCTTAGTTGGTAGAGTTTTTGCTTAGCATGCACAAAGTTCTATCCTGTGCACCAAAAAAACTAGGTGGGGTGGCACACAGGCCTGTAATCCCATCACTTGAGAGGTAGAAACAACAGGATCAAAAATTCCAGCCCACCTGGAGAGATGGCGCAGCAGTTGAGCGCACTGGCTGCTCTTCCACAGGACCCTGGTTCAGCTCTCAGCACCCACATGGCAGCTCACAATTGTCTGTAACAGGGTACCCGATATTCTCATGCAGGCAAAACACCAATGCACATAAATTAAAAAAAAATTCAAGGTCATTCTTGGCTATACAGTAAGTTGGAAGCCAATGTGGGATGCATGAGATACTACCTCAAAAAATAAGTTAATTACAGTAATCCAACGCCCACTGTACAGCTCCTTTTCTTATATTGGGACAATAATGTGCAATTTATTTATGAGATGATCTCAGGTATCCAGGTTAGCCTTAAATTTGCCATGTAGCTGAGCTTGTGATCATTCTGCCTGTAGCTCTTCTTAAGTGTTGGATTTGTGCATTCCAGGTAAGCACTGAGCCACGTCCTTAGCCCCCCCCCCTTCTGTCTCTCTTTTGGAGACAGTGTAGTGATGAACTCTGGCATTTACTCCTCCCCCTGTCTCTCAAGTGCTGGGATTCTCATGAGCCCAGACCTGGTTTTATACATTTTGTTGAGGAACATGACTCCTTAGTTCTTAGAACTGGTGCTCTGTAATAGACCTTTTGGTTGGGCCAAAATAATATACTAGGGCCTTTTGGTTGGTTTTTTGGGGGTAGGGAGTTGTCTTGTTGACCATCTGAGGCCTCTGAACTGAAAAAGTGCCTATCAGACAGAATAACTTATGCTACAGTGAGATGGCCCAGCAGGTAAAGGTGCCTGCTGTACAACACACACATACTTTACATAAACTGTAATTAATTAAAAAAAATCTCAGTGTCTCAGGATAAGATGCTGCATAGGTGTGGAACATCACTAAGGTCTTTCTGCAGGACCCAGGTAACTGAAAGGGGATCTCTCTAGAACATTGTTGGTCATTGGAAAAGGGAAGGGAGTCCTCTAGAGAGCCTCATACCAACAAATAACTCAGTCTGGAAGTAATGCTGTCATTCTTGCCATTGGCCAGAGCTCGTCACATGGCCATAGAGCAGCAGGAAGTGTGTTCTTCAAGGTCCAAAGGCAGGCACCAAGAACCCTTTGAACTAAACAAGCAACTTACCAGAATGCTCTGCCCAACCCTAAGCCCTAAACGAGTCAGTCCATTCCATCACCAGCTCCACCCTCGTTATTTGGACCAGCTTTAGCCCAGTTCACTATCTAGCCTTTGCTTGGGCATTCTACCTCTTTTGGCATAAGGCCCTCCATAAGCCATTAAGCCAAACCACACAACATACACACCTGGAATCCTTACTTCACATGCTTCAGTATGTGATCCCTTATGGTAGATAGGATGAATTCTCTCTGCCAAATTCTTGTCCACATTTTCTTTAGGCACACTGATGACACGTCTTGCCTCCCTTACAGATAGATGGATGGTAGCCATGTATCTGGGGTTCCATTTGGCAGAATACAATGGCACCATTTTCTGGGATGGCTCATAATACTCTACTACCCAACTCCCCACCTACATACCTTTTCTAATAGTTTCCCCAGCTGGATGCCAAAGCCCAAAGCATTGGCAAACCAGCATTAAAGATGCCAGAGTCCCTATCTACTTTGGTTCCTGAAAGACTGTAGAGTAGAGCTTGGCCTCCCTCTTCCCAGTGGACTCTTGTAGCGGAGAAATAAACCCTTTGGGTTTGAGCACACCAGAATCCCAGCACTTGGCAGGCAGGGGAAGGAAAAACAAGCTCAAGAGTTCAAGGTAAACTATCATTACCAAAATATACTCCCAGTTAACAAGAGATTAAGGCGGGTGGAGATGTGGCTTAGTTGTTGGAGTACCTTAAGAAACTTGTCTTGGGCTGGAGAGATGGCTCAGAGGTTAAGAGCACCGACTGCTCTTCCAGAGGTCCTGAGTTCAATTCCTAGCAACCACATGGTGGCTGACAACCATCTGTAATGAGATCTGGCACCCTCTTCCGTATACATAATAAATAAATAAATCTTAAAAAAAAAGAAGGCCGGGCGGTGGTGGCGCACACCTTTAATCTCAACACTCGGGAGGCAGAGCCAGGCGGATCTCTGTGAGTTCGAGGCCAGCCTGGGCTACCAAGTGAGTTCCAGGAGAGGCGCAAAGCTACACAGAGAAACCCTGTCTCAAAAAACCAAAAAAAAAAAAAAAGAAAAACTTGTCTAATAGTTGCAACATGGTGTTTAAAATAGACAAATAAGCAAATACCCCTCACCAGTTACTAAACACCGTGAGGCGGTTTGATGATTTCTACAGTTGTACTAAATCTCAGTCCTCTAGCTGGTGGGAACCAGCGTGTTGTGCTGTGTTCGGGCTTCATGGGGCCAGCAGAGCCACACCGGACAGGACATCTGATGGCTTGCTTCTCTCTTTAGTCACTTCTTTCCTTGACAACCTAGATGCAGATGGCCAGCGTGCTGCCCAGATGGCAGAACACTGGCAGCTTCCAGCACTCTGGTCATCAGCCATCTCTTGCCATACCTCCGTTTCCCTGGTGCATGGCCTCCATCTTCCTCTGTCTGAGCACCAGTGTGCTTACACTGTGGGCCAGCCGCAGCACCTACAAGCCTTCCTACAGATGCACCTTGGGAATGCAGAACTCAGTGTCTACTGGATCATAATCAAAACCTCATCAAAGGTTAGCCTGGGGAGGGGAGGGGAACTCCCCTGAGGCCTGGGAGGTCCGGGATGGTAGATGTACAAAAGAAATTCCAGAAGATGAGCTCTAAGAACTAGAGCGCATTGCAGAAGCAAGCTTTGAAATGTTCTGCGTCTATTTACTTCTTATTGATTTATTTATTTTGACTATGGTACAACATGCTTACTGCGACACAGTCAAACAATGCCGCAGGATGCCAAGTAAGAATGCATAAATTCTGTTCTCATCTGCAGTCTACTCTCACGCAATACATGACTGTTGATGGCTTCTGAGCCATTTGGCTTAGATCAAGTGTGTACTGTTGATAGCTTGTATGGATCCCAAGAGTTAAAGATAACTCAAAATTTGCAACTCTGAAGGGCTGGGCAAACTGTATTGTGCCAGTTAATCACAGCACAGGCTTCATGACTTGTAGTTGGAGGCCACGAAATGTTCTTCTCTTCCTTGTCTTCTTCCTTCCCTCTCTGTTGCTGTGATGAAACACTCTGAGGGGCCTGGTGCAATTGCTTAGTGGTAAGGGAACCTGCTGCCAAGCCTGAGGACCTGAGTTTGATCCCCAGTACCCACAAGCAGAGAGCAGACTCTTGTAAGAGTCTCTCACCTCACATATGTGCTGCGGCACACACACTGTGGCATGTGCATGCATGCGCACAAAAGAAATAAAATGTAACAAAAGACCCCAACAGAAGCATCTTAATGGAGAAAGGGTTATCTTGGTCCACAGTTCCAGAACGCAGTCCATCCTGGCAGGAGAGGCAGGGTAGCAGGAGAGGCAGGGTGGCAGGAGAGGCAGGGTGGCAGGAGAGGCAGGGTGGCAGGAGAGGCAGGGTGGCAGGAGAGTGGGGCAGCTGGCCACGTGTGTGCACAGTCAGAAGTCGGAGAGGGATGAATGCTTGCACTCTGTTCATATCCTCCTTGTTATCCAGTTCAGGATCCCGGCCCAGGTAATGGTGCTCTCCACAGTGAGTCTTTTCACCTCAGACTAATCGAGGTAATCCCTCACAGGTGTTCCCACAGGCCCATTTCCCCAGGTGATTCTTGAGCTCACCAAGTTGACAACTGAGATAACCAGTGTATTTCAGCTTTGCGTCTTTTCCCTTTTCTTTTTTTCTGGGAGAAAGGCTGTCTATGTAGCCCAGGGCCTCCATAGTTCAATCCCCCTGTTTCAGATTCTAGGTGTGCACCCTTATGGCCAGTGTTTTACTTGCTGCATCCTCACATTTAGTTCTAAAAGCACTGCTGTGACTACACTCCTGTTCACAAGTATGTTTTCCAGGGGAAGAAATGGGGTAGGAAGGGCTGAATCAGCTGCCCAGGCCACACACCAAGTGAGTGGCGAACTTGGCTTTGAACCTAAGCAGGCTGGCTGCAGAGTTCTCACAGCAACAGCCCAGCTGTCCAGCTGTCTACTTAGTAAACAGAGAGAGCTGTAGGGTGGGGGCACATTCTGTATGGTGGGCCACAGGAGCTCGGTGACAGGGTTACAGAATTGGAGACAATGACACTCAGATATTGATCTAACTTCGGGAGCCTTAGCAATCTCAATTATAAAAATATGCCCAGCTGCACAGATGATACTGGGTCCTGATGCTAATGAGTCATGGTTCTAATAGGTCGTGTGGATGTCTACAATTACCCCATTACCTAAGAGTCAATGGCTTCTACTTTTACCCCATGGCACTGGGGTGCAAACGGCTGCTGCGACTACTTTGTTACTTTTTTTTCCCCTTCTGAGACTGTGTTTCTCTGTGCAACAGTCCTGGCTGTCCTGGAACCCAATTTGTCGACCAGGCTGGCCTTGAACTCACTGAGATCCACCTGCCTCTGCCTCCCAAGTGCTGAGATTAAAGGCGTGCGCCGCCATTTCCCTTTCTCCACTCTGTTAGCTGTATTAGGGAAAAGTTCATTTCCTATATGTTGAAGGTTAATGTGATCTTTGCTTTAGAATTCCAGACATTTAAGAAACCCCAATATTATCCTGAGGTGTTCTGCTAACTTGCTCCAATTTAATGATTTTATACTTAGAACTGTCTCAGCCCGATTTTGACCGTACTGTTAATCTACTGATAACTCTGGTGTTCTACCACTAGGAGGTGCTGTTTCATTGATTTTTTCCCCCCCTTTTTCAAATTAAGTACTCACCTAGTCCCTTCCATGGGAATATCTGATAGTGAAAACCTTGACTTTTCACATACCACTGTTAAAATGTATCCAATTACTGGAGACAAAAAGAAACAAACAAACAGGTTAGTATTTTAACAATACTTTTATTCAAGGGGCTTAAAGGTCCAGATGCTTCAACATTAATTAGAAGCTAAGCTTCATTGATTAACACAGAAAAAGAAAAGAAAATCCTGAGTCTTGAGGCAGAGTAGAAGAAAATTCAGTCACCTGGCTTGCCAATTATAATTCAAAAATAGAAACATTGCTGTTGTGGTTTAATTTTTTTGATTGATTTTCTTTGATGAGATTAAGTTTTCACCCATCTTGTAGGAATGTTTCAGCAGGCCACAATAAATAATTATTTCACTGGGTAAATTCATCACACAGGGTTTTCCTGTTTATTTTGTCTTGTTTCTGTGTATGTCTGAGCTGGAGTGAACAAATCTGATTTTACATCTGTGTCCATAGCCTAAGAGTTCGGAAATCAATATAAATACAACAGAAGGTTTATAGGGAAATGGAAAAGGAAACAAGGACTGCTTGGCCATGATCCTGGATCTCCAGGTTTGGGATAAATTAGAGAGAGAAACTTCTACTTATTTTCATTGTTTAATAAGCAAACTAAAGGCACACCAAAGGATACTTTTCTATCTGGTTATAAAGCAAGAGAATATGGATTGAAACTTAAGATGGCAGTTATTCTTTGTTGTTGGTGTTTTTTACTCTTTGCTCTTTTGGGGCCTGCCATTCAGTTACCAAATAAATACACACACAGAGTCTCATTATGAATGCCCGGCCTTTGCTTGGACTGTTTCTAGCCAGCTTTTCTTAACTTAAATTATTCCATTTATCTTTTGCCTCTGGGCTTTTACCTTTCTCTATTTCTGAATATCTTTTCTTTCCTTTTTATTCCATGTCTGGCTGGGTGGCTGAGTGGCTGGGTGGCTGGCCGGCCCCTGATATCCCCCCTCCTTGTTATCTTGTTCCTCCTTCTCTCTTGCTTACTTTTTCTCCTTCTATTTCTTCTCTCTACCTGCCAGCCCCACCTGTCCTTTCTCCTGCCTCACTATTGGCCGTTCAGCTCTTTATTAGATCATCAGGCATTTTAGACAGCAAAGTAACACAGTTTCACAGAGTTAAACAAATGCAACATAAAAGAACACAACACATCTTTGCATCATTAAACAAATGTCTCACAGCATAAACAAATGCAACAAATCTTAAAATAATATTCTACAAAAAAATCTTAACTTTTTGTTTGTTTATTCTGAGATAAGGTCTCTCTATATAGTCTGGGGTGGCCTTGAACTCCCAGAGATCCACCTACTTCAGCCTCCTGAGCACTGGGGTTAAAGCCATATGCCACCATATGGAATCTAAATTTTGTTTAAACGGCCTTTCCCACCAGCACCAAGACTCTCATTTTAACAAGTAACTGGGATAAAATGTGTCTACACCAAAGGGCCAGGAATCTTGGATTATTTTAGGCTTCTGTCTATCTACCAAAATGATTTTTCAAAATCTCTTTCTAGTGAGATGACCCAGTAAACAAAGTTTGCACGTCTTCAGAGCTGAGTCACCCTGGGCCCCAGACTTCACTCTGGAGCCTTGGACTGAGCTACCCCCCCCCCCCAATTTGGGAGTAGCAAGGCCACATTTTATTGTTTTGCCCAACAGTTCTTCACAAAGTAGAGGAGCTGCATCTCTGTATCAGATGAGGATCCACTCTTCGAATCCCTGTGACAGGTGAAGGGACATGTGGCATCTCTTGAAGATCAGACTTGTAAGATGTCAGCATCCTCTGAGCGCTCCTTCACCTGCCTTCGGTGATCAAGCCTAACAGAGTGGACATCTAGGGCATGTGCAGCGCACCCTCCACTCGGGGCTGCGATGGGCAGACAGACCGGGAAGGGCCCATCTCTGACTGCAGCGTTTGGGTGGAAGGAAGCAGGGGGTTTCTCATCGTCCCCCCCAACCCCACACTTCAAGAGATATCATTAAAAACACTCTTTTGCCCATTAGAGAAACAGCTTAGATCTTGTAAACCACAAGAATCTTGTCCTCTTTACCATTTAGCCTTCAAGGCCTTACCTTTTGTGACTGGAAGGCATATCCAGTTCTACACACACACACACACACACACACACACACACACACACACACACACACACACACACGGTTCTTTGATTAGCTTGAGGCAGTACAGTTATAACAGAACAGCATTTCCCTTTGTCTGAAGCTCCCAGCACCTACCAATCCCTGATCCAGAGGCAGAAGCCAGAGGGAAGGGGTAGGCTTTAGCCTTGGAAGTGCTGTTATTTCATTTTATACGAAACTGTAGACAATAACCTGGAGCCAGCCTCTTCATTAGCGAATGCAGACTTAACAGCAACACACACCCCCTACTTATCGGCTAACACTGACATGAGATTTATGATCCTGATAACATGAGGTTTCCTGTCCATGGCCCATTACATCCATTTTCTGGGTGAAACTTAAAAAGGAAAACCAACTAAATAAGATATAGTGGATTAACATCAAACAGGCCACAACTAACCACTCAGAATACTTAAGCTTCCTTTCTATAGTTATTTAATTTGTTAGCAGCTTTATGGATAAAGCTCATGGACCACACAGTGCCCCCTTCAGAGGTACAGTTTGGAGGTGGGGGTATAGCTCAGTGGTAGACCACTTGCTTAGCATGTCCAAGGCCCTGGGTTCAATCCCCAAAACCCAAATGGAATGAAATAAAATTGCATATAATTGTAAATATATTCAACTAAATATAACACAAATAACTATTTATTATATACCTTTTATATTACCTGTTCAATTATAAACATACTTATAAATTATATATATATAATTCATGGGTTATTTTATTAACAGATATGCTCAATTCTTTGTAAATAAATTAGGTACAGGCAAGTTCAACACATTTTGATCATATCAAAAATAAATCCCATTCTTTCAAAAAATTATTTTTATGTGCATATGTGTGTGGGCCTCCTTATCTGTACGTGCAGTATGTGAGGAAGCGAGGTGTGAGTGTCAGAGCCCCTGCCACTTTGTCGTGAGCTGCCCAGTGTGGGTGCCGGCACCTGAACCTGGCTCCTCTGGGCAAGCAGCAAGTGCTGGGAACTGCTGAGCCATCCCTCCAGCCCCGTTCTTTGAGCTACCACCCTTGCTCCCCTTTCTACCCAAGCAACCCAGAATCTTACTTTGTGTCTTTATAACTGGCATATTCTGGACATTTTATAAAATCAGAAGTATACATTTCTGGGTGACTGCCCTTTTTTCACTTAGTATAATATTTTCCTTTTCTTCAGAGCTGGCTGTTAAACCCAGGGTCTTGTGCATTCTAGGCAAGCACTTGGCTACTAAGCCACATACCCAACTCCTAGGGTAATGTTTTTAAGGTCTATCCATGTCAAAGTGTATGTCACCAATTTCATTTTTAAAAGTTGTTGAATAGCATTTCATTTTATGGATAAATCATGCTTTATTCATTTATCAGTTGATGGATGTTTGGAAAAATCCCACATTTCCACTATTATTCATAATACTAGTATAAGCATTTTTGTGACTATTTGGGGGTGGACATACTTTGAATTCTATTCGACATAAGAATACTTCATTTTTGAGAAAATCCTTTGCTATATTACCCTGGCTGGCTTAGAACCTACTATGCAGCCCAAGCTGGCCTTGAACTTGTGATCTTCCTGCCCCTACCTCCAGAGTACTGAGCTTAAGGGCGTGTACCACCATGCTATTGGAAATATATGTATGAATGTAATTGCTTTGGAAAATGGTAATTTCTCCTATTTTAAAAGAATAGGAACATGTGTATATGAGATATGTATTATATATTAGAATTCATTATGGTTGGTTGTCCAGGATATGCTATAGTAACAAAACTCTTCAGATTTTTGTGGACTCAACAACACAGGTAGATTCTTCAGTCAAAGCACCTGTCCCTTTAGCATCCCTTTAGTCCAGCTGTCACACTCACAGGACAGGAGGCTGATGGAAGTCCTTCTGTATTTCAGGGGGAAAGAATGAAGCAGGTTGGATACTACTTCCTAAAACTTGCAGTGCTGAAGGGCACCAGGGACTTCTTTCCATACATCACTAGTCAAAGCAGTCACCCAGTCACAATCAATTCCAAGAGCAGAAAGTGGAAAGCCAGACGTGGTGGTGAAGTATCAACACCTTAAATACACCTGTATGTGTATATGTATATGTATATGTATATGTATATGTATATGTATATGTATATGTATATATGTCTATCCACACATACACAATGACTTCAACTGTAGCCAAGGGAAGAGGGCCAACTCCAGCTTATCATTGCAATGTTATTACTCCAGTACATTTAGAATCCATGGAAACAATGACGGAGAATACTCATGGAATATGCTGAACTCACTAAGAAGGGAAGGGCCAGTCTTTACATTTAGATGTGTCCTCACGAAATAGTTAACTTAAAAAAGAACAAAGTGGGCCTGAAGAGATGGCTCAGAGGCTAAGAGCACGTACTGCTCTTCCAGAGGAGTGGAGTTCAGTTCTCAGCACCCAGTTCGGGGAGCCAGAAACTTCCTGTAACTCCAGCTCCAGGAGATCCAATACCTTCTGTCCCTTCTGAGCACCCACACAGGTGGCATTAACACAAACACAAATCAAAAAAAAATTTTTTTTTTGGTTTTTCAAGACTGGATTCTGTGTAGTAGCCCTGACTGTCCTGGAATTCACTCTGTAGACCAGGCTGGCCTCAAACTCACAGAGATCTGCTTGCCTCTGCGTCCCAAGTGCTGGAATTAAAGGTGTGTGCCACCATGCCCAGCTCACAAAAATACTTTTAGAAGGTTGAAAGGGGGCCATGCAATGAAGGGATGGATTAATCTGTGATAGTTAATTTTGTTGTCCACTTGCTAGAATCACCCAGGGGACAAGCCTTTGGCGTGTCTGCGAGGGACTGTGTAGATTAAGTTAACCGAGATGAGCCTGCCTTAACTCAGGGCACCGCCATTTTGTGGAGTGGAGTCCTGGACTGAATAAAAAGAGGTGACCTGAGCACCATCATTCATCGCCCCCTGCTTCCTGACTGCAAATGCAATGTGACCAGCAACCTCATGCCCTTGCCACTGTGACTTCTGTACCGTGAAGGACGATCTCCTGTGAACTATCTGTGAGCTCAAACAAACCCTCTCTTCCTTAGGTTGCCTTTGTGTGTATTTGATCACAACTGCAGGAAAGTGACTATAGACCCCAATCTGCTCCCTTACATCACAGCCTTCTGCTTCACCTCAGGCCAGAAACATGGGGTCAGCCAGCCACGGACTGAACCAGGAGGCCAAATCACTCTTTGCTATGAGCCAGTTCTCTTGGGGCTTGTCACAGTGAGGAGAAGCTGACTGTCACAGATGCTTGTGTGTGTGTGTTTGGATTTGTTTCTTAGGACTGCTGTGTCAAATTCCACAAACCTGGGAACACACAGATTTATTCTGTCATGGTTCTGGAGGCCAGAAATCCGAAGTCTGGCAGGACTCTCTCTGAAGGCTCCAGGAAGATGGAATGGGCAATGGTCAGAAGCGGTTCTGTTGAGGAGTGGAGTAGGAGTGTCTGGGTCTCTCTCTCAACACCAGAAGCACTTCAGACCTCACCTCTCCTCAAGGCCAAACAGACTTCAGGGAAACTCTACTGACAACTGAAAAGATGGAGCTCGTCTGTGGGGCTCCAAAAAAGACCAAGGGTTCCAAAGACATCTCTTAGTACAACTCAGAATTCTGCTACTGAGGGCTGAGGAGATGGCTTAGTTGGAAAGAGCTTGCCTTGTAAACACAAGGACTTGAGTTTGATCCCCAGACCCCATGTAAAAACCCAAACAACCTGGGTATGCAGTGTTCCTGTTTTACTGGCTGCCCCTCCCCTTCATGCTAGGTTTACAGGCATTGTTCCATACTCAGCTTCTACACAGGTGCTCGGGATCTGAACTCAGGTCCTCAGGCTTGTGCGGCAAGTGTTCTTTACCCACCGAGCATCTTGCCAGCTCCTATGTCTGTCTTTTGTGAAGACATTCCCCTAGCAATATGAACCTGCCCGGAAAACCCAGCATAATTGCTTCATCTCAACATCGTTGAATGTATCTGCCAAGACTTTTGCTTAAATGAGGACATGTTCACAGACTCCAGAGATAAGGACAGGGACACATATGCACGATGTATCATTTAATCCACTGTGCTTATATAATGTAAAAAAAAGAAAAAGGAAAAAGAAAAAAAGAAAAAAAGGTAGCCTATTGGTGGTGGTACATTCCTTTAATCCCAGCACTCAGGGGGCAGAGGCAAGTGGGTCTCTGTGAGTCCGAGACCAGCCTGGTCTTCAGTGAATTCAAGGACAACCAGGGCTACATAGAGAAACCCTGTCTTGAAAACAAAACAAAACAGAAATGAAAAAAGAAGTCATTAACAACAGTGATTATTCTTGGGGGAATTGTAAATTTGCTATAGCGAACCCATATTACATTTATAATCAGATAAAATAGAGCTGGGCGTGGTGGCACATGCCTGTGAGTCTAGCATTCAGGAGGCAGAGGCGGGAAGGTTTTAAGTGTCAGACAGCCTGGGCTGCGTAGCAAGTAGACCCCATTTGAAAAAACCCCTCCCAACAACAAATCAGAAACCACAGAACAATAATGGCGAAGCAAGAATGAAAACTGACATTAAACAAAAACAAAACACGAGCGTGCCCCATCTTCTACCAACCCTCCAAACCTGGCTGTGCACACCAGGAAGTAGTGAGGGGACTTTGGAGGAGCTTAGTTGGTAAAGTGTCGGCCACACAAACATGAAGGGTTGAGTTCAGATCTCTGGCACACCTGAAATATCAATACTGGGAAGACAGAGATAGGGTCCCTGGGGATTGCTGGCCACCCATTCTAGCAAAATCAGTGAGCTCCTGGTCCAGTGAGAGACCTTGCCTCAAAAAATAAAGTGTGTATGTGGTGAAAGACCCCGCTTATAGCAGGCTTTTACTTAGCCTAAGAAACGCCATTCTGCAAGGCAAGTACCAGAAAAACAGGAGTTCATAACTGTGGTCGGCCACCCGGCCTTGGGAGAGAAACCGTTGAGTCAAAATAAGATATCTGTGGTTGGCCACCTGGCCTTGGGGAATAAACAGTTGGGCTGGGAAAACACCCACAAGGCCAAGTCAGCCACACACATCAAATTTTCGAGAATTAAAAATATGTCCCCAAGTTCACCCTGGCCTTATTTGAATCAACCAATGGGAACCCTGTAACTATGCTTCTCGCTTCTGTAACCACGCCTCTGCCCCTGGGATCCTATAAAAAGTCTCCCTTACCCTAGGAAGGGGCCCAAGTCCTCCGAGAGACTTTGTCGCCCCAGGTACCTGTGTATCTGAATAAACCCTCTTGCTGTTTGCATCTGATCCGTGGTTTCGGTGTGTTCCTTGGACTTGGGGTCTCTCCTGAGGGAAGATCTCCTCTGGGGGTCTTTCAGTGGAGGGATGTGTTACTTTTGTTTATGTTGCCTTTGTTTAACTCTGTGAAGCTGTGATACTTTGCCTGTCTAAAACACCTGATGGTCTAATAAAGAGCTGAACGGTCAATAGGGAGGCAGGAGAGAGAAATAGGTGGGGCTGGCAGGCAGAGAGGATAAATAGAAGGAGAAATCTGGGAGGAAAAAGAAGTAGCTAGATAAGGAGGAGGACACCAGGGGCCAGTCACCCAGCTACACAGCAAGCCACGGAGTAGAGTAAGATTTACAGAAGTAAAAGAATGGGAAAAGCCCAGAGGAAAAAGATAGAGGGGATAATTTAAAGTTAAGAAAAGCTAGCAAGAATCAAGCCAAGCTAAGGTCAGGCATTTATAATTAAGAGTAAGCCTCCATGTGTGCATTTATTTGGGAGCTGAGTGATGGGCCCCCCAAAAGAGCAAAACCAAACACCAACAAGGGTGGGCCAGAGAGATGCTCAGCAGTTAAGAGCACTTGATGCTCTTGCAGAGGACCTGGGTTTGGTTCCCAGCACTCACCTAGTGGCCCACAATCAACGTGCCTCCCGTTCCAGGAAATCTGATGCCCTCTTCTGACGACCTCAGGCACCAGGCATGTACACGGTACACATACATACATGCAGGCGAAATACTCATACTCATAAAAATAAATAATCTAAAAATGATGTTAAAAACTAAGGTGGAGAGAGACTGAAGAAGACACTCAACTTTAACCTCTAGCCCCCATACATTTAAGGTTATATCCTCAAAGTCAGTTGGGTGCCAGAAGGGGATCACTTCTTCAGAGCCGGATGCCCTTTGTCAGCCTCGGACAATGCTGTTATTGTCAGCCACAGACACATGAAGCTTCTCTATGCAAAGAAGAGCCTTGTCCTGGGATGAGTACCCAGGATGAGCCACCCACCTCCCCAGAAGTGAAGAAACACTTCTCCGGGGTTGATTTGTCGAAATAAAAATACTTTTCTTTCCCAACCAGGAACCTCCCTGAGCACGGGTGATGTGTCTTGTTTCATCAGCATTGTGTTGAAAAATTTTTGCAATTAGTCCCTAACACTTTTCACTTACAAATTTGGGTTTAGGCTTTCCCTGATTGGTACATTAGGCCTGTGGTCTCCTGTGGCAGCCATCTACTAGACCAGAGGGTGGCAGTCCCTTCAAAACGGCTGCATGCAGCACAGTGTCTGTGGTTCTCCTTTCCCATGCTACCCCACGCTTCTGCCTTTGCACTGCACCTTGGCCCCCGACGGCCTTTGTGCAGACTTCACACACCCGCATGAAGAAAACGAAGATTGCTTCTTTGCATGAGAGTACAGCATTTTGTGGGTTAAATGGGCTCCTGTTCGGAGACCTAAATACTCTCAGTTCCAGGGAAAAACACATTCACAGTTTCAAATAGCTCACAAACGAACCTGAAGCCTGCAACCCGTTCATAAATCGGTGGCTCCTCTAACAGTAATGTTTTACAGTCTACCTAAACAAGTAATGGAAAACTCATATCCACGTATGCACTTAGAGCAGGAATTCAATTCCACGGACTAGTGGGGAGAGACGTTACAAAATCCCGCCAGGGCTTATTAAGTTGTCTCTGTCTGTGTGCAGAGATGTGTGTGTGTGTCCTTGTGGGGCTGTGGACATGCTTCTACTTCATTAGGGCTGGAAACTGTCATAGTCCCAGTGGTAGGGATTCATGTCATGAGCCAAAGTTACCCTCAACCTTATTGAGTTAGAAGCTGGTGACTTTGCAAAATTTCCTTGCTGGAGTGACCTGTGGCAGGTGTTTCTAGTGAAGCTCTTGAATTTTTAATCTGAGTTGAGTGGTGGAGGTCAGAGGTCACAGAACACTGGCTTGCCTTGGGTTTAGAGAAAGCTGTCTTAACTGAGTCTGGAGGCTTTTCAGAAGTCAGCGAAGAATGTTTTTGGCCTGGCCTGGTGGTACATTCCTCTAAACCCAGCTCTTGAGAGGCGGAGACAGGAGGACAGGAATTGGCTACATAGTAACTTCAAGACCTGGGGTTAAGAGACTGTCTTTAAAAACAAAATATGCATGGGCCAGAGACACGGTTTAGCAGGTAAAGACTGTAGTGATCAAGTTGGGCCATCCAAGTTTAATTCCCTGGGAACCATGTGGTGAAGAAGAGAACAGACCCTGCAAGTTGTCTTCTGACCTCTACATGTGTGCCATGGTGTACTCTGTACCCCCAAAATAAATGTATAAAAAAATTTAAAATATGTAATTTTTTTTTCAGACTTTCCCCTAACTGAAAAACTGTTGAGGACTCTAGGATAGGACACACTGAATTATCAAGTGGGGATAGGGGAATGGATCCATCAGTTAAGTGCTTGCCATGTGTGGTAGTTTGAAGTAATTGGCCCCCATAAACTCATAGGGAGTGACACTACTAGGAGGTGTGGCTTTGTTGGAGTAGGTATGGCTTTGTTGGAGGAAGTGTGTCACTGTTGGGGCGGGCTTTGAGGTTTCCTATGATCAAGATACTGCCCAGTGACTGAGACCATTTCCTGTTGTCTTTTGATCAAGATGTAGCCAGCACCATGTCTGCCTGCACGCTGCCATGCTCCCCACCATGATGATAATGGACTGAACTTCTGAATTGTAAGTGAGCCACCCTAATTAAATGTTTTCCTTTATAAGAGTTGCCACGGTCATGGTATCTCTTCACAGCAATAGAAATTCTAAGACACCATGCATTTTTAAGGATCTGAGTTAGGATCTCAGGAACACAAATAAAAGCCAAGCATGGTGGCACATACCTGTCACCCCAGGACTGGTTCAGGACATGGTGACAAGTAGATCTCAAGGTCTTACTGTCCAGCCAGTCTCTGAAACAGCAAGTTTCCAATGCAATGAGAGACCTTGTCTCAAAGAATATGGTGGAGAGCAATAAGGAGGAAGATTCTTGAAATTGACCTCTAGTCTCCGCAGGCATACATACGTGCCCACATACATGTATAGCTACACATATGCTTGCACATGAAAGAGCTTTCAGCTTAATGAGCACATGGACGCCCAGAGAAGAGATGTTCAGCAGTGGCATCATGTTATGTGAGGTAGACAAGGGGTTGCATGTCGGGAGAAGTAACTGCCAGTCTATGGCAGGGCCTCTAAGTTCGTCTGTATTCTTACATGAGAAATAGCATTTTAGGTGCCTGATGGCTGAGCAGTAGAGGTCATGGCTAATATGAGTCTAGGCGGAGTAGAGAAGAAATACTAGCAGTCACACGGCAGTCCAACTATGGAACATGGCTTGGGCTGTGACAGAAGGAGGTCAGGAAGTTCAAGGCAGGACTGGGAGTCTCTGCTGTCAGGACACCAAGTCTGGGGTTTGTCCTGGGCAGTGGAGAACCCTAGAAAGAATACTTCTCATTTATCTGGAGGAAAAGAAAGATTTACATTGGCTTACAGTTTGGGGGCTATCAATCACATCATGGCAGCCAGGAAGCAAAGAAAAGGGGACTATGGGAAGGGGCCAAGGCAAGAGCTAGACCCTGAAGGACACACCCCTGGTCCTTTCTCCAAGCAGGCCCGACTTCTGTCTTCTTTCGATAGTGCCACTGTGTTATGAACCCATCAAGGGACTAATGCATTGGTTAGGGCAGAGTCCTCAGGAGCCTCAGCTTCTCCAAAGCCCACCAGTTGTTATTAAAGTTAGACAACACCTGAGCGAATTGAGGAAATTCCTTGTTCAAACCATAACATTCTTCCTTTGGTCCCCAGAAGACTCAGCCAAATCACCTGCACTGTCTTAACAATTCCAGCATGACTCAAAAGCCCAGAGTCTCTCCTAAGACACCAGGTGACCTGGTTGTTTTTGTTTTTGTTTTGTTTTGCCAAATTGACACAAACCAGAGTTATCTGAGAAGAGGGAGCCACAACTGAGAAAAATGCCCTTGTGGGCAGGCCTGTAGCGCATTTTCTTAATTAGTGATTGATGCACCAGGGCCCAGTCCATTGTGGGTGGTGCTATCCCTGAGCAGGTGGTCTTGGTTGGCATAAGAAAGCAACAGCTGGGCGTGGTGGCACAGGCCTTTAATCCCAGCACTTAGGAGGCAGAGGTAGGCGGATCTACAGAGTGCGTTCCAGGACAGTCAAGTTTACATATTACATAGAGAAATCATGTCTCCAGGAGAGAGAGAGAGAGAAAAAAAAAAAAGACAAGATGAGCAAGTCATGCGGAGTAAGCCAACAAGAAGCACTCCTTCATGGCCTCTGCATCAGTTCCTGCCTCCAGGTTCCTGTCTTGAGTTCCTGGCCTGACTTCTCTGGATGATGAACTGTAGGATTTCAGATAAAATAACCTCTTTTCTCCCCATGTTGCTTTTGGTCATGGTGTTTTGTCACAGCAATAGAAACTCTAAGACACCAGGCAAACTCTCAGAGTCCTGTAAAATAAAAAACAAACAAACAAGTTGCTGGGAATGTAGTTTAACTTGTAGAGTGCTTGTCTACCTGGGTTTGATCCTTAGCACCACCACAGAAACCAGGTATAGTGGCACATGTCTATAATTCCAGCATTTTGGAGGAAGAGGCAGGAGAATAAGGAGTTCAAGGTCATCCTTGACTATCTAATGAGTTAGAGGTCAGCCTGGGCTACATTTAATTACATTTTTCCAACATACTTTGGCTCAGGCTAATCATCTCTGATTCCAAAAGAAAGAATAAGAGAACAGCAAGAAAGGGCCGAAACAAGACCAAATCATGTAGCTTCACGTCTGGCCTCTGGAGCATGTGATGATATGTTGTGAGCTCCCAAAGGGATCCGCAGCCACGACTGTATGACTTCGCCAGTTGCAGCCCATGCGGCCTTTCTCTTGATCCCTGGAAGTTTCTGAGCAGAGGAATGGTGTGATCCAAATAATGTATTAGGAGACCAACAGAGGTCATGCCATGACGATTTGGACAGATGAAAGAAACTACGAAGAGAGAATGGTCCAAGGGGCTTGAAAAGAAGGGGAGGTGGGGGTGGGGAGTAGAGGGCTGAACAGGACACAATGAGAGTGAGTACATGGCACGGTGGGGAATGGCTCTGCATTTGGAGCCACACACTTGGACAGTGGTAGCACCAATGGCCAAAATAGCCAAGGTAAGAAGAGAAGATTGGTTTGAGTCCTACTCCGAGGCCCTCAGGGGCCCCTGGTTCTCACTATTCATCTCTTACTCAGACCCTGAGGACCTGGTGCCAGTAGGCGAAAGGACCGAAGAAGATGGTAAAACTCCTCGGCAGATTTCCAGTTCTCCTATACCTCCTCCACCCGCTAGTCACTGGTCTCGGGGACCCAAGACCACCCACCTCACACCCTAGCCTAGGGGTTTTGAGCAGGTGTTTTGTGCCTTGATGATTTGAAAGATGCGTCGAGGTTATTCTAGCCCTGTTTCCACCCTTGGGCTGACTCAAAAGTCCAATCTACTTTTTAAAAAGTTTTTATATTTACTTATTTTGGGGTGTGGAACACATACATACACGTGTAGCTATCAGGGGACAATTTTTTGAGAGTTGGATCCCTCCTTCCACCACGTGGGTTCTGGTGATGGAACTCAGGTCCTCAGTCTTGGCTGCAGGTACCCTTACCCACTGAGTCAGCTCAGTGGATCCTCAACCTGTTCTGGCTCCTGCATCCCATGCTAATACCCTCCACTTCACAAAGCCCCTCCGTAGGCTTGGTTTACAGTGCTCTGTGGACCTTTGGCCTCCGTAGTGGAGTTCCTTAGTGTACCTCTTTTCCATGGGACCCCTTAGCAAGTTGGAGCTCATGGGCATGTGATATGATTAACAGTCTTGAGGGAAGCACCGGCGCTGAAATTATTCTGTTTCTGTTGAGTACACATTAATTATTGCAATTCTTTCACTAGAATGAAGGGAAAGGAAATTGGTGCCCCAGGCAACCAGGATTGTGGATAAGACCATCCAATGAAGCTCCTCTTAAAAAATTTTGTTTTGTTTTGTTTTGTTTTTTTGACACAGGGTTTCTCTGTGTAGCCCTGGCTGTCCTGGAACTTGCTCTGTAGACCAGGCTGGAAAACAATTAAAAATTTTCTTTTAGATTTTTTTTATTACTTTATGTGTATGAGTAGTTTGCTCATATGTAGGTCTTTTGCCACATGTGTGCCTGGTGCCCAAGGAGGTGATGAGCCTCTTAGTGGGTGCTGGGAATCGAACCTGAGACCTTTGAAACAACAAGTACTCTTAACCTCTGAGCGAACTATCCAACCCCATGAATTTGAGTTGAATGCATAAGCTCACCCAGTCAAAAGCAGACACCGATTGTGGCTTGAACCCACAACACTGGGATTAAGAGTCCCATGTTTTACAGACTGAGCTAGCC
This sequence comes from Peromyscus eremicus, assembly GCF_949786415.1. Classification (NCBI taxonomy): domain Eukaryota; kingdom Metazoa; phylum Chordata; class Mammalia; order Rodentia; family Cricetidae; genus Peromyscus; species Peromyscus eremicus. The sequence goes on from NC_081422.1 coordinate 58,873,475, forward strand.
AGGCAGCTGAACACCTTTAGGTCCAATGAAGGGCAGCCAGTTTGACAGGGTTCCTGGGAAACAGTTCTGGCTCCATTTTATTAAACTTACTCTTTTGTCCTCTTCAATTTTCCCTCGTGGCGCTCTGAGCCCCTTTCCTCTGCCCTTTATCTGCCCTTCACTTCAATCCACATCTCCTTTCTTAGCCCCACATCCAGACTGCATTTGATATTCATTGCGAAAGAATTAGCCCGCTCAATTTGCAGTATCCAGCCGAACCTGGTGACCAGTGCAAATGCAGGAACATGTAGCTGGACTCTTTTCCAGGTAACATCTAAGATGCCAGTCTTAGCAGCCTCATTTTAAAAAACTATTTATATTCACAAAAGTCCATAATAGCATTTTTATTGTGTATGCCTGGGATTTGGGTGCATCACCCCTCCCCCGTGCCTGTTTCTTGTTATTGTTCAACACTGACTGCAGCCTTAAATGATAATGAAAACAGACGCACTCTTGAAAGCGAGGGCTGTTTCTGCCTTTAGTGTATGTGGGCTCTTCTGCCTGAAGGGGGTGGTGGAGTGTTTAAGCGGTGGCTCTCCCCCCTCTTAGAACCCAAGTTCACATCCACGCAAGCATTACGTGATTCTTTTATTTTTCTGCAGAGAATAAATTGAATACCAGGCTATTTAGTGTGTGGGTGTCTTTCAGATGAGACCTTAAGACCCAAAGGCTCTCTCTGGCCATCGGGATGCTGGAGTTCTTGTCTGACCATCCATGCCCTGGATTCCAGAGCCCTGCCAGGACCCAGGTTGCTTGGTGCTTGCTGTTTCTTTCCTTCCGTGATGTAGTGGCTGCGTTTTACCCTTTAGGGTCCTAGTGCATAAATAAATAAATAAATAAATAAATAAATAAATAAATAAATAAATAAATCTGACAACAAAACATTTCCCCTCTGAGTCTGCAAATATAAGTTTGAGTCTGCATAACTCACCGGATCTTGTGCCCTGTGAATGATTGACTCGAAAAAGAAAGAGTTGTGTTTCATAGCAGCTATCAGTGGAGTCCCTCCAGGCTGTTCCTAAGCCCAGCTGGAACCCCTGGGGCTCTCCAGAAAGGGTGGATTCTAATGGGCCCCATCCTGTTCTTAGTGCTCCTCCCCTTGCCTAGATGTTGGGTTCATAATTGCTGATACAATAATGATACCTTTAATCTGACATGCAATATGTCTTTTCAAGAATGTGTTCGTTCTTGGGGGTCGAGTTCCACAAACATGTCTGGGACAGGCAGACAACTTATTATGGGCTGCCTTCACCGATGAAGACACAGACAAAGCGAGGTGAAATGACTTGGCTAAGTCTTCTCAGCCAGTCTCACACGGGCCCATGACGGGGGAAAAACATTTCAGGATTGCAAGGTGGGTGGTTTTCCCACAGCTATGGGCGGAGGTGACGAACTCCACACAGCTGCTGTTACATCACGATTCTGCGTTGACCTTACAAGGTGGGGCAAGCTGGTCTCATTGAGCTCATCTTCTAGGTCAGGAAACAGAAGTCCTGAGAGGCTGAGTTTCAAGGGAATGCCGAGCGAAAAAATAAGAAAGAGTTGGTCATCGGGCTCCGAGTCTCCTGTTCTTGACGGTAATTTGATGCCTGATGCCTGACTCATTCAATGGCCTTGGCCAAAACTTCAGAGCCATCCTTGACACCTTCCTTGATCTTAGCCCACATCTGATCCTTCAGTGGACATTACTGATCCTGCTTTCAAAATGGATTCCAAGTGGACCATGCCCATCATCCAAGCTCCACTCTCCAGGTCTGAGGCTTGGTGTTCCTCCCTGGACTGCTGTAATGATCCCTTGTACGGCTAGTGGCCAAGGGAGGCCCATAAAGGACCCGTCCTCCGGGAGTCAGGTCTTCAAGCAGTTTTCTCTCACTGAATTCTATGGCCCATGACTATTACACGATGGAGTACTGAGCTTTCCCACCACCCGTCAAGAAGACTTTGAATTTCTGGCAACTGAAAATTATTTGGCTGAAGTCTGGATACTTTGCTAGAGATTCTGAGTGAAAAGACTATGTGACATTGTGTGTGATCTCTATAATCCCAGCACTTGGGTGGCGCACGCCTTTAATCCCAGCACTCGGAAGGCAGAGGCAGGTGGATCTCTGTGAGTTCAAGACCAGCCTGGTCTACAGAGTGAGTTCCAGGACAGCCAGGGCTACACAGAGAAACCCTGTCTAAAAAAAAAAAAAAAAAATCCCAGCACTTGGAAGCTGAGGCAGGAGGATTGAAAGTTCAAAAAGAGCCTGAGTTACTACATATTGACTTCAAAGTTAGTATGGGCCGCATAGTCAAAACCTGATTCAAAAAATGAGAGAGAGAGAGAGAGAGAGAGAGAGAGAGAGAGAGAGGGAGGGAGAGAGGGAGGGAGAGAGGGAGGGAGAGAGGGAGGGAGAGAGGGAGGGAGAGAGGGAGGGAGAGAGGGAGGGAGAGAGGGAGGGAGAGAGGGAGGAGGGGCCCGGCCCTGAGATGGCGTGGAGCAAGAGACCCAACTGTCAGTGTCTCAGTTGATGGTAGTTTCTTCACTGTTCCAACAAAGGTGACAGAGAGAGCGTGAGCCTGAGAGCCATTCTACTTACTTTATCCTTGTGTGTCTACTGTCTAACTTGGGATCCCACAGAGCAGAACCACCATCCAGCTGTGAGCCCGATTGACCCACAGGGGCCTCAGAGAGAATGAAACCTGGGGTGGTTTTGAGTGATGTTTTCAGCTGCTGTCTTTTTTTTTTTTTTTTTTTTTTTTGGTTTTTCAAGACAGGGTTTCTCTGTGTAGCTTTGCGCCTTTCCTGGAACTCACTTGGTAGCCCAGGCTGGCCTTGAACTCACAGAGATCCGCCTGGCTCTGCCTCCCGAGTGCTGGGATTAAAGGCGTGTGCTACCACCGCCCGGCTTCAGCTGCTGTCTTATGTCACAGTAAAGCATGTGAGGGAGGCCCCTGTCCCCAGTCTTACTTGTTGCCAGTCTGTTTTCCAGACACACAAGATGTCTTTAGAAACTGTGGTAAAAGGGCTGGAGAGATGGCTCAGTGGTAAGAGCACATACAGCCCTGGTATAGGACTAGAGTTGGGTTCCCAGCACCCACATTGGGTGGCTCACAAGTGCCTGGAACTCCAGATCCAGGGGGTCTGACACTCTCTTCTGGCACCTGTACATGTGAGGCACACACACACACACACACACACACACACACACACACACACACACACACAGAAAGAGATAAAAAATAAAGATAAAATCTTAAAAATCCCAATATTAACTTTAAAAAGTTGTGGTTAGGGGCTCCAGTGATGGCTTAGAGGTTAAGAGCACTGACTGCTCTGGAGGTCCTGAGTTCAATTCCCAGCCACAATGCAGGTCACAACCATCTGTAATGAGATCTGGTGCCCTCTTCTGGCTTGCAGGCATACATGCAGACAGAACACTGTGTACATAATAAATAAATAAATCTTAAAAAAAAAAGTTGTGGTAAAATATGCAAAGAACTACTCATGTTAACTACTTTGAAGTGTCTAGTTTAGCACTTGGAAGAATATTCAGAATGTTTTGGACCACACCTTCAGAAGTCTTCATCTTGGAATATTTTGTCGGGACCCATGAGCCCAGAGCTGTCTATCTAGTTCCTGGTAACTCCCAATCTGCTTTCTGTTCCCATGCCTGTGACTCTTCTAGTTACAAGTGAAACCCAGTTGCTTTGTTTCACTTAGCATAATGCCCTCAAGGTCCATCCGTGTGGTACTGGTATCAGAACTGCCCTGCTTTGTAAGGCTGACTAATATTCCTTTACATGGCTATACATGTTTCCATCCATTTGGGTGTTGATGAGATTTGGGCTGAAGGTTTTGTCAGTTTTGAACACTGTGAACATGGGGACACAAATGTCTCTCCAAATTCAACTTTCAGTTGTGGACCTATCTTCAAGTGGAATTGCTGGGCTATATGGCAATTCTATTTTCTGTTTCCAAGGAACTTCTGCCCAACAAAGAAATGAAAATACAAGTCTTGTTACTCTCCACTGATGTCTTGTTATCTGAATAGTGCTCAGGGTCCCCACCACATCTCAAGGCCAGGAAGCACCAGCCCAGGCCCTCACTAATCATGTCTCCTGCTGTTCTTCTCCCTCTGTCTATGAGTCACTTCAGTTCTTGCTCTCTTGTCACATTCTAAGCATGACCCTGTATCATGAACTTTAAATTTTTTTTTTGATTTTTTTGAGACAGGGTTTCTCTGTGCAACAGTCCTAACTGTCCTGGAACTCAGTTTGTAGACCAGGCTGGCCTGGAACTCACAGAGGTCTGCCTCCCGAGTGCTGGGATTAAAGGTGTGCACCACCACTGCCCGGCCGAACTTTAAATTTTTAAAAACTTTCTTTTTATTTATATGTGTGTGTGTGTGTGTGCCTATTTGTTTGTATATGTACTGTGTGTTTAGTGCCTATGGAGGCCAGAAGAGAGCATCACATGTAGGGGATGAGAAATGAACCCAGATCCTGGGCAAGAGCAGCAAGTGCCTCTGAACTCATTGTTTTATCTGTATTATAAAGAGGGAGTCTATGTTAACAGAACACAAGCACACACACACATACACACACACATGCATGTTCTATGGAACTAATCTGAATAGCAATTCTGTGAATTAGGTTTTATCAGTACTATTCTCAGTCTACAGATAAGGAAATGGAGCCAGCCAAATGTGAAACAATCCCCTTAAGTGTCTGCGTGTAGTGACCACAAAGATGGTCTTTGACCTGGTCCTGAGCAGTTAGGACCCAGAACCCACTTCGCAGCTGCCTCTTCCTTACAAACATACAGCACATGCACGTGTTTATTGTCTGTCTGCCCATTGGGTGCGGGATCCCAGGAGGCAGCGTTTTGTTGTCCCCTGCTCCCCAGGGCTTACATTCTAGAGCCATGCCTGGCATATAGGTTTTCAGTAAAAACATGTGGAGTGAATTCATGGGGTGATTGTACACTGAAAACAAACCTCGTGGGTTTTCTTGTGATGCTGCCTCCTCCCCCCACCCGCCCCCATAAACTTGCTGAAAGAACAGTTTGCCACATAGAGCAGTTTCAAATCACCCCTGAATCATTGGAAGTTTTCTTGAGGACAGAGCCCCGCCACAGCCCTTCCCCAACATTGTCTCTCAAGCTCTCTTATCCCGTAGAAGAGAGAAGGTGCTTACCAGGGTCACTTAGCCTATGTGTCATGGCGCTGAGCATATGTTCATGGTTTTGCCGAGCCAGCCATAGGGCCCAGGGTGTAGCTCAGCCCAACCAGCCTGGGCTATATGAGGCCTTGCTTCAAGAAAAATACGCCTTTAATCCCAGCACTCAGGAGGCAGAAGCAGATGAATCTCTGAGTTCAAGGCCAGCCTGGTCTACAGAGTGAATTTCAGGACAGCCAAGGCTATACAGAGAAATCCTGTCTCGAAAAACCAAAAAGAGAGAAAACAATATAAAATATAGATAAAGTAGATAAAAATGTGTTGTTCTGTTACTTCTGGGTCAGTCTTCTCTTCTGCAGAGGCACTGATGGACTGCTTGCCTAGTGTACACAAAGCTCTGAGTTCCACCCCCAGCACTGTCTGGGTGGTGGTGCACTCTTGTAACCCCAGCACTGGGGGAACAGAGGCACGGGAGCCTAAGGCTATCTTTGGTTACACAGAGAGTTTGGGGGCCAGCCTGGACTATGTGAGACTCTGTTACAACATAATCATCCACAGCGCAACTAGCCACAAGAACATCAAATCTGCATGTTCCAGGCCAGAGGTTATACGGGTGAGTAGCCGTTTTCAGACTTGGTTTTTATCTTTTAAATACTGCCCATCAACAGCCTCATTCTCCATGATCATCTTGTGCAGTGTTCTAGAACACTCCTTGGTTTCCCCCCTCCTCCTCCTCTTACAGAGCTTTCCTAACGTATAACACACCTTCCTCCAGCTTTGGAGGGAGTCAGTCTTGTGTGTACTTGGCACAGAGAAATCACTCTGGAAACTGAGGCTGACTCATTATTTAACTAGCAGCTCATTTTAGAAGTGGCTCTGAGGAGCTCAGGTCCACGATTGGTTGGCAGCTGCAATTCAAGATTCCCCATCCCCCACCCCCACCCCCTTACCCCCCACCCCAGCTTCAGGTATACTTTGGAGAGTCCTTCTAGCTATTCCTTCGATCAGATTGTCATCAGAATGCAGGTCAGATGTAAAAGAGACCAGTGTCTATTGAAGAGTGGCATCAATGCGTTAAAAGGTACCCTGGTGGCCCTAAAGACTTAATGCAGCCTTTCAAAATGGCTAATTTATACACTGGGCCATTCTGGCTCCCCCTGGCATGCTGGCTCACATTATACAGAGCGGGGGATGGAACACACGTATACGGGGTGCTGGCTGGGCTTGGTGGTGACCTTACATTCACTGATAAAGACCACATCTCATTATTCACTAGTGGCAATGTTAGTCTTTTATCTTCTCGTCAAGACTCTGGAGGAGAAGAGTCACATCCACTGAGCCTGCTCTGTTATGACAAGGAAGCTCAGACAGCCAATCACCTCAAAGGTGACACATTCATTTGCATCCAGACAGTCTGTTGGTTCAAAGGCAATGAAAGTGCCCCCCCTGACACCCCCGTCTATAAAAAGTTACTTACTCTGGTGAAATCTACGCTTTTATTCATCTTGAAGAGCTGCAGTAGGAAAATACCATTTGGTCGTGGGAAGTGGGCTTTTGCTGAAGAGCTGCAGTTTATGTATTATACTTGTGCATGTCTTAGGTGTCCGTGGCCACTTGTCAATGCTTTCATGTTCCAGAGTCGTGTATGGATAAAACTGACTCTGCTGTGGATCTTGGCTCCCTCTGCCCCTCCTTTCTCTCTGCCTCCATCCTTTCTTTGACAAGGTGTCATGTGGACCAATCTCGAACTCACTATGTAACCAAGGATGAATTTGAACTTCTGATCCTCCTGCCTCCACCTCCTGAGTGCTGGGATTGCAGGTATGTGTTACCATGCCTGGGTTTTTTTGGTTTTTTTGTTTGTTTGTTTTTTGGTGCTCAGAATTAGATCCAGGACCTTGTGGATGACAGGAAAACATTTTATGAACTGAGCTACATCTTCAGTTCCCATTGTGTGTGTATATGCGAGTGCACATGTGGGTGGGTGTGTGAGTGCACTTTTGTGTGCCTATGTATGAAAGCCAAAAGTAGATATTAGGTACCCTCAACCACAACCACTCTCCGCTTTTTTTTTTTTTTTTTTAGTTTTTTCAAGACAGGGTTTCTCTGTGTAGCTCTGGCTGTCCTGGAACTTACTTTGTAGACCAGGGTGGCCTCAGACTCAGAGATCCACTTGCCTCTCTGCCTCCTGAGTGCTGGGATTAAAGGCGTGCACCACATGCCAAGCTTTATCTTATTTTTTGAGACAGCATCTCTCACTGAACCTGGGGCCTGCCAATTTGACTAGACTGGCTAGGGAGCTTCAGGGGTCTCCCTGTCTCTACCTCGGCAGTGCTGGATTATACTGTGTATCACTGTGCCTGTGGTGTGTGTGTGGGTGGGTGCTGGGATGGAGCTCAACTCCTCATGCATGCATGACAAGCACCTCACTGACTCAGGCGCCTCCCCAGCCTGGGATCTTGATTTGCAAAGTGCAGAATGGGGTTGTATGAGAGACAAAGGGCCTGGGGCAGCAGAGGGGCAAGGAAGTGAAGTGGTTAGGGTAACATCAGTCATGAAAAGCCGTGTGGAGACCCTTGGCTTGCTCTGTTGACAGCACAGATAATGGCTGTTCATGTCTGTGTCTTTCCTCTGCCCTGTTCTCTGAGCCCTGACGATGACCACAGAAATGAGAACCCCAGGAACACAGAGTCGATTTCAGAATATCTGAAGTTGTCAGGAGAAAGGGGCATGCAGCATGGGTAGTAGGGTTAGGGACAGGCTGTCGTCACCTGCTTGGGCATCAGTCAGGAAGGGGGACCTGGTGTCTCTCTCCAGAGCTGAGTCCAGCTGGCTCTGGATACTTGTTTATGACAACAGTTACAACAGGTAACAATAATCATGGGGTGAACCCCCTCCTTTTCCTGTGCCAAGGGGTTTAAAAGATTTAAGGTAACGTATGACAAGCGTTCACATGCATTGGGTAGGTTCCTTGTCCAGCAGACTGGACTGTGGTATTTTCTGTGTTCTCTCTTCTGCTTGGGAAAGTGTGGGAAGACAACCAGAGGGACCTAGAGGATCCTGGTGACTAGGGCTTCCCAAGTCTTCATCTTCTACCCAGCACTCAGGTGAGTGAGCTGCCCCAAGAGCCTCGGTCATCATCAGACTCCTTTGTCCTATAAGACCTTTAAAAAAGCAGTCATGACACCTTTGCTTTTTAAATACAAAAACTGTGTGTATAGGTGTGTATATATATGAATGAGGTGTGTGAGTATGTGTATGAATGAGGTGTACGTGTGTGTGTGTGTATGTGTATGAATGAGGTGTATGTGTGTGTATGTATGTGTATGAATGAGGTGTATGTGTGTGTATGTATGTGTATGAATGATGTGTATGTGTGTGTATGTATGTGTATGAATGAGGTGTATGTGTGTGTATGTATGTGTATGAATGAGGTGTATGTGTGTATGAATGAGGTGTGTGTGTGTGTATGTGTATGAATGAGGTGTATGTGTGTGTATGTATGTGTATGAATGAGGTGTGTGTGTATGTATGTGTATGAATGAGGTGTGTGTATGTATGTGTATGAATGAGGTGTGTGTGTATGTATGTGTATGAATGAGGTGTGTGTGTGTATGTGTATGAATGAGGTGTGTGTGTATGTATGTGTATGAATGAGGTGTATGTGTGTGTATGTATGTGTATGAATGAGGGGTGTGTGTATGTATGTGTATGAATGAGGTGTGTGTGTGTGTGTGTATGTGTATGAATGAGGTGTGTGTGTATGTATGTGTATGAATGAGGTGTGTGTGTATGTATGTGTATGAATGAGGTGTATGTGTGTGTATGTGTATGAATGAGGTGTGTGTGTATGTATGTGTATGAATGAGGTGTATGTGTGTGTATGTATGTGTATGAATGAGGGGTGTGTGTATGTATGTGTATGAATGAGGTGTGTGTGTGTATGTGTATGAATGAGGGGTGTGTGTGTATGTATGTGTATGAATGAGGTGTGTGTGTGTATGTGTATGAATGAGGTGTGTGTGTATGTATGTGTATGAATGAGGTGTATGTGTGTGTATGTATGTGTATGAATGAGGGGTGTGTGTATGTATGTGTATGAATGAGGTGTGTGTGTGTATGTGTATGAATGAGGTGTGTGTGTATGTATGTGTATGAATGAGGTGTATGTGTGTGTATGTATGTGTATGAATGAGGGGTGTGTGTATGTATGTGTATGAATGAGGGGTGTGTGTGTGTGTATGAATGAGGTGTGTGTGGGGGTCAGAGGACAGCTGTGTAGAGTTGATTTTCTCTTACTACCTTTACGTGGGTCTGGGGCTTTAACTAAGGTCTCCTGGCCTGTGCAGTAAGTCTGCTTATCTGCTGAGACAGCCGTTTCACCGGGCCTACACCTTTGTTTTAATTAGCCTTCCTCCCCTCCCCTCCTCCCTCCCTCCTGCCCCTCCTTCTTCCTTCCTTTTCCTCCCCTCCTTGTCCCACTTCAGGACTGTGGCTTGTCAATAAACCACACTAGTCTTTTTCCCCCCCTCATCTTGCCCATAATTAAGTACAGTGGGGGGTACTCTTTGGTTTTATTTCTTATTATTTTAATTACATTGATTTTGGCTTAAATAGGATCCACTTAAGTACTGAGGAGATTTGGTTTCCGGCTTGTTGGGGGTGGGGTTCCCTACCTTGGAAGAAGACATAGCTGAGCGATGGCCTAGCTCTGAGCACCTACTTCTTTGAGCAAGTCTTGACCTGGATGAAGGACATGGAGCCGCAGTGGAGACTCCAGCTGCGGCAGGACAGAGCTCTGCATCCTCAGCAGGACTGGTGATTTTCTCTAAGGAGTAACTGTCAAGCAGAAGTTAGACGTGGGATGTCAGCAGGGAAGTGTCCCTGTGTCTAAACCAGTGTGGTCCCTGCTGCTTTGCCATGACAGTGTGACAGCTAACAGTCCTACTCTTTCCCTTCCCTGACTTTGCCTTCTAGATCCGGGTCTGGGGTGGCTTTTTTGGTACCTTTCCTGTCTGCTTCCAAGTCCACATGAGTCTGTGATAATCCCAACTTGACCAATGATTTGGTGATATCTGCTTGTAAGACTGATTCACTCTTTTAGCTCTGGGGTCCTTTTCTGTAGAAGGGGCCTGGAATGTCTTGGCAGAGTGGCTGAGGAGGGTGCTGTGGTAACGGATGCTGAGAGCAGAGTTAGGTAGTCACCACTGGTGTTTATTCCCTCCTTATAAAGGAGGCTGTCTGAGAGAAGGCAGATATTTGAGAGGATGTATAATAAAGAAAGTAATTCCTCAGTGAATGTGTAGGCTCACATCTATAATCCCAGCACTTGGGAGGCTGAGACAGGAGGATTGTGTTGAGTTCAAATGGCCAACCTGGGCTACAGGTGTGAGACCTTGTCTTTAAAAAAACAGGGTGGGAGCTGGGAAGATGGTTCAGTTAGTAAAGTGCCTGCCTTGCAAGTATGAGGACCTGAACTTGATCCCCAGAACACATAAAACTAAGTCTCTTGTGCTTGCTTACAATTTCAGCACTGAGGAGGATCCCTGGCGTTTGCTGGCCAGCCAGCTAGCCTACTTGGCAAGATCCAGGTCAGTGAGAAATCCTGTCTCAGAAGCGAAAAGAAAACGGTGGAGAGCACCTGAGGAACAACAATCAAGGTTGTCTCTGGCCTACACACACACACACACACACACACACACACACACACACACACACACACACACGTGCACACACACATTCATGCAAGCAGGCATGTGCGCAAGCACATACACACACACACACACAGAGATAGCACTTCCTAGCACACATACCCACACTCACATGCAGGCAGCCCAGCTTGGCCCCCATCTGTCTCCACCCATTCTTTTCTCACAGTGCTTTTTATGGCTTACCACAATCATTTCTCACCTGCATTGATTCTTCCCAACCCCTTTACACTTACTGCTTCTGCCACACACTCTCACACATCACGTGACCCAATCTGGTCAGTGTATCAAGATCTGGAATGAGGTAAGCTCTGGGGAAGGGACTGGGAGTGGTTCTCTTTCCCGTGTTCTTTGCATCATTGGGCACAGTGCCAGGCATGCAGTAAGTGTTCAATAATTGATTTAGAAGCACAGGGCCATCACTGGTCCTTCCTGAGGACAGAGACAGTATCGTGTAAGTTTTTTTGTGTCCCCACAACAGTCCCCAGGTATGAACATGTCTGAAAGCTGACAATGACCTATGTTTCTCAGAGCTGGGCTCCAAGATGTGGTTAGTCAGTGTTATGACAGGCATTGAGACAGGATGAATAGTAAAGGTTTTTTTTTTTTTTTTTTTGGTTTTTGTTTTTTCGAGACAAGGTTTCTCTGTGTAGCTTTGGAGCCTGTCCTGGAACTCAATTTATAGACCGGCTGGCCTCGAACTCACATAGATCTGCCTGGCTCTCCTCCTGAGTGCTAGGATTAAAGGTGTGTGCCATCACTGCCCAGAGAGTAGTAAAGGTTTTGAGGTGTCTGGGTTGATAGAAGGCTCATTTTCCATGAATCTCTCTCTCTCTCTCTCTCTCTCTCTCTCTCTCTCTCTCTCTCTCTCTCTCTCTCTCTCTCTGTCTCTCTGTCTCTGTCTGTGTGTGTGTGTGTACCAGACATTGCCTAGTGATCGAGGTCTGGAACCAGATGACCTCTTGGCTTCTGCTTTTAAAAGCAGCCACTTGCTTCTTGACTCAGGAGCCCTTTGGAAATTTGTCACCTCTTGGTGATCCTATTGACAATCCCTGATTTTTCTGATGGGTTTGATCTTGGCTTATAGTCTTTAAATAGATAAAAATTTCAAGGGAACTGATTTTCATTGGACTGAAAGTCAATCAGTTGCAGCAGGAATATGAAATTGGAGCTCTGGGGAGGGAACAAGCTGGATTTTCAATGTTCAAAGTCGAGGCAGTGGGGACCGCACCTCTTTGGGAGTCATCTGAGATACTGCCTCCGCACCCCTTATGCGCAAGATCAGGAAAGCCAGCTGGACCTCCCAGACTGCCTCCGTCCACTCCTTTGTCCTGCCATAAGGTCCTTTGTTCCTCTACATGTGCTCTCGGTTCTGGCTTCATGCCTTTCTGGGCTCTGGGTTGAGGAGCCCCATAACTGCAGGCCAGCATGCCTTTGTGCCTGCAAGTGTCCCCTGAACTCAGCACATGTAAAAATAGATTCAAGAACAGCAAAGGTCCAGCTCCGAATTCTGACTTGGAGTGAACTCCATGCTCTTCTGGCGTCAGGGTGCTTAGGTGGCCTTAAGCATACAGAACCCGTGGTCAAGGATGATTGAGCCCGGCTTTGCTGCTGTTGTTATGTACAGCCTTGTTTCTCTTACACAAAGCCTGATTTTTTTTTTCTTTTCTCCCTGCCTGCCTTGATCTCTTTTGAGACAGGATCTCACGTATCTCAAGCTATATAGCTGAGGATAACCCTGACACTCCTCTTGCACTCGAGTATTGGCATAGTAGGCATGTGCCACCATGCTTGGTTTATGCATTGCTGGGGATTGAACCCACAACCTAGTGCATGTTAGGCAAACACTAGCAACTGAGCCACATCTCCAGCCCCGAGACCCGCTTTCTTTCTGCCTTCTGTTGTATCATCTCAGCAGCGTGAGGAAGAAATCCTTCTCCACCAAGCTTGATGCCATTTCCAGGGACAGCAATGCCTGTTGTCCTGGAGGGGCTCCCTGTGTGTGCAGCCTGCAAGCTTTCATTAATTCACCAAGTGCTTTCTGCCAGGGAGCCAGACAAGCGCTGTTATTATGATCATCCATCACCGACGGAGAAGAAACTGAGGCAGCTGTGGGGAGAAGGCTGCGGAGTGAGTGCGTCCAATGGGGGAGAAGGAGGAGGCTGCAGAGAAGGCAGAGACAGGGGCCTGGCTCCATCTGTCAGCCCCGAGGACCGGCCCTGAGGACCAGAGGTGAAGCGATGACATTGTGGCCGTCCCTGCAGCAGCCGCATTTCAAACCAGACACCCCACTCCGCCACAGTCCCTTTCCTTTCAAGCCCCTAAACTGAATACATTTTGATTCAATTTGAATGTTCTGGATTAGTGGACGGGAATGAGGTTTAAAAGAGGTCAGCTCCATTACTCAGGGTTATTAATGATGTTGTCGGCCTGTTAAAATCTCAAAAAACTAGGAAAATAATAAATTTTACATATTGAAAAATCACGGATGGATCAGGCAAATGGATAAATTCTTAAAAGTATTTAATATCTGTTAAGAGGACAGAATGATAAATTCAATATTGAAAACCAATATCAGATTCACAATTACAGGCCATTTATCATAACCAGCCACACGGACAGCAGCCTATTGCGGGAGCCCGGCGTGATTCACAAGCAGAGACCCGGAACAGGTCCACACGAAACGAGAAATAAATCTGCTTTACATATTGGAAACTTATTTCTACTTCCTATCTTTATTGCCAACAATAATGTTAGCTTTCAAGAACAAATTGTTACACATTAAACCCATGCATAATGAACCCAATTGAGTCAAAAACTTCCCTAAAAAGAGCTTTAAATTATTCCAAATTGGGTTATTAGCTTTAACTCTAATTCCTCTGAGAGGGCCCGGTCATCTGATAGTAAGGTTCAGCTTTTAACCAGACGGTGGATCTCCCAAGTTCTAGAACCATCTTGTCTCCTCCCCTCCCATCTCCCCTGAAGAATTAACCGTGGTGGGTTAAAGGGCAGTCATGATGGTGCTTAACACGTGTGCTAACACATTTGGAGAGCAGGGCTGTGTATGCTTGTATGTGTGTGAGATGCAGAGACAAGGGATGAGCTTGGGAGTCCCCTCCTGTCACTCCCGCAGGCTTTCCCACAGAGCCTGAAGTTTGGCATTTTGATTAGGGTGAGTGGCTGGTGATTTCCTGGGATACACTGGTCTCTGCTTTACGATACTAGGGTTACAGGCACACGTGGTCATACTGGCTTAAGAGAGACATTTTCAACTCTAAGATTAATTAGTTGCCTTTAGTCTCAGCACTTGGGAGGCAGAGGCAGGTGGATCTCTGTGAGTTTGAGGCCAGCCTGGTGTACAAAGCAAGTTCCAAACCAGCTAGGGCTACACAGTGAGATGCTGTCTCAAAATCAAAAACCAAAACCAAAAAAGGTTAGTTAGTGGTCTGCTTTATTTGGGTCTGTGAGTGATGGTGACTCAATGGGGTGGTTTGAACATGGACCCTTGCTTGTCATTAGCTGCCAGAGTGCCAGGCTAATTAACATGCTGATCTTCAGGTATCCTAGGGTCAAGTGGCTGATACATACATATATATATATATATATATATATATATATATATATATATATATATATATATATATGTGTGTGTGTGTGTGTGTGTGTGTGTGTGTGTGTGTGTGTGTGTGTGTGTGTGTGTCACTGTCCAGGCTGACCCAGCTGACACAACTGTAGTCATTTCAAAGGATAGATTTAATTCATGTACTTTTTTCTAAAATTAACTCTTTCAAGACAGGGTTTCTCTGTGTAACAGCTCTGGCTATCCTGGAACTCATTTTGTAGACCTAGCTGGCCTTGGGAAAACAAAAACAGAGATCCACCTGCCCCTGCCTCCTGAGTGCTGGGATTAAAGGCATGCGCCACCATGCCCAACACATTTATGTATTTAATTTTTAAACATTTACTTATTTAGTGGTGTGTGTGTGTGTTATGATATACATGTGTGTATGGTGTGTGTGATGTGTGTGGTGTGGTATGGTGTGTGTGTGTGTGTGTGTGTGTGTGTGTGTGTGTGTGTGAATGTGTGGAGGTCAGAGGAGAACTTAGCCCTTGTTTCTACTGTGTAGATGGTTCTGGAGCGTGTGTGTGTGTGTGTGTGTGTGTGTGTGTGTGTGTGTGTGCACCACAGTGCATGTGTGGAGGTCAGAGGACAACTTAGTTCTTGTTTCTACCATGTAGAAGGTTCTGGAGATTGAACTCAGGTCATCAAGTTTGGTGGCAAGCACTTTTGTCCACTGACCTCTCTGGCCTACAAGATTTTGTATTTTTTTGTTTGTTTGTTTTGTTTTGTTTTGTTTTTCGAGACAGGGTTTCCCTGTGTAGCTTTGCGCCTTTCCTGGAACTCACTCGGTAGCCCAGGCTGGCCTTGAACTCACGGAGATCCGCCTGGCTCTGCCTCCCGAGTGCTGGGATTAAAGGCGTGCGCCACCACCGCCCGGCTAAGATTTTGTATTTTTGTCAAAAAAAAAAAAAAAAAAGAGATAGTCAAATATAGAAAATTTGGAGGGTGTACAAGGAAAACACCATCTTTAATCCCCGCATAACAGACACTATTGCCAGTTACA
Source organism: Peromyscus eremicus (assembly GCF_949786415.1). Lineage (NCBI taxonomy): Eukaryota > Metazoa > Chordata > Mammalia > Rodentia > Cricetidae > Peromyscus > Peromyscus eremicus. The sequence continues at coordinate 58,889,007 of NC_081422.1, forward strand.
TGTTTATTTATTTCTTTTTATTTTAGTTTTGTTGTTGTTGTATATTTTTGTCAAAGTTGGGATTATATAAACAGTTTTCTATACAATGATCACCTTTAACTTTTAAAAAATTTTAATTTTATACATATAGGAGTTTTGCTTGCATGGATGTTTGTGCACCACATGACTACAGTGTCCTCAGAGGCCAGATAGAGTGTTGGATCCCTGGGAACTGGAGTTACAGACGGTTATGAGAGGCTCTGTAGGTGCCGGGAATTGAACCTAAGTCCTGCGGAAGAGCAGCCAGTGAGCCTTCTTAATCACCGGGCCCTCTCTCCTGCCCTAGAAGGATCATCTTAGCTGGCCTCTACCTCCTGAGTGCTAGGATTACAGGCATGTGCCACCATGTCTAGTTTATGTGGTGCTGGGGATGAACCCAGGGTTTTGTGCATGTTAAGCAAGCCACATCTCAGGCCTGCGATGGTCATCTTAATGGTTACATTAAATGTCATCACTTAGCTGGGCGGTGGTGGCACACGCCTTTAAACCCAGCACTCGGGAGGCAGAGCCAGGTGGATCTCTGTGAGTTCGAGGCCAGCCTGGGCTACCAAGTGAGTTCCAGGAAAGGCGCAAAGCTACACAGAGAAACCCTGTCTCGAAAAACAAAAAACAAACAACAACAACAAAAAAAAAGTCACCACTTTATAAGGAACCTTCTCCTAATGGGGATTACTTTGGCTGCTTTTGACTTTTCTTTGTTTCAAATCACATTGCAACCATCATCCTCATACATGCATCTCTGAGTAGATTGCTGATTTGATATTTGTTTAAAAAAAATCTCATATTGTGTTAAAGAATGCGAACCATTTGGTATTTAAATCTATATTGTCTAAAAAAGGCTGCTGTGAACTCTTTTTAAAATTTTATTTTTGATTATGTGTATGCATGTGGATGGGTGCAGGTGAGTGTAGGTGCCCAGGGAGGCCAGGAGAGGGCGTTAGAGCCTCTGGAGCTGAAATTACAGGCAGTCGTGAGCCATCTAACATGGATGCTCAGAGCTGAACCCAGGTTCTCTGCAAGCACAGTATGAGGTCTTAACTGCTGAGCCATCCCTCCAACCCTTGATATGAGCTTCTGACTCACGAAGGTGCTCCTTGTTTGTAGAATGGGCAGCAACGGCATCAAAGTTAAGTTCATGGGCTCTGGGGTCAGGCTTGTCTGCACTCAGGTCTGATGTGGACCCCCGGAGAGGCTTTAACCATGCTGTCCCTCCACTGGCTCATCTGTAAAATGGGCATCATATCTCCCTCCTAGGGTTGTCGTGAAGATAAAGTGTGACACCGCGTAGGAGATGCCTACCACCCAGCCTGCCTAACTAAACACTCCATAAAGGCAGGTAATATTAGCCTTTATCCACTTTGACAGGGTATTATAATGTATGTCCTTATGTATAATATATACATAAGGGCATCATAAATTTTAAAACCTTTAAGCTTTAATAACATTCTCCATTATCTCCAAGATAAAATCCTACCTTGTTATCATTCAATATCCTTCACTGTCGGGATCCCAGCTCACCTTTGCGGTCCCGCTGCTCTCTTCTCCGCAGTCCCAGCCTGCTCCAGCTGCACCCCACCCCCACCCCCACCATGCCACCTCCATTCACCGCGTGTGAGGCGCTTGCCTCTCTGTCTTGTCCCAGCTTTGCACTGTTGGCCAGACTCACTGATTCAAGCTCTGCTCAGGTATTATCTCTTGCCAATCCTCTCCTAACACCTCTGCAGGCAAAGCGAGCTGAGTGGCCCTTGGTGCTCTCCCAGCACCTTCTGTATGGGTACCAGCTTGGAGCGTCGTCTTTTAAGACCAGGCAGGACAGTCGGTCAGCTGTGTTGTGGTCTCTCATACTACCCTGGGAGCTCTCTGAAGGTCAAGATCACGCCTTATTAATCTTTGTTTTCTTCCATGCCGCCGGTTAAAGTGTGTTCAGTGTAACACTGGGGGTGGGGTAGGGGAGAGGGATGATCAGAGAAGTCCATAAATGGCATTTAAATGAAACTCAATTGAATTTCAACCGAATTGAAAGTTGATTGGACTTCAATTTTTTTATTTATCTTGGGATCTTAAATACAAATGCATTTGGTGCAATTGTGAAGGATTTTTCTAAGCCTTGAAATACTTAATGCTGTTTGCAGAGCACTTCTAGGCAAATTATTGAGATTTTAAAATGCTCAGGGAATTTCAGACGACCTTGCATAAATATATCCAACATATCCCTCAGGAGACTACAGTACATATCTATTATGTACTTGAGGCAGAGAGACCAGTGAGCTGGGACCCTGCATTACCTGCCTAAACTTAAATAATAGTTACAGTTAAAATTGAGGTTTATTTGTGTATATGTGTGTACGTGTGTGTGTGTGTGTGTGTGTGTGTGTGTGTGTGTGTGTATGCATGTGTGCGTAGTATCTTTCTCAGTTGCTTTTTATCTTGTTTTTTTGAGACAGGATCTCTCACTTTTATCCATAACTTGCTTATTTGGCTATGATGGCTGACCAGTGAGTCAGAGGTCTGCCTGTGTCTGTTTCCCTAGTCCTGGGATTACAAGTACCCCTGTTTTTTTTGTCTTTTTTTAAAATGTGGGTGCTGGGGATTGAACTCTGTCCCTTGAATTTGAATAACAAACATTTTAGTAACTGAGCCAGTTCCCCAGCTTAAATCAGAGATTTAAATAGTGTTCATATGGGCTCTCCCTACCATGTAACTAGCCTAGTAAAAGATCTGGGTTGTGTAATTGACACATGCTCACTTCATCTCCATTTCTATTTGTGTGGCTTAGCAATGGATCTCCAGCACCCAGGACAGGGCTTGGCACACCCTAGGTACTCCATCAATGTTTGCCAATGACCAATGAATCAGCAATCAGGCTCCATGTGACCCAATCTGCATCTACTTTGGGGTTGTTTAGTTCAACTTGACAGATCTTTATAGAGTGCCTTTTCTGCTCCAGACTTCTTGCCAAGGAGCTGAGAGTATGAAGATGAATAGCATGCAGTCTCTGTCTTCAAGATGCTCAAAGTGAGGTGCAAGGAACAGACACAAACCAGAGAAACGCAGACTGTGTGGCCAGTGGGAACCCAGGCCTGTGCGTGGGAGCCAGGGAGCATAAAGGGGGAATGTTCAGTTCAGTCCAGGGGCTTCAAGGAAGATCTCCCCTGGACAACATCCCTGAGCTCAGTCTGCCTGGATGAGTAAGTACCAGGCCAAAGAAGGATTCTGAGCGGAGTGGGGGGCATCACCGGTCGATACCAAGTGGGACCCGTCATGCAGCCAGTTCACCAACAGCGTTCACCTGTGGCCTCTTTGTCCCGGGAGCTTTGGAGACTGATAAATAATGTTGGACAAAGCACAGCCCTGTCCCTGTGGAGCTTCTGTCCAGGCACCCAGGGCCCATTGCCCTTTCAGCTTGATGGAGGAGTGCAGAGCAGGGCGGGGTGCAGAGGAGGCTGAAGAAGAAGAAGAAGAGGAGAGCAGATTGTTCCACGCATGAGAATTGAGCTGATACCCCACGTCCTCACACTAAGGATTCGAGGCTTTGGAAAATCAAGCTGCCCGTGAGTCTCCTAGATCTCCTCCCAAGGAGACTGCTTTCCTCAGAGTCTCTTGGTGTCTGTACAGAGACTGCTGGCTGGGCTTCCAGAGGCCCCTGTGCTGACTCAGGTTTGGCTTCTGAGTCCAGGCAGTAAGCAGAGAGCCTAGAACACAGAAGGAATTTCTTAAGTGTTTGTCAGATGAAAACGTGTTATTGGACAATCCCTTTATCTACGAAACAAAGGGATGGCTAATTGCTCTGACATTCGACTTGAGGCTGAGGACGAAACTCAGTCAGCAGAATGCTTGCTTAGCATGCCTGAACTCCTCTATATACCAGGCATGGTGGCACACACCGACATCTCAGCACCTGGGAGGGGGAGGCAAGGATCAGAAGTTCTAGGAGAGTTTGAGGCCAGCCTGGGCTACATGAGATCCTCTCTCAAAAACAAAACAAAACCAAAGCACCAAAAGGAAAAAAAATGACTTGAGACAAAGAATGAGTGGCATTATAAGACTCTAGGAAGATTAGATGACCTTGCCTCCAATATTTTGTTTAACCCCTGTCAAAGGATAAGAAGTCAGACATAAACCAGGTAGTGGTGGCACACACCTTTGATCCCAGCACTCGGGAGGCAGAGGCAGGTGGATCTCTGTGAGTTCAAGGGCAGCCCGGTCCACAGAGTGAGTTCCAGGAGAGCCAGAGCTACACAGAGAAACCCTGTCTGGAAAACCCAAACCAAACCAAAACCAAAACAATGAGGAAGTCAGAAGTAAAAACTCAAGTGCCTTTCCTTACACATATCCCATTTACACATCCACCTGTGCATGCATTCACCCTTCGTGCATCTAGCCACTCATGGTGCCATGCATCCACCCATGCATCCACCTATCCATGCATCCATCCATCCTTGTTTAGGCGTGGCATTGTGGAAGGGACTGGAGATATTGGAATGACTTCATAGACAGTGCAATGGGGTCAGTTAGACCCATACGCAAATAAACACCAGTGAGAAATCCTAGTCAAGGTAATCAGCTGGCAAATGGAGAGATGGCTCAGCAGTTGAGAGTTCTTGCTGCTCAGTGAGGACTGGAATCCAGCCCGCCAACGCCTCTAACTCTAGCTGTAAGGGATCTGCCGCCCTCTTCTGGCCTGTTTAGGGCCCCACCCCATTCTTTGAACATATACTTACAGACACATGCACATGTACACATAAATAATAAACAAAAAATTGTAAAAAAAAAAAGAAAAAGAAAAAGTAAACTGGAGCTGGATAGATGACTCAGTGGTTGAGAGCACTGGCTACTTGTCTGGAGGATCTGGGTTTGATTTCCTGTACCCACACGGCAGCTCACAACCATGTGTAACTTCAGTTCTAGAGATCTGATGCTCTCATCTGGCCTCTGTGGGTATCCGGCACATATCCAGTGCAGGTGCAGGACATCCCTGCAGGTGAAGCACCCATACACACAAAATAAAATAATTTAAAAAATAGATAAGCCAACTGGTTGATTAGGGGCCAAGGAAAGTTTATTGATGATCAGAAATTTAAAAGATGAGACTGGCATTTTCAAAGCTTGAAGGAGAACAGGAAATCCTTATGTCTCCAAGAAGAACACAGGTAAAAGCAGGGGACCCAGAACATGGGAGGATTTAGGCAGGTGCATTTTGCTGTGGAGATCTGGCAGGGTTTACTGGTTGACAGATTATTGAAGATGGGGAGGATATGTTGGCCTCCAGATGTAGTTCTGTACAGCGAGCTTTTCCCCCTAATAAATTCCTTTGTCCTTTAAACAGACTCCGTGGATTTCTTGCTATATCCAGAGGATCCTAGGATCCTGGATCTGCTATGGGAAAGTGTTCAGTGGTCTAGATGTTTCAGTTTTCTGTTGCAAACAAGATGAAACCAGCGGCCCGGAGCAGGAGCGCCCTGGTTTCAGCCAGAGGCCACTCTGCACCCACAGTTTTTGATCACCACTATTCTTTAGACAGTGTTCATTTACATTGGCTCCAGACCTCAAGTCAAAGCAAATCGGAGTGTGACAGAGGTGTGTCAGCGAGAAGAGTAATTTGATGGCGAGTGCATTTGCTCTCTTTTGTGAGTAAGCAGTTTGCATCCTGCTGGGTTGCAGCCTGCTGTGGCATAAGGACCATTTCCAGTGATTTCACTTTGCCTTTAACAAAGCATGTTGTATAATTACTTATTAGCCAGAGAGCACCATTAATACAGCCACGGGAACGCCTGAGAACTGTAAAATCCTCACATTTGGGTCTGTCGAGTTCCTTTATCGATGTCTAGAATCCCACCTCCTCCCCTCCACTTAGGAAAATCCCTGAAATGCCTCTGAAATCTGTGTCTCACATCCCTATTCTCACTTCTGTAAAAATGACTCCAGGCTGAGCTGAGTGTGGTGGTGCATGCCTTTAATGGCGGCGCTGGGGAGACAGAGACAGGCAGATCTCTGAGTTTGAGGCCAGCCTGAGAGTGCCAGGCTAACCAGGGCTGTATAGTGAGGCCCTGTCTCATTAAAAAAAAAAAAAAAGACTCAGAAATCATGTTTCTGCTTTTGGAAAAGCAGGTCGCACACACACTTTTGATCCATCAGCTGTTTCCAGCTCACCTGTGACGTGGGGGAAGACTGAGGTCTGAAAACAGGGTATTTCACAGGGGAAGGACGTTTCTTCTTCTGATAGACTCGGGAAGGCAAGGGAGAGACGCAGTCCAAGTTTGGCTGTCAACAGATTCAGTATTTAGATTCTCTCTCTCTCCTTCTCCCTCTCACCCTGGCAGCCTGGAACTCCTTTGGCCTCAAACTCACAGAGATCCACCTGCCTCTGCCTCCTGAGGTGTTGGGATTACAGGTGTGTGCCATTATGCTTGGCTACTTATTTATTTACTTACAGATTTTGTTTTTCTTGTTTGAGATAGTCTTGACCTCACTGTACAGAACAGGCTGGCCTTAAATCTCGGCAAGGCTTCTCAATAACCTACAATTCAAAGAAACTTAGGACAATGTGGAGTGATCTCCATGGCTGGTTTCTGAGAGTGGGTCACAATTCAAAATGACTGGCACAAATACTCTCCACCAATCTGATTAAATATTCAATCCATATTAAAAGTTATGAAATATTGAATACCATTTAATAAAAACAAGCAAGTTAATCAAGCCTTCGATTGGTGGTGGGTTCATGAAAGCTTATAGAGCAGTGGTTCTCAACCTTCCTAACGCTGCGGCCCCTTAATACAGTTCCTCATGGTGTGGTGACCCCCAACCAGAAAATTATTTTCATTGCTACTTCATAACTGCAATTTTGCTACTTTAATGAGTCATAATGTAAATATCTAATGTTTTCTGATAGACTTAGATGACCCCATGAAAGGGTCATTTGCTCCCCAAAAGGGTCGAGACCCACAGGTTGAGGACCACTGTTATACAGCCACTTCCTCTGGGCTTCATTCTAGTCCTTCACCTCTTCATTTCTTTTTCTGAAGAGAATTTTTATTTATTTGTGTACACACACACACACACACACACACACACACACACAGAGAGAGAGAGAGAGGGGCAGAGAGCATACCATAGTCCCTCTGTGAAAGACAACTTGTGGGAGTTGGTTCTCCCCCTCCACCATGTGGGTCCCAGAGATTGAACTCAGGTCCTCAGGGTTGGCCACAAGCATCTTTCTTTATTGAGCCATCTCACTGGCCCACCTCACTATTTCTTAGTGGGTATGAAAATCACGTCATATGTGTGAGCATTTTGGGTTGTTGTGGGTTGTTGAGTTGCTACTGCTTGGTACATGTGTGTGGTGCATATGACCCTGTGTGTTGATTTCTTCTCTGTACCTCAAATTGGCTTGGACACCAAAGGTCCTGTGGTCGCAGAACCCAGGGTGGCTTCAACAAGTGACTGTTTCTCAGCGTTCTGTGCGTGAAGTCAGCTCCCAGAGCTGAACACCTTCTTAGGTTTGACCCTTGTCTATTTGCTGGTTTCACCCTGGTCCTGCCCTTGAAGTGCAAGAGGACACTGTAGCATTGAGAAAAGACTTTAAACAAGCGTGAGCTCCATTTCCGGCCTGCTACTGCTTTTGTGGCTTTGAGAGACTGATGGTCTTCTAGCCTCCATTTCCCTTCTGGAAAGGGAGAATAACACTAGCTCTACAGGACTGTTGTAATATTATGTGTATATTTTATTAATGTTATAAGCATCTTAAACTTTTAAAAAAATTACAGCACCCGTGTGGAGGCCAAAGTACAAATTTCAGCAGTTGGTTCTCTCCTTCCTCCATGTGGGTCCCAGGGATAGAACTTAGATTGTCAGGCTTGACATCAAGCATCTTTACCCACTGAAACCATTTCACTGGCTCAACAAATTGTAAAAATCTTATTCTTTTGATGAGGCAAGTCCTATGCTAGGCTTTGTGATAGATCTGAGAGGGTAAGATGTGGAACAGCCCCAGAGTCAGGTGGGGGTGACAGACATCCTTCTCTAGTGCTCTATAGTGTCATGTCTTTGTCTGAAGAGTTCAAAAGACCCAAATGTTCTAAAGTCTTTCCTTTCTTTCCTTTACCCAGCTGTTCCACAGGTCTCTGGGTGTAGTTAGGCTTTTTTTTTTTTCAACTCTTTGGGGGCCCACCACCCAGTTCCCAAATAAATACACAGAGACTGATTCTTACTTATGAATGCCTGGCCTTAGCTTGGCTTGTTTCTAGTCAGCTTTTCTAACTTTAATTATCATATTTCTCTTTAACTACATTTTTCCTCTGGGCTTTTTACCTTTCTATATTCTATATATCTTTCTTTCCTTCTTACTCCATGACTGGCTATGTGGCTGGCCCCTGGCGTCTTCCTCTCCTCTTTTTCTCACTCCTCTTCTTTCAAGCCTAGATTTCTCCTCCTATTTATTCTCTCTGCCTGCCAGCGCTGCCTATCTCTCTCTTGCCCAGATATTGACAGTTCAGCTCTTTATTAGACCATCAGGTGTTTCAGACAGGCAAAGTAACACAGCTTCACAGAGTTAAACAAAGGCAACATAAAAGAATGCAACACATCTTTGCATCATTAAACAAATGTTCCACAGCACAAACAAATGTAACACATCTTAAACTAATATTCCATAACACCTGGGAGTCCTCGATGGGTTCCCTCTTGGGGTTTTGAGAGGGTCTCTTTAGAAAACGAGAAGAGACATGGAAGATAGAAGGCATGAGGGGCCACCTCAGTTAGGAAAAGGAACACTACCCCTTTTCTGAGCCCTGGGCACCCCTGTCTCCTGGGACTTATTTCCAGGAAGGAGGACTCATCTCAGCTTGGCTGTAAGAGTTTTGACCTCTTCCCTTCCTCTTGTTTAGACAAAAAGGTATGTCCTCGTGGTCTCCTAGAGGACAAGGGACAGACAGCACAAAGACTTGAGCTGGGTGTCTGACTCCAGGTCACTCAGTCAGCTCACAGTGTCCCTTTTCCCACTTCCCCAGGTAGAACATAAACTTCTATGTAGGTATTTAGCTACTGTGTGTATGTGTCTATTAGGGGTGTAGCTCAGTTGGTAGAGCACTTGCCTAACATGCATTAAGCCCTGGGTTTGATCCCCAGCACTGTGGAGCACCTGGATGGTGTCATACACCTGTAATCCTAGCACTTGGGAGATGGAAGTCAAAGGATCAGAAGTTCAAGGTCATCCTTAGTTACATAAGAGGTCCCAGGGCATCCTGGGGGTGTGAGCTTTTGGGTGGTAGGTGGACTTTTGCTTCAAGTTTTACCCTTAGGTGAGTAGCATAGTCTTAGGTGTTACAACTTCCCAAATAAACTTACAGAAGTTGGACCAGGCCAAGCCTGTAATGCCTCTAGCAGGGCCTCCTGCGAGCAGGCTCTCCTGGCAAGTGAATGATGGATTGTGGGTTCCCGCCGACCCCGAGCTGACTCCCAGAGCTGTTTGCTAAAAGTGCTTTCTGGCTCTGTTGTGACATGTGTTCTTGGAGGCCTGCCATCTGGGCAGGGAAGGTCCAGCTTTATAGATCTGTGCAGCTTCTTAGAGTATGGCAGAAAACCAGGCACCCTCCCCTACCCCCAGCAATCCTTAGACACACAATTCCTGCCAGGCAGTGTGTGAGTGCAGCAGAGGGATGAGAGGGTGGGACAGCCTGCTTTGTGTTGCTTTTGAGTACAATGGTTATCCAGAAAGACCCATCCACCTCCATGAATCCACGAACCCACTTAGAAATGGGTGGCTACCACACAGGGGTGAGCAGCAGGGTAGAGGGGCTCAGAATCCAAGAGCGAATGTGAAGAGGACATGCAAAGCCTAGTTTAATTTTAATTAAATTAATATTAACTGCTGACAGTGGCCAAGTGCCACCAACTCACCGTGCCAGGAACTGGGCTTTGGACTATCCTCCCAGGGCTTATGGTACTGTTAGTGTTCCCATTTTACAGGGAAACTGAGGCTAGAGGGATTAAGTGACTTTTTTCCCAGTGCCACAGTGAGTAGAGCTGGCCTCCCAGTGTGAGAGACCCACACCCTGCAGGGCTATGGAGATGGGAACTCTTTCAATGTCTAACTCAGTCACTTCACTGTCAGATCGGGAACTGAATATACCAGCCAGAAAGTCGGCCCTGCATAAGAGGGCCAGCCCTAGAGAGGGGGTACAGGTGCAAGTGTTCTGGGGTGCAGGATTTGAGGAGGGTGGTGCAAGCGCAGGGCGCTTGTTGGCTACGTGCCTCACCCTAGTCTCAGGCGCCGCCACAAGCTCTGCTTCTATGTTGTAAATAACAAGTCCCGGCATCGGCTGTCTATTTGATTTGATATACCAAGGCAAGGAACTGCTGGGGGTGTTTGTGTGGAGTTTTGTGGGGCCTGAAACCCCAACGTAGAAAGATCTCACCTCACACAGGGTGCCACCGGAGCCTCGGAGCCTCAGGAGTTATGGCTGAAATCAGGTTTGGAAGCCTAATCTGGTCCTTCCAGAGCAGGGCTGCTGCCTGTTGTGGGCCAGTGGGAAAGCGGGTCTCCTCTATCTTCTCTGAACCCCGCTGGGCTGAAATGGGCAGATGACAGCTGATACTCTTGGGAAAAGAGCTGCTTCCTCAGACTGCATAGGAGCCTGTGCCGGGTGGCATTTCTCAAAGCCACAAATACGCCTGCTTTATCAGCACAATTCTTCCATGTGCAGGCCACCTTTCCCCAAGTGTGATTTGAGTTCAAGGGAAGAAAGCGATACCCCACCACTCCCTTTCTGGCAAGCCAGGAAGCAAGAGTGAGTCCCTCACATGTTGGAGAGGAGTAGGGGGTGAAGGGTTTCCTGTGACACTCTTTTTTTTTTTCTTCCCGGAGCTGAGGACCGAACCCAGGGCCTTGCGCTTGCTAGGCAAGCGCTCTACCACTGAGCTATAAATCCCCAGCCCTCCTGTGACACTCTTAATGGGCAGGTGTCCCCATCGCCTGGCCAAACTAGGAGTGCTGTAGTCTAAGGTGTCGCAGCAGACTGAAGTCTTCCCTGTGGCTCTGGGTGCTGTGCCAGGCCTCTGGCACCCCGTCTTTAACACGCACCCCCACCCCCCAACTCCAGTTTGAAGCCCTGTCCCAGCCCGCAGGAAGCAGAGCTGATGTGACCAGCCTTTGGAGTTGACCACAGCATGGCAAGTTCTTGCTCTGGGGCAATGTCTGCAACTTCACCAGCTGTGGCTCGGAGCAGCCAGTTCTGCACATTGAGTTCTTCGCTTTTCTTGCCTTTCTCGGGTCTCTATCCTCAGCAGTTTGGAGATATTCCTGGTTCCCTTCGATCCTGGCTGGCTCCCCGATCCGGAGCTTCTAGAAAGAATAGGTGCGAAGGCCACTCTGATCCATCAGGGAGGAAAAAGGAGAGAAGGGAAGAGAAAGAAGAGATAAATACGAGGGCTTACAAGAAGAGAAATACAGAAAAGAGGGAGCGGGGGAAAAACGGTAAAAGAAAGAGAAGGGGTGGATGCAGAGTAGGGAAGTGAGAAGAGAATAAAAGAAGGAAACTGGCAGAGAGAAAGCCAGAAAAAAAGAGCGAGCAAACGCGCGCGATCGCAGGGTCTGAAAAGACCAAAGAGAGGGAGGAAGGAGGTGGGAGGAGGAGGGAGAGCGCAGAGGGGAGGGAGGAGGGAGGGGCCGAGGGACGCAGGGGGTGGGGGCTGCCGAGGCAGCAGTCGCAGCGGCTCCAGCCTCCTGCTCGCTCACTCGCTCTCAGTGCCCGGAGCCGGCTACCCGGCTCAGGGCTGTACGCAGCTCCCGCTCCTGCCGGGGATCCTGAAGCCTCTCCGGCTCCGGGGCATAGGACCGCGCGGCTGGCTGGCCCGAGCCCTGGGCGCGCCGCGGAAGCAGGTAGATGGCTGGGTGGGGTCCGCGGGGACTAGGAGCCTTGGAACACTGTGGGTGCATTGGGCCGGGAATGTGGGTTCCAGTCCAGGGGAGGGGGCTTTGCAGCTCCAAGACTAACTTTCCACCAGCTCCGTGGATCGCCAAGCTGCTCCGGTCGGGTCCGGGCTCTGGGAGGCGAGTTTGGTGAGGGGCAGAAGGTGGATGGCTGGGCTTGCGGGAGTGCCTTTGGGTCCGTGCGAGACGTGGAGAGCCCCGGAGTGGGCCAGGCGCGCGTCCTCCGGCCGCAGTCAGGACGCAGCGGCCGCCGCCTCCACGTGCGGGGAAAGACCTGAGAGTCGGGGTGCGGGTGTCCGGGAGAAGGAACCTGCCAGCTCTGCACGAATCTGGGGACTCCCGGCCCGGAGCCACCCTAGATGTACCGGACTTGCGCCCCCGCCCCGCATCTTCCCAGCCCGGGAACGGTCGCAGAGCTGTGGGGCGGCGCGCTGGTCCCCGCGGAGCCCAAGCCCAGCCTGTGCCACGCGCAACGTGGGTCACTTTTTTCCCCTTATCCCTCCTCCCTACTCTCTCAGAGGGAATCCCGGATGCTCTGCAGTCCTGTGGGTTGCCTCTGGCGACATCCCTCTGACCCTCGGCGGCGACCTCAACACCCAAAGTTAAAAGAGAAGCGAGTCACTCCTCCTGCACTCGTGGGTGGCTGTCCCGAAGTTCCTAACTTCTCTCCCAATCACAGGCGGTAGTATTGTAAGTGGGGACACGGGTGGTCCTCGTGGCTGCCTTGCGCGACCACCTTCCTCTTAGACTTGATTTATTCTCTTAATTTTTAGGGGGAAAAAGACTTAAAAAGATAACAATCATTCCTTGCGGGGATCAAGGTCGCTAGTGGGACGGAGCCACCATCCGTTTTCAGTCCCGGAGAGCCGAGTGTCGGTGTAGCGGGTACCGGAGCCCTCGAGCCCCAGCTTCTTTTTCCTGGAACTGACTCCCACGCTCCATCCCACTGTCGCCGTGTCTCAGGATCCGTCCCCACGAGCCCCCGCCGTGAAGCCAGTCAGCTTCCTTCCAGGCTGGTGATGCTCTCGAGAAAAACCGGTCCAAGTGACTAGGATCAGTATCTCCACTCTTGGTCCCTCCGGGAGCCAATAAGGCAGGGCCTCCAGCGGTTTGGAGGATGCTTACCGGGAGGCTAGAGCTCCTGGCCATCCCAGTCTGTGGCTAGGGTACTTGTGCTCCGCGCATCCGCGCCCGTTACTCTGCTGGGGGAAACTGGGGTTAATGTCCTGACCGGGTGGTGGCGTTTTGGCTCCCCGAGTCCAGGGGCTGGATTCGCCGACCCTCATTGCTTTCCTGCTTCCCTCGCGTCTTTGTTGGACTGCAATCTGAATTGGTCTCATGTGAGGCTTAGCACAGGTAGAGGCGGCAAAAAAGCTGGAGGTCTTTGCGTAGAGGCTCGCCTACCAGCCATTGCTCCCGCTCAGTAGGTTGGGTTCAGTGCCCCAGGGCATTGACATTAACCCCCAGCCTAGGATGCGGCGCTTCACCTTCTGCTCCTTTGGCGGATTTCCCTGCGGGTGTATATCAAGCACCGGGCTTTCGATGTTTGCTCATATACTGTTTAAGCGGCTAGAAATCTTTCTTCCCATTCTACAGACTAGCTTACTGAAACCCAGAGAAGCGAAGGGACTCGCTTAGAGCTGGCTAAGGGTTAAGGGGAAGTAATCCAGTCTTCCTGCCAAAGGGCTGGGGACCTTTCCTAGTTTTCCTTATTGACTTCATCACTTTCTTAGCGCGAGGCAGGTGTTCCCAGTTAGGCCCCCGCACTGCAGAATGAACGGGATGGAGGGCCAGAAGTTGGGAGGTTAGAGGCAGGACATGATACCCAGCATCCTCCAAGAGGAGCCATGTCTACGGAATGCAGAGTTTGTGCCTGCGCCGGGTCTGCTTTTAAGTGCCACAGACTTGGCTCTCAGGTGGCCTGCGTGGCAGACTCGGCAGGCATTCTCAGTGGAAACCATTGTGTGTGGGGCGGAGGATCTTGAGTGAGCCTCGTACATTGCCACTGGAGGACAAGGGTTTTTACTGCTAACCCCAGGCAGTGGAACAGCAGCGGCGGGCCAAGGACTGGAGAGTCAGGGCCAAGGAGAACTCAAGTTCAGCCTTTGGCCCACAGATCCACTACCTCTGTGGAAGTGAAAGGTGAGCGTTGGCTCTGAAGGCAGAACTGGGTGACCCTAGGGCCAGGGACACAGCTGTGGAAGGTGCTGTTACCTCCTTTCCTCCTGCTCATCCCCCCCCCCCCCCACCAGGTTTCAGGCATTCCTTTGCTCCTTCCCAGCTTCCCTTTTAGAATCTAGGTGCTGGCAGATGAGATGGCTCAGCCGGGTAAGGGGGCTTGCTGCCAAGCCTGACACCTCGAGTTCGATGCTGGGGAGTTAAAGGGTGGAAGGAGACCTGATTCCCGCAAGATTGCCCTCTGACCTTCAGACACTTGCGCTGGCATGAACCCTTGCTCCCAGAATAAATAATAAATAAATAAATGTAATAGAAGCAAGGTGCTTGAGCATTCCGGGCTTTGGATGAGTTGGACATTTCCCCTCCTGGGGACATTTGGTCAGCTGTTAGTTCTGCAGTTTGTCCTTGGGCCCGGGGACCTAGCCGTGATCAGACAGGGACAGTCTCCAGCTCATTATTGCTGACTGCCTAGGTCCCACCTCTCTATGCTTACAGTCTAGTTGCACAGAGGAGGCACATATGTAAAAGGGCATCTGCAGAACTGTTGGCAATGTAACAAATGACCCCAGCCTCCCCTCAGGTGGCTCAGGGCTTCGCGGTGACAGTTTGAAACAGTGGACCATGAGGTTTGGAGAGTCTGCTGGTTGCCAGGGGTGACCCAGGACAGCTGTATTGCTGACCTTATATGTGGCACTGGAGAGCTGCCCTGTAGAGTTTCTGCTGGTCAGAGCATGGCAGGAGGGAGCTGGTGCATGTTGACGACTGCGATCTTGCTAGGTCTCCATAGAGACCAGCAGGTGATGGTGTACTTCTGAAACTCTAGCACCCACAGCTGCTTGGCAAGCTCTGGAGCCCCACTGTACAGATGGGTAAGTAGACCCCAAGTCTGTAGATTGGGACAGCTGTGTGGTCAGATGGACTCAGTTGCTGTAGAATCCAGGCGTCCCTTATGTCCCGTTCAAGTTAAAACGCTCTTCTTCCGAGCTGGGGAGACGGCTAAGTCAGTAAAGTGCTTACTGTGAAGCATGAGGACCTGAGTTTGATTCCCAGGACCCTCCTGAAGAGCTGAGTACAGTGCTGTGTGCTTTGTAACCCCATCCCTGGGGAGGCAGAGACAGGAGGATCCGTGGGACTCACTGGACAGCCAGTTTAGCCTAATGGGTGAGTCTCAGGTCCCAATGAGAGACGCAGTCTCAAAAACAAGGTGGCTCGCTCCTGAGGATGACACCTAAGGTTGGCCCCAAGCCCTCTGCATGCACACTCCCACATGTGCACATGTACCCACACACACATGCATGCACACACATAAAATAAATAAACAAAAACTGAAGCCCTCCTCCAGAAACAAAACAAAACAAAACAGGGCAGTGGTGGTGCACACCTTTAATCCCAGCGCTCAGGAGGCAGAGGCAGGTGGGTCTCTGAGTTCGAGGCCAGCCAGGAGTACACAGAGAAACCCTGTC
The DNA here is from genome assembly GCF_949786415.1 of Peromyscus eremicus. Classification (NCBI taxonomy): domain Eukaryota; kingdom Metazoa; phylum Chordata; class Mammalia; order Rodentia; family Cricetidae; genus Peromyscus; species Peromyscus eremicus. The sequence goes on from NC_081422.1 coordinate 58,904,613, forward strand.
TTGAAAACAAAACAAAACAAAAAAAAACAGAACCAACCAAACAAACAAAACAAACCCCACAAAAACCTGAAGCCCTTCCTTCTGTCTGGAAGACAGCAGGGGTCATGCTTCCATTAGGGAAGGGCTTATAGCAACCCAGCTCCCAGGACATACCCTTGGCTTCTGGTTCAGTGGGCCTGGGGTGGCCTTGCTAATTGCCATTCCCATCCAGCTTCCAGCCATGCTGATGCTCTCACTGTGGGAACCATACTTTAGGTGTGGGGAACTGAGGAAAGGGACTGATTTTCCCGGAGACGCTACTGGAGTGGGGGCTGGGACAAGGCTGTGATTTAAAACCTGGGACTCCCAGGACAAGCTTCTAGGAGGTCCCCTCCCCCCACCCCCCAGGTGGCTGTAGAATTAAAGGAATATTTTATCTTCATCAGCACACACACAGAGAATATATTGTCACGTAATTAGGGAATAAATAGGTGTCGCTCGCTCGTTGGCTGCAGACTTTGTGCCCTGTGGCTCTGTGGGGGTTTATTAGAGTGGCATTATAATTGAGAAGGTGTCATCCACTCCCTGAGCCCCTCATCAAACTTTCATGGCCAGGGTGGTCGTTGTCCAGAAAGGTGTGTCTTCTTCATTTCAAAGAAAAGAAAGTGGGTTGGGGGGCGGGGGTGGTTCAGCTGGTAGAGTGCTTGCATAGCTTGCATGGGGCCCGGGGTTCGGGATTTGGCACCGAACAAACCAGGTATGGTGGCACAGGTCTGTAATTTCAGCACTCAGGAGGTGGAGGCAGGAGGATCAGGAGTTCAAGGTCATCCTCCACTAAGCTGCAAGTTCAAGGAGAGCCTGGGCTACGTGAGACCCTGTCTCAACATCAAGGGAGGGAGAAAAGAGTAGAAGGAAAGAAGGAAGAGAGGACAGACAGACAGAAGGGACTCAGGAAGATGCTTTTCCTGATACTGGACTAGCTGTGCTTCATCTGACAGTTGGCATGCAAGGTGTTCTTAGGGAACAAAGGGAAAAAAGAAAGAAAGAAAGAAAGAAAGAAAGAAAGGAAGGAAGGAAGGAAGGAAGGAAGGAAGGAAGGAAGGAAGAAAGAAAAAAGTAGAGCCGGGCAGTGGTGACACACGCCTTTAATCTCAGCACACTTGGGAGGAGAGGCAGGTGGATTTCTGTGAGTTCAAGGCCAGCCTGGTTTACAGAGTGAGTTCCAGGACAGCCAGGGCTGTTACACAGAGAAACCCTGTCTCAAAAAACCAACAAACAAAAAGAAAAAGAAAGAAAGAAAGAAAAGAAAAAAGAAAAAAGAAATAGCAGTTTGATCAGAGCAAGGCTTCCAGGAGTCTGCAGCACACGTTCTGGATCTGTTTGTTGACACTGTCTGTTTTAGATGTCTGTTTCTGACTTGGCGCTGAATCTCAGGGGGTGAGGGGTGGGGGGGCTCTTCCACTCTGTGATGGGTCCATCTACCATGTGTGTTAATTAGGCCCCAAAGAAAAGAATCATAACAGAGTTGTTCTCCCTAAATGCTGGTATTTTTCATCTGGATTCTATTTATTGATTATTTTACAGTCGAGAAGGAACAGCAATCCATGTTTTTATTTCTTTATTTTTTATAACAAAGCTAGCTGCAGTAATTATGCAGGCGCAACATGTCTGTTCTGGAGCAGGAAGTTGGAATTCGTTCAGCCTGACTCAAACATTTGGGTGAGATCTAATTGAGAAAGACATTTCAAAGAACAAATATTTAGGAATTTGGACTTGTGCTGGTGGCCTCTCTGGGCCAGTGTGAGTCCCTTGCCTGTGTCTTGATTCTTGAAGGTGGAGGAAGAGAATGGAGGACCAGGGGTCAGTCATGTAAAGACTGCTGTCAGAATGTGAGGTAGAAACTTAGACCCCTCTAAGTTTCAGCCACACTCAGAAAGGGAAAACTGATACCTTCAGAGATGATGAGGAAGGGGGGATTCAAAAATCAAATATAGATCGAATCTTCACTGAATGCCCAACCTTGGGGTAGGCTCGATGAGGGGGGCATAGGACTTATATGTGTCATTTATCTTTCATAACAGCTCAGGTAGCTATAGAGACAAGAGCCCTTGACTGAAGAGGGTGTCAGAGCTGCCAGCAACAGAAGACCTGAACCCTCCTGGCTGGAACAATAAGGGACTCTATGTCTCCCGGAACAAGAGGTCTAGGCTATTTCTGCTCCAAGGTTTTTTCTTTCAGTGGCTTAGCAGCAGCAGCAGCAGCAGCATCGAACATCCAGATACTTTTTCATCCTCTTTGTTCTCAAGGTCACAAAATGGCTGCAATGGTTGCAAGTGTTGCATCCTCAAATCTCCTGCAGAGGCAGAATAGTCGGCCAGGGGAGCCTTTCCCAGCCTCTGATCTAACTTTGCCTCTTGTCTTCTTGACGGAATTTGTGAGTCTGGTGCCATGCCTAAACCAAGCAGAGGCAAGGGGTAGAGATGTTCACAACTGCTCTAGAGCAATCTTGACGGGCTATTGAATTGCAGAAAGGAACAAAATTGGAAAGGAGAAAGAAGCACCGAGCACCTGCCAGCTATAGAGTTTAAGACCTGGGTTTGAATCCTCTCTCTCCCCTTTTTTAAGCCTCATGACTTTGGGCAAAGGATTTTAACCTTTTATGCCCTCAGTTTACTCATCTGTATAATGGGATTGATTGGGAAGATAAATCTGAGTTAGCCCAAGAACTACATTAACCAATACAAGACAAGTAAGAGGATTGGAAGATTTGACCTTGACCATCAGGGAATATACAACCCTGTTTGGGAGATGTGGTGGATTCTACCACATTCATCAACAGTCAGTCAGAAGGCAGAGCCAGAGGAGATTTGGCCAGAAAAGCAACCATAGCAGGAGACCATGCCACCAGTGGGAGCCATAGCAGTCATGGCAGCCTTCCCAGGCTGGGAGTACTTTAGGGCATATCCCCAGACTCTAGCCCTGAAGTCAGGAAGGTTGAAAGCTCTGTCTGCCTGGTTTATTCTTGCCTTTTCCTTTTTGGTGATGGCATGGAACAAATCAGGCTAAAATATGGTCTTCCTGTACAACCACAGATGCAGCTTTGAGACAAGGTCTTAGGTGTCCCAGATTCCCTAGATAGCTGAGGATGACCTTGAACTTTGAATCCTCCTGCCTCTATCTCCCAGGGGCTGGGATTACAGGCACGTATCACCACATTGGGTTTATGTGGTTTGGAGGTTCAAACCCAGGGCTTCTTGCATGTCGGGGAAGTGCTGTACCCACTGAAGCACAAACCCAGGCTTGCAGCTGATGATGCTTGTTGGGTAGATATCATCATCGTGACTCAGAGGCAGCTGTCAGCTGCTCCATCACAGTGCTAGACTCCTGGCTTACAGTCTTACTTGGTTCATCAGTCTTGACCTCTTAGGCCATGTCTCAGCATTAACTGCAATATGTCATCATCATCATCATCACCATCATCATCATCACCACCACCACCGCCGCCGCCGCCGCCGCCGCCGCCGCCGCCGCCGCCATCATCGTCGTCATCGTCATCACTGTGAGGTTTTTGATGTGTATCTTTGACATGGAGTCTCATGTAGCCCAGGCTGGCCTCAAACTCATTGTGCGGATGAGGATGACCTTGAACTTCTGATGCTCTTACCTCTACCTTCAGAATCCTGGGGTGACAGGCCTGTATCACCTTATCTGGCTTTATGAGATCTTTTTTGAAATAGGTCTTGCTATGTAGCTTGAGCTGGGCTTGAACTGTCAATCTTCTTGTTTCAGTGTCCTGAGTGATGGGATTACAGGTGTAAACGCGGCACCAGCTTGGGTAATATTAGTAGCATTTGATGTCTGACTACTACCGTGAAATCTGATGTCATCCATTCCTCAGGCGTCTTCCATTCTGGACTCTGTTTTCACTAGCAGAACCATATTCTCAGTGTGTGGACTCAACTTTAGCAACACCTTTTGGTATCCCTGTGACTCTGACATTCCCTTCCCAGTGTCTAAGCACAACCGTTGTCCTTACTGTTTTTCCAGGATCTATCTTTCTGGCCTGAGGGATCCCCTTTGGTGTACTGGGTGACAACACCAGCCTCCTGTGGTGTAGGGGTAGACGAATGGAAGCACACACTTTCCAGAACAGTCTGAGGGGCTCTATGAAAGAGACCGTGTAGATGTCAGTAGATGTCAGTGCAGAGGAGGCTGTGAGTTCTGAACCCATGCTATGAGCCCCTTGTACAGTTCTGGGGCTACTGCCAAGCAGCCAAGGACTTTTCTGTCTTTTCTTTCTTCACAATATCTCCCAAGCAGGGTTACATGGATCTTTCACCTTACAGGTCCTCAGAGAACTCACAGGATGAGGCAGAAACTCCTTCATATCTGCCCAGGTCTTATCTTTTCTCTTCCCCTGCTAGGCCTTTCCCTTCCTCACCTCAAGACCTCTCCCCACCTCTCCTCTATGCCTCTCCCTACCTCCCCTGCTAGGTCCCTCTTCCCACCTCACCTCTAGGCTTCTCTTTTTGCCAAGGCAGCACGTCTTGCCCTTCCCTGGGTTTTCTGGAAGTACCCCCCCTTTAAAGCCTGCTCCGAGCTGTATCCTCATTAGAGCTTCCCTAAGTACTGGTACCCACAGTGCTCTTGAAGTATTGACCTCTCCTTCCCCGAACGTCTGTAGCAATTACTGCCCACACTGCACATTCTGTGTTTAATAGGATGCTGCTGGTCGTGCTATTCAGCATCATTTCAGGGTGTTCCTTGTCTCTCCCAGTTGGATCCTAAACTCATTGAGATCCAAGATGGGGTGGGCTGGGTCCTTCTTTGTGGCCATCACTGTGGCCAGTAGATGGGGTTGAACCAGGGCCTTGTGCATACAGGACAATTCAATGGACATTTGTTTCTTTATTGAGACAGGGTCTCAAACAGCACAGACTGGCCTTGAACTCAATGTGTAGCCACAGATGACCTTGGATTCTTGATCCTCCTGAGTGCTGGGATTACAGGTGTGCACCACCAGGCCTGGCTCTCTCAGCAGATATTTATTGAATTCATAAACCACAGGAATAGATTATTTTCCTGAAGAAAATCACTGTTTTTTTCCCACTCAACCTCAATTGAAGGGACTAATTTTAACGAATGCCTCTCATATGTGGAACATACTTTAGGCAGTTTATAGTCACTATAAACTGTAACTCTCTGCAAGGGGTCAGGGAGCAGAAGTGGCCAGCAGGGGGCACCGAGGAGTGGGGGAACAGGGCTGGCCCTTCATCTATTTATGCTTAAGCATGTTGTGGACATTCTTGCTACCCCGGTCTGCTGGTTTCTGGTCTCATTCTGCACGGTTGCTTTAGTGGGTCCCCAGAACTTTGAACTACTTACTTCAGACTGCCAGCCTCTTGGTGAACACTTTATTTGAGGCAGAAAAGGGGGATGAGGCCGGTGGCCCGGGAGGGGAAGACTGAAAAAAGGTTCCGATGACTGTGAGCAGAGTGGAAGCTTTCCTGAGACACCAGGAGTGTAGGACATTTAGCCCACGAGGGAACGGGCTAGAGCCCCATCCAGGTGCTGTGGTTTAGAAGCTCTTGGATTGCGTGTGTGCTCTAAACCTGTGCTACCTCCTCAGACAAGGTCTTAGAATGGAGAATGGTGGAAGAAGGCTCCGAAATCCAACACCTGGCCTCCGGATGCATGCAAACACAAGCACACATGTGAATAAAAGAAGCAAGGTCTTAAAAAATTCAAGTGACAGGCCCAAACAGGATGCCTACCTCGAATGGTAACCTTCTAGGGTCTTCTGAGGGAGGGGCTTCCTGGGGTGCCTTCCAAAGACTGCTTTGGAGTTGGCTTTTGTGGGTCCTATCTCTAGGATCTACTTTTCCGCTCTGGGAAGCTGCCCTTCCCTGGCCTGACCTGCCTGCTTTATCACTCGAGCTTAAAATAAATACAATAAATATAAACACCCCCAAACTTTTTCTTTCCTGCAGAGGATGAGCAATAATCTACATATGCAAATAAATGGCATGCCAGCCCCATGAATATTAATTCGGAACGGGAGTCTGAGGCTCTGAACTACACTCAGAGCCAGGGAGCTGGCATTTTGCAGCCCCTCGGGTGCGCGCTGGTAATCAGACCTCGTGTTTTAAGGCTGCCCTGCTCTCTGCTGACCTCTCTTCTCACCCGGAGCACTTACCAGGCAGATGCAAAGGGTCTTAGGTGGACGGGCTTGGGGCTCGGGTGGTGGGTGAGCTTCACGCTGGGTCTTTTTTCTGGAGTCCAGGCCTCAGCTGCCCTTCTACCCTGGCATTAGCAGAGAGTCACCGGGGACAGGGCACAGTTCTGGGGAACACTGTGGGGTGAATGTCAGGATGTCTACAAGGTGTGAGAGGGACAAAGCCTCCCCGCCCCCCCCACCCCCCAGCTAGCTTGTTCTGCCTCTTACAGGTAACTAGGGACATGGAGACCTGGAGGAGTGGCAACTTCCCAGAATGACTCCGTGCATTGTGGCAGGAAGCAAGAAAGCTTATTCATTCTCTGCTCTGAAAAAGCACATTTCTTTTTGTGTGTGGAGGAGCGAGTGGGCAGGGTGGCATTTCAAGTTTGTATACTTTTGGGGAAAGAGTCATTCTTTTCTGTGAACAGTCACCCAGGGACAGGTGGCTTCTGAAAACCCTGTCTTGTATCCCATTTGGAAATCGTTTCTTTCCTCCTTCAGATTTCCAAATTAGATTACCCACAGACCAGAATTAACAAGTCCTCTCAGCAGAGATGACAGAGCGGGATGGGAAAAAGGCCTGTGGGCCTTCAAGGAAGGACCAGGTTGGGGAGGAAACCCGCAGGCCCGGCCGCCAGGTGGGAAGGCAGGACCTGGCTGGCGTTTCTCCGTCCCACTGGAATCGGGAAGGTTCTGAGGGAAACAGACAGAGAGGAAACTCTACAGCATGTGGCATCAACAAAAATGGGGCGAGGGTGGGGGCTTAAGCTGAGGGTGTGGCTTGGTAGGTAAGGGCTGGCCTAGCTCGCCTGAAGCCCTAGATTCAGTCTCTAGACCTGCATAAAAACCAGGGGTTATGGAGCATACCTGTAATCTCAGCACTTGGAAAGTGGAGGCAGGAGGATTGGGAGTTTAAGAGTATCCTCCTACAAGTGAGTTGGAAACTAGCTTGAGCTACATGAGACCCTGCCTCAAAAACAAACAAACAAACAAACAAACCCTCCCCCCCCAAAAAAAAAAAAAAACACAAAACTTTGTCTTGAGTTGAGCGTAGTGGTAGCTACTTTGTCTTGGGTTGGGCGTAGTTGGGCCTCTGTATTCACAACACTCAGGAGTCTGAGGCAGGAGGATCTCAAGTTTGAGGTCAGCCTTGGAAGAGATCTCTCTCTCTCTCTCTCTCAAATAAAAAGTGTCTTGGGCTGTGGTGAGCTCCAGGGTGGAGGACTTCACTAGCACGTGCAAGGCCTGGGCTTCCCACTGCAGCAAACATTAGTTCATCCTTTCTCTTGCTCTTTGCTGTTGCTTTTGGTGACCTTTGGCTTTTTTTTTTTTTTTTTTTTTTTTTTTTTTTTAATTCTTTTAAACAGTGTCCCGTAGACCCCAAACGGGCTTCGGACTCCTATGGAGACCGGCCTTGATCTTCCTGCCTCCACCTCTCAAATTCTGGGATTACATATATACCATCACGCCTGGCTCAGCTCACCTTTGGGGCTCCTTCTTCTCCTTGTCCATGAATATTAAATAATCAGCCCTACTTCTTATGGCTGCTTTGTGGGTTCAAGTTCCCAAGTCAAGCAGGTGTTTCAGTCATTTGGATCTTTCTTTCCAGACAGACCTGCTTGGCTGCCTTGTATCTGTAGATGAGGGCTGTGTCTCCTCATGGGTCTTTGTAAGTGCTGGTGTCTCTCGGTGTGTTGTGCGTTTTCTATGAATATGTACCTATTATCTATTTCTGAGCGTAGTGTTATGGAAAGGGACGAGAGCCAGCCCGTGTGTGTCTGTGTGTTTGTGGTGTGACTTTGTGTGTTTTTGTCTGTAAGTGGCTGTGTCTCTGAGTGTCGCCATTCTCATGTCTGGACAAGTCTCTGCACACATTGAAGACTCAGTACGGCCAGATCTTGCCAGGGCTGGTAAGCTTCCTAGTGCATAAAACACCCTGGGTCCTGAGTCCTCTCTAAGGCCTTTAGATTGTCCCTTGCCTCTTCTTCTCACCTCTAGACAAGCCTCTCCCAGTCCCCGGAGCCCTTGCTAATTGTCCTCTGTCCCTTCCCCTTACCTCCCTCTAGTCTAGAGGCACTCTGGGCAAGCAGCAGCTACTGCAGCCAGGACAGCCCTAGGCTATTTGCATTTGTGTTTGCATCTCATTTACATGGTCCATACAGACTTTCAGTTCTGCTGTTCTCAAGGTAAAACGTAGTTGGCTTTTCTTGAAGGTCATTATAGTAAGCCTTTTTGGCTTTTTATTTTATTCTTTCTGATTCAGACTTTCTTCCCAGAATTAAAGGGAAGGGGGCAGCAGGAAGAAGTGCCAGAAACCTTTGCATTTCTCTCAGCTCCCCCAGCTGCCAGGTAAAGGCCCTGGCTCTGTGGGTGGAGGTCCTGGGCTTTGGGAGAACAGTGATGGAGGAGATGTCCTCATCTCTTGAAGCAGGTGTGGATAGGGACCAGCCCAGCCAGGGTCTGTCACCTGCTTCTCCAGTTCCCGGGCTTAGTTCTGCAGAAGGAAAAAGCAAGGAAGCTTCACCCCCTCACCCTGTTCCTATCTAGATACCAGAGAGGCAATGGGCCTGGGCTAGCCTTGGGAAACAAAGAGGATGAAGTGTGTCTTTTCCTTTCCTTTCAAACCCCTAACACGTCATCAGCCATCTAATGTCGCAGGAGGTGTTCCAAAGGCTTCCCCAGGAAGGCTACACCCAAGTATAGCCCAGCTCTTGGCTCTGAGTTCCCTCCATGGATGTGGTTTGCAGTCCTGGTTCTGCTTCTCATTAGCTGTGTGTGCATGCTTGATGTTGAGTATCATTGTTGATCACTCTCTGCCTTATTGATTGATTGATTGATTGATTTTTGAGGCAGGGTTTCTCACTGAACTTGGAGCTCACAGATTTGGCTAGGCTGGCTGGCCAGGGAGCTCTAGGGATCCACCTGGCTTTGCCTCCATGCTGAGGTTACAAGAGTGCACTGCCCTACCTGGCTTCTTGCATGGATGTTGGGGAATCTCAACTCAGGCCCTCATGTGTGTGCAGCAAGAGACGGAGCCAGGTATCAGTGAGAGACCCTGTCTCAAGAACAAGCTGGACAGGGGTTGAAGAATGACACCCGAGGTTAACATCTGGCTTACATACTCAAACATATACATATGAACGTATACACACATAACACCCCCCCCCAAAAAAAAGGTGCTTCAGTGGGGGACAGGACTGCTATCTGAGAGCAAAGAGAGGGGGTGAAAAGGGATATAGGACAAGGAAGCAGGAGAAGTAAAGGCAAGCCAGGCCAAGCTCAGGAGGACCAAAGGATGCTCTGACGAGTGAGTGGTGCTTCATGACTCCATAGCTGTATGTTGGAGAAGGGGAGGGCTTATCTACTAACTCTTTGGTCCAAGTACCAGGATGAAACATTGGCTTCTATTGCCTGGACCTCTGAAATTCTGGCTCCCTCCCCTGGTGGGTGCTGCCTATGGGTACAGAGAATATTTGACTCTCTTTGGGTCTAGAGAAGGAACCTGTGCTGGGGCACTGCTGCTCTTGAGTGTGATGGAGGCTGTACCGATGCTGGGACAGGAGCAGTGTTAGCTGAGACTGTGGCCCTCATGTAGGTGGTGGCTGGTGACCTGGGAGTTGAGTGGAGCTCAGCAAATTAGGGCACACAGTCTCATCTGCCCCCCACTAGTCCGTAGACACACTCATTCTTGGGGCCAAGTGCTGGAGCCGGGTTCTGTGGGGAGAAGCGCAGCAGCTCTTGACCAAGTGAGGTGTCTGGAAAGGACTCATTCTTAGGTCTGCATGAGTTTGCTCAGAAAGAGTCAGATGGGAGCCATTTCCTTAAGTCCTGGCTTTATTCCTAGCTCAGCTGGGGTGGGGAACTAGAAAGGTTCCCAGCTTGCTGTTGCCAGGGGAGTCTCACTCACTGTGGGGGGAGCTGGCACCCAACAACACTCACACATTTTAATCAGAGAGAAGACTCTTTCTTGGTAAGCTCTGTCATGCAGGATCCTGAGTCAGAGACCAGTGTGTCTAGATTTGAATCCAGTTCTGTGCTCAAAAGCTGGGTCATCTTGGATGAGTGACTCAACAGTCCCTCCACGGAGTCTTTCCTGAGTGCCTGAGGTGGGCTGTGATGGTAAAGCTGTGACAATACAATGTCCTTGTGGGTCGCTAGAGTATAAGTAAGTTAGCAGATGACAAGGTGACAAGAGAAGGGGGGAAGTAGTGGGCTGGGGAGGCCTGCAGTTTTAAATGAGGAGGTCAGGGAAGGTTTCAACCAAAGCACCCTTTTAACGCTGATGTCTTGGGAATGTTGCTCCGTGCCTTAGTTTCCCCATCTGTACATGATTTGTTTATTTGTATGTGTATACATTGTGCATATGCATATGAAAGCCAGACATGGGTATTGAGGGTCTTCCTCAATCACTCTTCACCCTATCTTTTGAGACAGGGTCTCTCACTGAACCTGGAGCTCACCAATTGGCTAGACCAACTATCCAGCAAACCCCAGGGAGCCTCTGATCTCCACTCCTCCAATGCTGGGATTATGGGCACTTTTCTCTACTTGGCTTTTTACTTGACCACTGGAGAGCTGAACCCAGGTCCTCATGCTTACACAGCCATCATTTTATACACTGAGCTGTCCTTCCTGCCCTTGCATGGTATCATTTGGCACACAGGGTTGCTGGAGGGTCAAGCCAGCTAATCCATACATCAGGTGTGGACCTGGCCTGGCACACGGCAAATACTGTCATTTGTCACTGCTTCTCAGGTGGAAGCCTATCCTTCCTGCCACTGGGAGGCACCAGCATGGGTTCCAGACTGCAGGATTTTGGCAGGCATCATCTCCCCAGGAGTGGGAGCAGCCGACTCCAGGCCTCCCCAGCTTCTCATTAAAAGGGGACACACAGTCTCTTCAGTTGAAGAAGCAACGTTCACATCTTTTTACTCAATCCTCCGACTCCCAGAGGGAGTCGTGACTGAGCTGTTAGCAAAATTCAGGTTTAGGAAGTGGCTCCTTGTCGTCTGTTGAGCTTCTGCAGATGCAGTGAGCTCAGGCCTGCCTGGGCTGGGGGCTGGGTTCCCAGTAGTGGGCATGAGGCCCTGCTTGCTTCCAGCTCTTGGCCAGGTGACTACTGTCTCTCATTCGTAGGCACTGAGAATCCTTTCAGCGACTCAGATGCCACAATGTACCATGGCTGAGATTTTTGTGGCTGTAATTTACTGCCGTAGCAAAGCTGGGGAGCCCAATCCCAGTAGCCCACAGTATAGATATTGCATCTAATCAATCCTCTATTACTATGCAAACACATCCTATAGGCTACTGATGTCTTTTCCTTCAAACACTTAATGTATAATTAATGACACTTTGAATGCCAAAGAAGACACCAGCCCAAAAGCTCCCACTATGATTTATACCTACCCAGATAGGAGAGTGGCTTATCTGTCCTCTTACCATTCTGCAGTGGGTCTCCTCACCTTCACAGGGAGTGAAGCCATGGAGGAGAAAAAGAGGGCAAGCAGCCTGCCCTCCAGAAAGCACAGCACCCAAGTGAGATGGTGGCCATTTTTTTTGTTAACATTTTAAAAAATATTTTTAGCTGAGGTCTGATGTAGCCTAGGCTGGACTTGAGTTCACTGTCTACCTGAGGGTGACCTTGAACTTCAGATCCTTTCATGTCTGCCTTCCACATCCTGGGACTGCAGGTGCACAGCACCATACCTGGCTTACGAGGTGCAGGGAATTAAACCCAAGCCATTTGAGCATGCTAGGCAAACGCGCCACCAACTGAGCAACCCAGCCCTTTCCTGTCAGCTTCTTGATGGCCCTCCCGCCTAGCCCTCTCAAACTCTGTGAGGACATCCTCTTCTAAGTTGCTTGTGCTGCAGGTGAAGACACAGGTTTTCATGAGTGCCTGACCCTCTCTGCGGGCAGGTGGATCTGGAAGGAGTGCCTGGTGTTTCCCAGCTGGTGGGATAACAGCATGGACACCGCTCTGCATAACTGTGTGAGAATTCAACATCGTACACAGGTTAGGCCTTGAAACCAGGCTTCCTTATGGCAGTGAAGTGGGGAGAGTCGTGGCTCAGTTGTAGGGTGCTGGCCTAGCATGCACACAGCCATAGGTTCCACCCCAGCGCTAAATAAATGGAGGGTGATTCGTGCCCAAGCACTGGGGAGGTCGAGGTAGCATGATTAGAGGTTCAAGGGTGTCCTCGGTTATTTAGGGAGTTCGACTCCAGCTTGGGCTATATTGAGACCCTGTCGTGAGAAAAGGAAAGAAAAAGAAAGAGGTATGGAGGAGATTCCTCTGGAGAAAAATTATTTGGAAGGAGACAAGGTTTTGGACCCCATTGGACCTTAGGGGACTTGCCTGTTCTGCAAAGAGTGGGTTCCATGAAAAGCCCCAACCTCTAAGTTGATCTTGGAACACTCTATAGCTCCCATGTCAGGAATGAGGACAGCAGGGCCCATCCTAGGGGGACTATGTCTGTGGGAATGAAGAGACACACTGTCCAGTGTGACTCAGCCTCAGAGGGCAGTACACAGGGCCGTGGAGAAGGGGACTGGTCACGCAAGGCACATGGGGGCACCCGAGAAAGAGTGTGACAGAGACAAAGATATTGTCGCAGGTGGGCACATGCTCACAGGGACCTCTCCTGGGTTAGAGGATTTGGGTTCAAGCCACCTCTCTTCAGGGTAGCCTGCCGTATACTTCCAAGACCTATTTTCCATCTTGTCATTCTGGTGGGTGAAGGGCAGCCTTGTTCCTTGCCCAGGAGCCTCCACAGGGCCACAGCCCCTGTCCCCCACTCCTTCAGTCCATCTTAGTCCATACTTTCTGAGGCTGGATGAAGGATCTTTCTGAGTGCAAAGTGGACCAGGTTACTGCACTGTCGGAAACCCTTTAATGCTTCTCCGTTGCCCTCAGGATAAAGTCAAAACTCATTAGTGTGGCAGTCAAGGCCCAGTTAGCTGCCTCTCTCCATAATCCTCCTCCCCTTCACCAAGCTGCATGGTCCCCAGACTTCAGCATGTCTTCTGCACCTCGGGACCATGGCCCACCTCTCTGCCGGCTCCTGCTGTTGCCTCGTGCGATGTCCTTCAGGCTTCCTTTGGTGGGCTGACCCTTTCTTCTTCTCCAGAGGTCAGCCAGACACTGCTTTCTCCAGGAAGGCTTTCTCCTCCAGGGGATCCCGCTTTCTGTTCCCTGTATTATGTCCTCAAAACCCCCAGGGAGCCCCATGTGACAGGAATCTAGACAAGCATGGCTCCCGTAGCCAGTGCTTCTGTGAAGATCTGCTGTCACACGGAACTAGGGTAGCTTGGCCTTGAAATGGCTCAAATGCCTGTGTCGGGTGCTCCCTGACCTGTGGGAAGAGGTGGGGCTTGGAAACCAACTGCTGGATGCAGTGTGAGCCACCGGAGCTGGGAGCCTTGAGACTCCCCACTAGAAGGATCCAGCATCTGTTGGACTTTAAGAAGCATCAGGGTGCTGACTAGCTAGGAGGGCTTGGGGTGTTGGGGGTAGGGTATTGCTCCCAGGCTGAGGAATGAGAGTGGTCTCGGGCACCTGAACCCCTTGACAGGGGTTTTAAAAAGCTTTAGCTTTCCCTCTGGTCCTGTCTCTGGATTTTATACATGGGTTTATCTTTTTTTTTTTTTTTTTTTTTTTTGGTCAAGAGACTGGGTTGAGGCAATGCCTTATATTTTTCAGACTGACCTCAAACTTGCTATGTAGCCGAGGATGACCATGAACTCTGTATCCTCTTGCCTCTACTTCCAGAGTGCTGGGATTACGGGTGTGCAATCTCATGCCTGCTAGACACAGTACTGGGGATGGACCCTAGGATCTTGTCTACACTAGGCAAGCACTCTACCAACTAAACTACATCCTCAGTCTCCATATTTTGACATTTGAACAGCTTAAATTTTTGTCCCCAGCTTGAGCTTTCCATCCCTGTGTAGCAAAAGGGACTTAGGAAGAGAAGATCTTCAAAGAGTAGGTTTGGGGGACACCCATTTGGGTGATGCCTCGTGTCGCACTGCATGGAAGGGGATCTAGCTGGCGGTGTGGGTGGGAAGCAAGATTGCTTCCAAGTGGAGGATGAAGACAGGGAGATGACATCACTGGTTGCTGAGCTTCGAAGGTAGGAAGGACAGAGAGGACCTGGTTTCGGGCCAGGAGCTGCTAGGGGCTCCCCACTGGAGGCTCGCGTCCTTCTGGGTAATTTCCATCTTTAATTTCTTGGTGTTTTATGAACAGGGAGTAAATCAGGATCCCACACCGACTGCTTCGTGTAAAGGATTAATAAACTGGAGATTTATGGGGCAGTGGCAGAGGAAGGCAGTGGAAATGAGAGGAGACTGGCTTCCCATGGGGCAGAGGCGGGGCTCGGCGCCTTCCCTCTGGTGTGGGGCATCTGTAGGGAGCGCTCTGCAGGGATGTGTGCCCTTTGGGGCTTGAAGGCTGAAGGCGGGGTGGGGGGTGGGGTGTGGTGGTGAGGTTGGGTCTGGTGCCTGATCTGCATTCTTTAATCAGTGCAAGATCAAGGGGGTTAACCATCCCTGAGTCTGTCTGGGTGGAGTAGATAGAGACAGAGCTCTGGGCTCAGAGGCAGAGGGTCCAGTTTTGAGTTTAGGGCAGGAGAGACTAGCCTTTCCTTTCTTTGTGGCTGTATTAGTTAAATTTCAGGTAAGGGAAAACCATGGCCTCAGAGGCTTGGGTAGTAAGAGCCCAGGTCCTTGCCACTCCTCTGGATGCCCTCTGCCGGGCATTGGCCCAGGCTGGCGATCGGAAGACCATGGTGGTAAAATGGCTATTGTAGTCCCCATCAACACACCCAGACAGGACAGTGTCCAGTGGAAGAAGGACATGCCTGTCTCCTATTGGACATCTTTATAAGAGCAAGGGAGGTCTTCTAAAGGTCATTCAAAGGGCTTTCTCATTGTCTTCCCAGTCAGAACAACTGACATGCTCCTTCCTAAACCGAGCAGTGAGTTCAAGGCTAGCCTGAGTCACAGGAGACCCTGCGTCATAGTTTCTTTTCCTGTTGCTGTGATAAAATACCCTGACAAAAGCAATTTTATCGAGAAAGGTTTTATCCTGGCTCACAGTTCTAGTCCATCATTATGGGGAAATCAAGGCAGGAGGAGCTTGAAGCAGCTGCTCACACGGCCCCCACCCCCTACTCCCCCACAGAGAGTGGAATGCATGCAGCTCAGCTCCCTTTCCACGTGTCTGTGATCCCAGTTGGAAAATGGCGCCTTCCACAGTGTGAGGGTCCTCCCACCTCAGTTAGCTCAATCAAGATCAGCCCCTGCTTGCACCTCTAACCCCAGCCCTCAGGAGGCAGAGGCAGGTGGATCGCCTTGAGTTCCTCGCTTAACAAGTCCTGAGGCTCATCTCTCAGGTGACTCTAGAGTCTGTCAGATTGACAGCCTAAACATTGTATCTTATCTCAAAACACACGAACTAATAATAGGACGCACGTGTACACACACACACACACACACACACACACACACATGCATGAGGATAATGCATCTTTCTTCACTTGAGTGTTTTTTTTTTCTTTTATCTTTCTGAACTCTTTATGATGGTAATTCTCAGGTCGGCTCCAAGCAGAGAGTGTAGCACTGTGCCCCCATCTGTAATTGTCAGCATTTTGTTTACTTGGTTTCATGCCCCTCCCCACTTCCCTAGGAAGGATTTTTAAGATGATATGAAATGAAGTCTGCCAAAGTGCCTGGCTGACATGCAGAACCACTGTGAAGCATCCCTCGTTATGAAGATGGCATGTTATTGCTGTCCCTAGCTACGTCACCAAGGGTGCTCACTGTCTTAGCTGTTTCCTGTTACAGTCACAAAATGCTCTGACAAAAGCAACATAAGAATCAAAAGGTTTATTTTGGCTCAGTTTGAGGTCCCTCATGGTGGGGAAGTCAGGCATCAGAAGCAGCTGGTTACATTATATCCGCAGGCAGTAGGAGAGAGCCGTGAACCCATAAGTTCTTCTCAGAAAGCAAGCTCAGCTCACTTACTCCACTCTAAAACAGCACAGGATCTTCTGCCTAGGGAGTGGTGCCACCCACAGTGGCAGAATAACTCAAGCAAAGTAATTCACTACAGATATGCCCAGAAGCCCATTGCCCAGGTGATAGAGTCTGTTCTGTGGGTATTCATGGGCCCACTTGTAGAAGGTGGGCTGAGGTCTGGGGTGTCTAACATTCGTAACCTAGGCCTGCTGCTAGTGGGGATGAGAACGGTCTGTCTAGTCTCAAAGGTGTGAGGCAATGTCTGTCAGGAACCTTCTCCATTGGAGAGACCATGGGCTCTCTTCCTTAGCCACTCTTCCTGAGCAGTTTTCTGAAGATGGTCCTGCTGTGTTCTGATTCTTGAAGGTTCCTCTCCCTAGGTTTCCTTCCCCATTTGCCTGTGACAGATATCAATATTCCTTCCTCTTCCCCCTGCAGAGAACATCCCTGCTCTAAGGCCCTTACAAACCCCCCTCTTGGCAGAGAGTGCATTGAGATCTAGAGATAGGAAGTCACTGGCCCAAGGTCATGTGGTGACCTGGTATAATTTCTGGGACCTACCCCAGTTAGAGGCTGATAAGAATGCTGGGATCTCAGCAGTGGGTGCCTGGGCCTGGGTTATCATAGAAGACATGATTAGACATGTAAAGTGTTTGGCTGCCTACACAGGGCGGGGTTGGCCTAGCCCTAGGGTCCTCACACAGGAAGTGAGTGAAGATACGAGAACAGACATTTCAGGACCCATCCCCCATACCAGTTCCCTGACCCTGGGTTGCTCTGGGGAGGGGAGACACTGTCTGCTGCTTCCTCCCCTTTTCCTCCTCTTGCCTACTCTGCAGGGCATGTCAAGTTCTTTAAAGCAGAGCTTAGGGAGGAGGGATGGAGTGGGTGGTAGGCACTAAGGGTGGGAAGTCCTGGTGTTAAAAGGCAGGTCTGGCCAGTTGCCTATGTGATCTTAGGTACAAGCCATCTAGAACACAGGACTCCTGTTTTATTCATATGAAACAGAGAACGATCCTTCACAGAGTCACCATGGGACTCACTGTTCAAACCCAGTGTCAGGTTCAACCCCAAGGAGCACAGCAATCAGTTCCTCAAGGCTCATAGGACTCAGATAGGCTGGGCTAGGCCACATCCACACGGGCTGATCTTCAGTGACCACAACTCTGGGAGGAAACTGAGGCCTGAGGTGACTGTACTAGTGACCAAAACAGCAGAGCCTCAGGGTCATGTAGGAAAATGGGTGCCAAAAGCAAAACACCTCTCTGATATTTTTCCTGCCTATGCGTGGGTGTACATGCATGCATATGTGTGTGTGTGTATGTGCAGGTGTGTGCGTGTGTACGTGTGCATATGTTTGTGTGTGCACGCGCGCGTGCGTGCATGCGTGCATGTGTGTGTGTGTGTGTGTGTGTGTGTGTGTGTGTGTGTGTGTGTGTCTAGAGGTCAGCTTTAGGTGTCATTCCTCAAGAACTGTTCACTTTTTTTGTTTGTTTGTTTTTTCAGACAGAGTTTTTCTGTATAGTTATGGCAGTCCTAGATCTCACTCTGTAGACCAGGCTGGCCTCAAACTCACAGAGATCACCTGCCTCTGCCTCCCAAGTGCTGGGATTAAAGGCATGTGTCACCATTGCCTGGCTCACTTTGTTTTTTGAGACAGGATGTCTCACCAAGTAGACTAGGCTGTCTGGCCAGAGAGTCTCAGGGATCTGCCTATCTCTGCCTCTACAGTGCTGGGACTACACATGCACAGCACACCCCCAGCCTTTTATGTGGGTGCTGGAGCTTGAACTCAGGTCTTGATGCTTGCAGAGTAAGCTCTTTACAGATCGGGCCATTTCCCCAGATGGTGGTTACTGTGTGTGTGTGTGTGTGTGTGTGTGTGTGTGTGTGTGTGTGTGTATTCTGCTGGAGATTGAATTTAGGACCTTTTGCCTACTAGGCAAGTGCTCTACCTCAGCTATGTCCTTAGCTTTTTTTTTTTTTTCTCATCTTTATATTGACACAGGGTCTTTCTAAGTTACCAAGGCTGGTCTTGGGCTCTGATCCTTTCTGATCCTTGGAGTTGGGACTGCAGGTGTGTGCTACCATGTCTGGCCATGCCCCATGTTTTCTGTTGATTTCCCTGTCCCCTGGGGGCCCTGTGCTTCCAGGGAGACTTCCTCCAAAGCAGGAGTCATCAGCAGTCTGCATTCATGGGAAGCCTCTCCAATGGCATGACCTTCTAGAGGGAAAGAGGCTGTAGGATGGGCAAGCTATGATCCCATCCGCTTTCTTGCCAGTTGTCCATGTTTGTGTGCTTCTGCTTGTGTTACCTGTGGTAGTGTGTGCTCACAATTGTGTGTCTGCATGAGAGTGTGTATGTGAGTGTGCATGGGAATGTGT